>NC_138780.1:185542576-185695076 GCF_965119305.1 Pelophylax lessonae | reverse complement strand
AGACTACATAATATAAAACGATTTTGTTTTTTTTTCACCAGGGAAATGGAGTAGAATACATTTTGGGCTAAATTTAAGAGAACAATTGTTTATTTGCAAAATATTATAGTAGAATCGAAGACAACCACGTTTTTCTTTCAAAATGTTCAGTCTTTTTTCATGTATTTATTAAAAAATAAAAAACCCAGTGGTGATGAAATACCACTAAAAGAAAGCTCTAGTTGTGTGAACAAAATTATAAAAATTTAGTTTGGGTACAGTGTTGCATGTCCGCGCAACTGTCATTCAAAGTGCAACAGCGCTGAAAGCTGAAAATTGTCCTGGACAGGAAGTGGTTAAAAGTGCCCTCTACTGAAGTGGTTAACGCCACTGTACCTCTAATGTAATACATATTTTAAAGTAGCTTTTTTGAGTTCTTGATTTTTTTTCTTTTTGAGCTAAGTTTATACATTTTTTTTTTTTTTTTTAAGTTGTGGTGTTGGCGAAGATTTTGGTGGGGGTGGGCGGTTTATATATAATTATATTTGAACCGCTCACCCCCACCAAAACATTTGCCAACACAACTAAAAAAAAAAAAAAAAATGTATTTAAACCGCCCATCCCCACCAAAACCTTTGCTAACACCACAACTTAAAAAAAAAATATGTATTAACTTAGCTCAAAAAGAAAAAAATCAAGAACTCAAAAAAGCTACTTTAAAATATGTATTACATTAGAGGTACAGTGGCATTAACCACTTCAGTAGAGGGCACTTTTAACCACTTCCTGTCCAGGACAATTTTCAGCTTTCAGCGCTGTTGCACTTTGAATTAGAGCAGGGGTCTTCAAACTATGGCCCTCCAGTTGTTCAGGAACTACAATTCCCATCATGCCTAGTCATGTCTGTGAATGTCAGAGTTTTACAATGCCTCATGGGATGTGTAGTTCCACAACAGGATCCCTTCCTTCGGGTGTGCACACCAAAGCTCAAACACACATGTCTTTCTCTGCAGCCTCAGCTGCATGGGAAGGGCTGAGGCAAGGATATGGGCGTGAGGGGCAGCTGCCCTGGGCACAATGATTGGTTGCAGTTTTGGGGGTGCCCTGAGCCAGATGGTTCTGTTACAAGGCTGATAGGAGTAGTGGCAGTGATATCACTGCTAACCCTAAGGGAAGGGGGGGGGAATTATACAATGCCTCCTGGGCCATATAGTTCTGCAACAGCTGGAGGGCCGTATTTTGAGGGTCTCTGCATTAGAGGTACAGTGGCATTACCTTTTAAAGAAAAAAAAAGAAAAATCTTATAAACGAAAAATCCCCCCAACACCGCCACAGCCAAAAAAGAAAGTCAATAACTTTGCTCAAAAAGAAAAAAAAAAGAAAAAAATCAAGTATTTATATATATATAAAAAAAAAAAAAAAAAACTACTTTAAAATTGCATGACAGGAGAGGCACAGTGATTAAAACTCCCCCTCCACTCAGAAAAGCAGTTAATACTCCACAATCTGGTTAATCTCAATTTAATAGCAAGTACAGTCGGCAACAGGAGCGAAGCAATTAAAGCACTCTACAGAGCCCAGGAGCAAAGGGCTGCTTGGGGAGAGGAGCCTCCGCCATCCCCCCCACCTTCTCCGCTTCAGCTGCAGCTTTGCATTCGGCGGTCGCATTTCTCTCTCATTTGCATCCTGCGCATACGAATAAGCACTCTATTAATAACATTTGCTCTTTTCTTCACCGCGGCTACATTTCAGACAAGCGACGTGACCTTTGATTCCAGTTTTTGCATTGCCTCTTAAAAAAAAAAAAATAAAAAATAAAAAACCATCCCCTCCAGTTCAAAATAACTTGTACTTACATCAAATGGGTCTCAAATACATTCATTTCTATGTAAATGAAGTTAAATACATTCCATATTTTAAGAGCTTTTCAATAATCACATTCTGTGAGAACTTCTGGAATAATATGGCTGTCTGGCCCGGTTATGGTAAAAAATTGCTTGTTCTGCTGCAGATTTCATCTGGCTGTGTAGCTTTACACAAAAAAAAAAAAAAAAAAGTAAAAAAATAAAAAAAAAGTAGGCATCATAGAAAAACACCAAAATTAAATAAAATGTTTCCTTATCTATCAGATTTTTAACACACATGCAAATAATAAGCACAAAGTTTCCTTTTCTATCACATTTACAAAGCATACTGTAACAACACACATGCAAATTAAAAAAAAATAAATAAAAATAAATAAATGTTTCCTTTTTTAACACATTTACAAAACATACTGTAACAACACACATGCAAATTAAAAAAATAAAAGAATAAATGTTTCCTTTTTGAACACATTTACAAAACATACTGTAACAACACACATGCAAATTAAAAAAATAAAAAATTTAAAAAATAAATGTTTCCTTTTTTAACACATTTACAAAACATACTGTAACAACACACATGCAAATTAAAAAAATAAAAAAATAAAAGAATAAATGTTTCCTTTTTGAACACATTTACAAAACATACTGTAACACGCATGCAAATTAAAAAAAAAAATTAAAAAAAATAAATGTTTCCTTTTTGAACACATTTACAAAACATAATGTAACAACACACATGCAAATTAAAAAAATAAAAAATTAAAAAAATTAATGTTTCCTTTTTGAACACATTTACAAAACATACTGTAACAACACACATGCAAATTAAAAAAATAAAAAAATTAAAACAATAAATGTTTCCTTTTTGAACACATTTACAAAACATACTGTAACAACACACATGCAAATTAAAAAAATAAAAAATTTAAAAAATAAAGGTTTCCTTTTTGAACACATTTACAAAACATACTGTAAAAACACACATGCAAATAAATAAATAAAAAAATAAATAAATAAAGTAAATGTTTCCTTTTTAAACACATTTGCAGAACAGTACAAATGCAGAAAAAAAAAAAGAAACAAACAAAATAAAAAGTTTTCTTATCTATTTCATTTGCCAAAACATTAGTGTGATTACTTTTAGGTTCTCCAAAAAATATTTCTAGGGTTTCTTTGAGGCCCCGTTAACAAGTGTGGAAGTGTGCAAAGTGTGGATGAGCTTTTCCGCTATGCAATTTTTTTTGGAGCGATTTGCACGCGATTTTGAGTGTCGCATAAGGCCTGCAAATTCACTTGATTTGCCTTTTTCACCCAAGAAGAAGCTCCTGCTCCTTTTCAAGCAACAGGCTTCATAGGATTTTAAATTGTGTAGTTTGCCGCGCGACAATTGTGACGGAATCGCATCATTATCAAGGGATAATAGCACCCAAACCTGCATTGTTCAGCGATCTCCACGCGATCTGCAGTCATGGGCAAAATTTGCTTTGTTCACACTTGTGCGATTTCAGATGCCACTTGAGTCGCACAGAATCGCATGACAATGGACATCACATTGTTTTCGATGGTTCAAGTCAGTACAATACGATTTTGGAAAAGGTTCCTGTACTACTTTTGGTGCTATTCCAGCACAATTTTGGCCCCATAGAATATGTAAACCATATCAAATTTGCACTACATTATCGCACTGAAAGTTGGATCAAAGTTTAATCGCAGCAGTGTGAACCTAACCTAAGAAGATTGCAGCGACACATTGGGGTTTATTTACTAAAGCTGCAGGTGCACCTGGAAGTGCAATTGCTATAGATTTGAGGGGAAGATCTGAAATGAGGGGAAGCTCTGCTGATTTCTATCATCCAATCATGTTCAAGCAAAAATGATGTTTTTTATTTTCCTTGCATGTCCCCCTCAGATCTACAGCGACTCCACTTCCAAGTGCACTTGTAGTGCAATTGTAGTGCACAGTGGATTTGCCTTTAGTAAATAGACCCCAATGTGTAACCATATTTCCACCTTTCTACAGTTGAGACCACCAGATATGAATGTTGGTGTCTGGGCTCTCTAGGGGGCGACAGAGAGCGCTTCTGAAAATTGTAATCAAACAATACAGTCAACATGTTTAAAACTTTTTGGGGAATTTTCTGCACAGCCGGTATGTGTTCTTCCTTTTCTTTTATTGAAGGGGAAGAAGGTGTAGGGGGCCTTACAAAAAAACAGTCAAGCCTCATTGCAGACTGCGGGGGGGTTCCACAGACATGCACACTTCTGCCTGACTGAGGAAGAAAAAACTTTTTTTAGAATTATTTTAGATGATTCTAAATGCCTTGACAGCCACCAAATAACAAAGAGATTATTTAAAAAAAAAAAAAAAAAACACTAGATATGTGTTGGTAGATCTAAAGAAGATTGTACACATATAGTAACATGTGTGATGATATTAAGGTTGTCATATGGGATTTTAAAAATGGAACTTGTATCCAATGTAATTATTAATGACCAGCAGAGATTTTTTTTTCTACATCCTACTAGGAGAAAAGGAGTTGATGGTGAAAATAGCTGCACAGACTAAGAGGGAAATTCCATCACCTATATATATATATATATATATATATATATATATATATATATATATATTAACCCAAAAACATACATGAACTCATCTTCCTGTCCTCCTTATATTATGCTTTGCTGTGCTAATTATGTTCTAGGACAGTGATGGCGAACCTTGGCACCCCAGATGTTTTGGAACTACATTTGGTAGTACAGCTGGAGTTGGAGGATTTATTGATTATACCACCCTTTGAGCCTGTCAACTGGAGATCGGAGTGTGAAGCCTCCTGTTTTTAATCCTACTGTCTGTGCGCATTTGATCTCTGTTATGGGGGTCAACTACATCTGGTAAGAAGTGGTGGTACTGGAGTGCTTTCTGGTGGTGGTTCTTCAGCTCTGGAATTGTCTCTCATGTTTTCAAGTGTGGAGATATATACTTATGGACTGCTTTCTCATTCATTTGGGACTCTTTTATAGGGTTTAGCGCCACAGTTATTGTTTTATTGTACATTTGGTATACCCCCACCTCCCTGGTCCCACCATCCACATCTCCTCAATTTCTTTGGCAAAGTAAAATTTGGTGTTGCCCTTAAATCGTATTTGAATTTGAGAGAGAGAGAAAAAATAAACTGAGGAGAGAGAGCAGGGGGGGGGGGTGAGGGGGAGAAAAGAAAAGTAAAAATAAGACAGGGAGAGAGAGAGAGAGAGAGAGGGAGAGAGAGAGAGGGAGAGAAAGAAGGGGAAAGAAAGAAAGAAGGAAAGAAGGAAAGAAAGAAAGAAAGAAAGAAAGAAAGAAAGAAAGAAAGAAAGAAAGAAAGAAAGAAAGAAAGAAAGAAAGAAAGAAAGAAAGAAAGAAAGGAGACACAGAATGAGAAAAAAAAAAGAGAGAACAAAAGTGTGGGAAAGAGAGAAAAGAAAAAAGAAAAGAAAAGTAAAACGAAGAAAGAAAGAAAGAAAGAAAGAAAGAAAGAAAGAAAGAAAGAAAGAAAGAAAGAAAGAATGTGGGGTGAAAGAACAGAGAAAAAAGATAGAAAAATGGACAGAGGAAAAGAGAGAAGGAGAGACAGAATAAGAAAAAAGAGAGAAAAAAAGTGTGGGAAAGAGAGAAAAGAAAATTAAAAAGAAGAGAGAGAGAAAGAAAGAAAGAAAGAAAGAAAGAAAGAAAGAAAGAAAGAAAGAAAGAAAGAAAGAAAGAAAGAAAGAAAGAAAGAAAGAAAGAAAGAAAGAAAGAAAGAAAGAAAGAAAGAAAGAAAGAAATAGTGTGGGGGTGAAAGAACAGAGAAAACGAGAGTGAAAAAAAGATAAAAAATTGACAGAGGAAAAGAGAGAAGGAGAGACAGAATAAGAAAAAAGAGAGAAAAAAGTGTGGGAAAGAGAGAAAAGAGAGAAGAAAAAAAGAAAAGTAAAATGAAGAGGGAAAGAGAGAGAGAAAAGAAAGAAAGAAAGAGTGTGGGGTGAAAGAACAGAGAAAAAGAGATAGAAAAATGGACAGAGGAAAAGAGAGAAGGAGAGACAGAATAAGAAAAAGAGAGAAAAAAAGTGTGGGAAAGAGAGAAAAGAAAATTAAAAAGAAGAGAGAGAGAGAAAGAAAGAAAGAAAGAAAGAAAGAAAGAAAGAAAGAAAGAAAGAAAGAAAGAAAGAAAGAAAGAAAGAAAGAAAGAAAGAAAGAAAGAAAGAAAGAAAGAAAGAAAGAAAGAAAGAAAGAAAGAAAGAAAGAAAGAAAGAAAGAAAGAAAAGTCGAAGGGACAGCAAAAGAGAGTAAAAAAAAAAAAAAATAAATAAATAAACAGAGAAAAGGCAGAGGAGGGGTGGAGTAGTGAAAGAAGACAGAGAATGAGAGACAGAGTGGTGGATAGTAAGAGACAGAAAAAGAGAGATAAGAAAGGAGAGAAGAGAGATGTAGAGAAGTGAAGAGAGGAGGGTGGCAGCACACAGAGTGGTGGAGAGGAGTGCAGGGTGTCTGCAGAGTTTGTGGATTCCACACAAAGGCTGCACAGTTGTCACAGATAGAGGTCAGTAATGCACTGAATATGAATCAGAGGAGTACAGGCTGCTCAGTCAGGAGGATTTTTTCCAGCAAATACCTTCCACTGGGCTCCTAGATCCTGGGACAGGCGGGCCCCCAACCAGCCAAAAACAAGAGCCACTCTTATACATGCTTATTTTTATATCATTCCATGATCATCGCTAAAGGAAAAGATTATAATAAAGAGTCACAAAGAGGGGCCTGGAGAGGAGGGTTGTCACCCAGCCAATAGAACATCTATGGAAGCACACGCTCCTTCCCCACAATGTTCTCTGCCTGCCTTAGAAAGAAGAGGATTTTATATATAGGGGCACTGCTAAGAATAGCAGGCTTGTCATATTACATACCACACATACACATTCTATAGATACATGCACATACTACATTCTATGCACACACACATACATGCACATTCTATAGATACATGCACATACTACATTCTACACACATTCTGAGATATACACATATAGTAAACTCTACACACACACATTCATTCTATAGACATACACATATAGCACATTCTATAGATATCCACATGTACATACATTTGTTTTAGATATATACACATGTAGGTTGAACTGTATGGACCTGCGTCTTTAAGTAACCTTAGAAACTAAGTAACCATGTACATACTGTATATTCTATAGATATACAGACACAAACTTTCTATATATTCTTTAGATGTATGTGTATTTAAAATCCACACATACATTCTATAGATATACACACAGATGTACACTCTATAGGTATATATATATATATTCATCCTATATATATATATATATATATATATATATATATATATATATATATATATATATATATATATATATATATATATATATATATATATATATATACATACATACACTCTATAGATATATATACATATACATTCTATAGATATTAACACATGTACACTATAGATATATACATATACGTCCAATAGATATACACACATGTACACTCTATAGATATATACATTCTATAGATACACAAATGTATGTACATTCTATAGATATACAGGCACAAATAGTCTATACATTCTATAGATAAATAAATATATGTGTATATAGATATACATTCTATAGATATACACACATGTACACTCTATAGGTATATACATTCTATAGAAATACACACGTGTACACTCTATATTCCTATACATTCTATAGATACACAAATATATGTACATTCTATAGATATACAGGCACAAAAAGTCTATACATTCTATATGCATATATACATTCTATAGATATACAAACACAAACATTCTATACATCCTATATGCACACATACATTCTATAGATATGTGCAGATATAAAATCTATAGATATATCCCCACACATACACACGTTAGGTATACAGTATAATAAATTCTATAAATACACAAATGTATGTACATTCTATAGATTATGCACCCTCATGTGTAGATTGGACTGAATGGACTCAACCTTACCAACCGTGTAACTATGTAACCATAGATACACACACACATACATTCTATACATATATAGTACATTTTATAGATTATACAAACTTATGCGTAGGGTAAACTACATAGGCCTGTGTCTTTATTCAACCATTCCAACCATGTAACTAGGTATATACGTACAGTCTATAGGTATACACACATACATTCTATACATATACACATATAATATATTGTATAGATCATACATAATTATGCGTAGGGTAAACTAGATGAGCCTGTGTCTTTATTCAACCTTACCAACTATGTACCTACATTACCATGTATGTACATTCTATAGGTACACACATATACATTCTAAATATCCTATAGATATGTAAACGTACTATATATATATATCTAGATAGATAGATAGATAGATAGATAGATAGATAGATAGATAGATAGATAGATAGATAGATATACACACACACACATTAAACATGCTTTAGCTCCAATCTGGACAGAATCTTGTGATTATTTCACCATTGATACCGATGTTCCCGTGTCATTATTAGTCCCCCATCCCCGGTAAAGCCCCGGTAAACCACTCGCACCTTTTTTTTAAAGCTTTTCTTGATTGCATTTCGCTGCCTTAGTGACTAATTCTGCAGAGACGTCCAGCCCAGGGCACCTTTCATACCTCAAGAATTTTAACAAGAAGCAGTTTATTCTGCCGAGGATGTGCGCAAGTCTCCGGCTCTGTCAGAATGGGGTTTGTGTAAAGCTCAGCTCCTCCGAGGGGGATTATTGATTATGTATTACCAGTCCCTGGAGAACAGGGACAACCTGCTACGGGGGGGATGGCCGTCACCTGTCTGCCAGTGTTAGGTGCCTCCCTGAGGACTACTTCACGCTTTCGCTTTTCAGAAGGCATGTATTTCTTCTACGCGGGCTCCTGCGCAGGGGAAGGCATGTATTATACGCGGGCTCCTGCACAGGGGAAGGCATGTATTATACGCGGGCTCCTGCGCAGGGGAAGGCATATATTATACGCAGGCTCCTGCGCAGGGGAAGGCATGTATTATACGCGGGCTCCTGCGCAGGGGAAGGCATGTATTATACACGGGCTCCTGTGCAGGGGAAGGCATGTATTATACACGGGCTCCTGCGCAGGGGAAGGCATGTATTATACGCGGGCTCCTGCGCAGGGGAAGGCATGTATTATACGCTGGCTCCTGCAGGGGAAGGCAGACCCTTCTAATTTCACACCTTTGCGGTTCCAGTTTTAATGCGTTTTTTTTTTTTTGCGTGTGCATTGATGTGCTTTTTAAAAGCTCTTTCATGTTGGCTTATAAAAAAAAAAACAATTTAGGCGTATTACCAAAATGCATAATAACTCATATAAAATGCATTTTACATTCATTTTCATGCATTACTATTGACTCCTATGGGCCTCACACCTTTGCGGTTCCAGTTTTAATGCGTTTTTTTTTTTTTACGCGTGCATTGATGTGCTTTTTAAATGCGCCTTCATGTTGGCTTATAAAAAAAAACTATTTAGGCTTATTACCAAAACGCATAACTCGTATAAAATGCATTTTACATTCATTTTCATGCATTACTATTGACTCCGATAGGCCTCAAAATGCGTAAAAGTGAACTAAAAAATAACCCTGAGCTCATTTTAAAAATGTGCTGCGTTGAAAAGCACAGATGTGAACAGGCTCTATTTATACCATTGCCTTTGATGACATATATATATAGCGCGTTTTGACGCACGCGTTAAAATGCAAATGTGTAAATGGGCCCAGTACGGTTAACCTGCAGTTCCATTTATCTCTATGGAAGAAGTGTTTCTATTGAATAAAGCAAAAGATGCAGTTTGGAAGGCTGAGATATGACAGCGCCACTGACTATGATGCAGATATTACTATGCATTTGGTGTGCAGCGTCAGGTGCATTTAAGTGCACTAAAATGAGAAGGGGCCTGACCTTCAGGGTTAAACAATCCTTTGAAATAGTATTAAATTTAAGCAGGCCCTTATACTTCATAGCTGATGGTAGAGTTAAAGCTGATTGTACAATCAGATTGTAAAGCATATGGTCGGCCTTAGATATAAGATTTGTGATTGTATAATGACAAAAATCAAGTTCCATTGTGACAAAGGTAAAATTTGCAACACAACCAGTATTCTCTTATGTTGTAAAGTGCTGTGTAAGCTGTTGGTGCTTTATAAATCCTGTATATTAATATTATATAATACTAATTTGTTGAAAATAAGGTATAGGTCAGAGGTAAAGCTGACAATACTAAGCAGTATTGCATGCCCATAGACCTCAAAGTTCTTTGCAGGCAGGTTGGCTGGTGTCATATCAACCCTGGGGAGCCCTGAGGGCAGCAGATGCCCCATACTAAGCTGTACCAGCTGACACTGGGCTCTTTGCAATATACTGCTGCTGTATATCCACAGGCTCACCATGCCCTGCGCTCCATAACCCATAATAACCTAATCTGTTCAATTTGTACCACTTAAACATAATGGCAGAATCGCCTTCACAGCCATCAGCCAACAAACATACTGACACTGCCTATAATAGCCCATATGCTCTCCTATTATAAGCCTGTTAGCTGAAATTGGGACATACTGCCTCCTCCAGATTATGGGCAGGCGGCTCCCAGCAACAAAACAGAAATGCTAAACTGGTGTCAGATCTGAGGGTGATGGCAGTACAGGCACACTGATCGATGGCAGTTAACACAGCACACTGAAACTGGGACCACTGTGAGGGGGCAGCAGTGTGGGGTTTTGGTGCCCTGTATGTGTGGGTGTATAGGCACTGTGTACGAGGCGTATGGGCAGAGTGCATGAGGCATATGTGCCACAGTGCATGAAGTGTATGAGGTATACAGGCACTGCGCATGGGGTACCTGTGGTATGCAGGCACAGTGCATGGGGTGCATGTGGTATATGGACAGTGCACATAGGGGGTGTATGTTGTACATGAGTGCTGTAAATGGGGTGTATGTGGTATATGAATACTGCACATATGGGGTTTATGTGGTATATAGCACAGCACATAGCTATATGTAATTTATAGGTACAGTACATGCCTGCATGTGGTATATGGGCACTGCACATGGCTATTACACTGTGCATAGGTGTATATGATATATAGACACAGAACATGGGGTGTATGTAGTATATGGGTATTTACATAGGTGTATGTGGTATATGGGCACTGCACGTGGCTATATCTGGGCACTGTACATGGGTGTATGTGGTATAAGGGCATTGTACATGGGTGTATGTGATATATGGACACTGCACATGGGTGTATATGTTATATGGGCACTTTACATGGCGTTTATGGGGTATATGGGTACTGTACATGGGTGTATGTGGTATATGGACACTGTACATGGGATGTATGTGGTATATAGGCACTGTATATGGGGTTTATGTGATATATAGACACTGTACGTTGGTGTATCTGGTATATAGGCTCAGAACATGGGGTGTATTTTGTATATGTGCACTGTACATGGGTGTATGTGGTGTATGGGTACAGCACATGGGGTGCATGAGTACTATATATGGGTGCATGTGGTATATGGTCACAGTACATGGGGTGTATGTGATTTATGTGCACTGTACATGGGTGTATGTGGTATATGTGCACTGCACATGGGGTGTATGTGGCATTTGGGAACTGTACATGGGGTTTATGTGGTATATAGGCACAGAACATAGAGTATATATGGTGTATGTGCACCGTACATGAGTGTTTGTGTAATATAGGCACTGTACGTTGGTGTATGTGGTATATAGGCACTGCACATGGGGTGCATGTGGTATATGTGCACTGTACATGGGTGTATGTGGTGTATGGGTACAGCACATGGAGTGTATGGGTACTGTACATAGGTGTATGTGGTGTATGGTCACAGAACATGGGGTGTATGTGATATACAGGCACAGTACATGGGGTGTATGTGGTATATGGTCACAGTACACTGGGTGTATGTGCTATATGGTCACAGTACATGGGGTGTATGTGGTATATGGTCACAGTACATGGGGTGTATGTGGTATATGGTCACAGTACATGGGGTGTATGTGATATATGGTCACAGTACATGGGGTGTATGTGATATATGGTCACAGTACATGGAGGTGTAGGTGGTACATGGGTACTGCCACTGTACATGGTTGTATGTGTTATACGAGTACTGCTCATGGGTTATACAAACATAGCACATAGGGGGTGTATGTGATATATGGACACTGTACATGGATGGATGTAATATATGGGTAAAGTGCATGCGGTGTATGTCATATATGGGAGCTGCAAACTAGCTGCATTCGATATAATGGCACATCACATGGGGGTATATTATATGTGGTATAAAGGCACTGTGCATGAGGTGCATGCAGTGTATGGGCAACATGCATGAATAAGTGCACTGAACATAGGTTGTACAGTATATGTGTGCTATATGTATTGAGGGTGCTATATGTATTGAGTAGATGCACTGAACAAGACTGTACATGGAATGTATTAGTTGTGTACAATAGGTATATATGTACAGTATATGGGCACTGTGCATGGGATGCGTGTAATCTATGTAAGTGCAGTCTGTATGGTGAGTAAATGTACTCTCCATGGGTTTTATGTTAATGGACTGTGTAGGTGTACTGTGCATGGGCATTCTATGAGAGCTTTCTGCCATGGAGCCCCTTATATGCCACCATGAAGTACATCATACATACATCTGGAGGTAAGAAGAGAAAGCAATAGAGCACCTAGATCCCAGACACTTAGCATATACATTATATATGATAGTGCTCACCAAACAGCTCCCAGGACAGAGAAGGTGACAGTGTCAGTATGGTATGTGACTCTGGAGAGGAGTGGCATTGGGTGACAGTGGCTGATGACAGAGAGCCATACCTGGCATTTGTGATAACTAGCACCCACTCAGGATGTCTCTGTGTTGTGACAGTGCCAAGTCTGTGTGCTGTCACTGCAAGGACTATGTAAACCTGGGGGGTGATAACAGAGCAGAGCCCAGGTCCACTGACACAATGTATCAATGAAGTCAAACACCATCCAAGGATACATTGATTTGTAACCAGTATTAGCCCAGGGCTGGGAAGGCATTTCTGTACTGGGTATGCTGTGTGGCAGGTTCTCTGCAATGGATCAGATCAGGGGGGTGACAACAGAGCCCAGGAATCTAAGGGGTGTAATCTGCCAAGAATGATCCCTATCCAGTAATATTTGTAGCCAGAGCTGAATGGAGGGGGTCTGAGCCTTGGGGTACACAGCTCAGGGGACACACATGCTATATAATGGGGTGGACCGCATGACTAAATGCCACAGTTCATTATATAATATGTAATGACTGCATATTAATTTTATATGTGGTCCAGCCAGTTGAGTGACTGGGTCATTAACTCTATTAAAAAAGAAATGTCAGTAATTCCCCAGAACTGGAAAATCTGCTGATGTGTCAGTGACAGGATGGGGATAGAGGGATTAAAGGGGTTAAGTGAACGTGAGATGAGGCTGAATATTCCAAAGGATATTAGATCCCTCCAAATTCTTCCTCCCCCCTGCCCCTATAGGGTTCCCAGACCTTTCCATAGATAGGCAAGAGACCACTAATGTTGGGGTGTCTGTGTCCCCTGAATAGCCCCTAGGCTCTCAAGGGTTAACCAGGAGGCAAGGTGTCAGTCATATAAAGGACAATCTGTGCTCAGTGTCAGGGCTGTGTGTCCATCCAGGCTGGGAGTGACACACTGAGGGGTCCCCTATACAGTCCTGTAGGTGTCACCTCTATAATATCATCCTTACTGATCGCTAACATTGATCATCATTAACCCTTTATACATGGACCATGGCTCTATCTGTGGGTGATATCATCTCTAACCTCTTCTATGTCCCCCTTCCTATATAAAGACAGATCCTTCTATACAGGGATATGTCACCTATATAGTCACACACACTGTCTATATGTAGATTCACCTATAGCTGATCGTGGTGGGGCGAGAACAGAGCAGTACAGAGTTCCTCCGACACAATGTATCAATGAAGTCAAACACCATCCAAGGATACATTGTAACCAGTATCTGCCCAGGGCTTGGTAGGCATTGCTGTACTAGATTGCCCCACTTTTTTTAACTATCTGTAGCCCAAATTCAATCTGATCACCTACAGTCTATCTACCCTATAGATCCCCTATACTGCCATTGATTAACTACAGCATATCTCACCCTATAAATTCCCTATACTGTCATTGATCACCCACAGCATATCTCACCCTATAAATTTCCTATACTGCCATTGATCACCTACAGTCTATCCTACCCTATAAATCCCCTATACTGCCATTGATCACCTACAGCATATCTCTCCTTATACATTCCCTATGCTGCCATTGATCACCTACAGCATATCTCACCCTACAAATTCCCAATACTGCCTTTGATCACCCACAGCATATCTCACCCTATAAATTTCCTATACTGCCATTGATCACCTACAGTCTATCCCACCCTATAAATCCCCTATACTGCCATTGATCACCTACAGCATATCTTACCCTATTACCCAGTATACTCTCATTGATACCCTGCAGTATATCTCCCCCTATAGATCCCCTATACTGCCTTTATTTACTTACAGCATATCTCACCTTATAAACCCCTTACTAGTGTTGATAACCTGCAGTATACCTCGCCCTATAGATCCTCTATACTGACACTGATTACCTATATATTTCACCCTACGTATCCCCAATACTGACTTTATCTCAGTATATATCATCCTATATACTCCATATGCTGACACTGGTCGCTTACAGCAAATCTTATCCTACAATCCCCTACACCTTCACTGATACCCTACATTGGATCTTATCCTACAGATCCTTTATACTAATTCTGATCGCATGCAGTCTATCTTACGTATAGATCACATGTATTGACATTGATCTCTTACAGTATATCCCACCCTATAGATCTTATATACTGATTCTGATCCTCTACAATATATCTCACCTATAGATCACATATACTGACATTGATCACCTACAGTATATCTCACCATATAGATCCCATGTACTGACATTGATCATCTACAGTATATTCCACCCTATAGATCACATATGCTGATCCTGATCCCCTACAGTCTATCTCACCCTACAGTTTCTCTATACTGACTCTGATCACCTGCAGTCTGTCTCATTTCTTAAATCTCTTATACTGATGTGGATCGCCTATAGTATATCTCACCATATAAATCACATATGCTGACATTGATCAGCCAATGTAAGTCTCACCCTACAGTTTCTTTATACCGACTTTGATCACCTACAGTATATATCACCCTATAGATCTCTTATACTGACACTAATCATCTATAGTATATCTCATCCTATAGATCTATTATACTGACACTAATCACCTATATAGTATATCTCACCCTATAGATCTCTTATACTTACACTAATCACCTATAGTATATCTCATCCTATAGATCTCTTATACTTACACTAATCACCTATAGTATATCTCATCCTATAGATCTCCTTTACTGACATTGATCACGTATAGTATATATCATCCTATAGATCTCTTTTACTGACATTGCTCACCTATAGTATATCATTCTCACCCTATAGATCTCATTAACGGACATTGATCACCTATAGTATATCTCACACTATAAATCGCGTATGCTGACATTGATCACCTACAGTATATCTCACCCTATAGATCTCTTATACTGACATTGATTACCGACAATATGTATCACCCTTTAGATCTCTTATACTGACACTGATCGCCCACAGTATATTTCATATTCTATACTGACGTTGATCGCCTACAGTATATCTCACCCTATAGATCGACAGTGATCACTCACTGTATTCCTCAACCTATAGATCTCTTATACCGACACGGATTGCCTACAGTATATCTCACCCTATAGATCCTCTGTACTATATATACATCGGTAATCCCAGCCATCACCTATTTATTGTCCTCTGGTCCTGGTAGACTGGAGATCTGATCCCCCCTATAGATTATACACCCCCCAAAATTCTACTACAGTAACAGGGATCGCCTGGGATTTAGACACCAGCCAGGATCATTGACTACTATCAGATCTCAGAGGATCTCCGCAGATCATCTATAGGTTTGGATGAATCACTCCTAGATCGGGTCCCCCCAGTAAAATCAGACCCCCGCCCCCCCCCCAATCCCCAATTCCAGTCCCCGATCCCAGTACCTGATGTGGTGTGGCTCCTCTTCCCGATCTCAGCATAATCCACATACAGGTCCCTTCTCCTCCGACCCATCCACACAAATCCCGAGAAATCCAGAGAAACTTTATTCGGTGGATCCCGTGTGCCCCCAGATCCAGATCCCGGGATCCTGTCCCCCCCGGGGGATTTCAGCACACACCGGCATCTCCCTGGTTCAGCTCCCAACAATCACATCGCAGCAATTCCACACCGATCCCAACACTAGATCCCGGATTCCTGCAGACCACCAGCTGATCCCCCTCCCACCCCCCAAAACGCTGGATTCCCGAAGAGCTGATCTCCCTGGGCAGCGGATCCCTTCAAGGCGGGCACCCCCCCTGCGGGGTACTGGATCCCTTCAAGGATGACTCCCCCGGGGTACCGGATCCCTTCAAGGCTGACTCCTCTCCGGGGTAGTGGATCTCTTGTGGGCGGACTCCCCCGGGTCCCCTGCGATCAGCGGCAGACAGTGCGGGCTCACCGAGCACCCGGTGTGTGAGAGAGAGAGAGAGCTCCGCTCCGTGTGATTGCAGCTCAGCCCTGCCCGATCCAACCTCCAAATCCCAGCCAGTGTCAGCACTGCAGACATTAAAAGATTAGGGGCGGGGACATGCAAATCAGCACATGGAATGTGTCACCAAACTTGCCTCTGTGGCCCCTAAGATGTGTCTGAGCCCAGCAAATCCCCTCCCCCTCCCCTCCTTCTTCTGGACCTAACACCCCTGGGAGATGGAGCCATACACCTCTACACACCTCCGACCACCAACCTAAAACCTGTCCATCTACTTCCATCCTCCACCCTGTCCACCTACCTCCACCCTATCCAACTACCCCCATCCTCCACCCTGTCCACCTACCTCCACCCTATCCAACTACCTCCATCCTCCACCCTGTCCACCTACCTCCATCCTCCACCCTGTCCACCTGCCTCCATCCTCCACACTGTCCACCTACCTTCATCTTCCACCCTGTCCACCTACCTTCATCCTCCACCCTGACCACCTACCTCCACCCTGTCCACCTACCTCCATCCTCCACCCTGTCCACCTACCTCTACCCTGTCCACCTACCTCCATCCTCCACCCTGTCCACCTACCTCCAACCTCCACCCTGTCCACCTATCTCTATGCTCCATCCTGTCCACCTATCTCTATGCTCCATCCTGTCCACCTCCCTCCATCCTCCACCCTGTGCACCTACCTCCAACCTGACAATCTACCTCCATCCTCCACCCTGTGCACCTATCTCTATCCTCCATCCTGTCCACCTCCCTCCATCCTCCACCCTGTGCACCTACCTCCAACCTGACAATCTACCTCCATCCTCCACCCTGTGCACCTATCTCTATCCTCCATCCTGTCCACTGACCTCTATCCTCCAACCTGTCCACCTCCCTTCAACCCGAAACCTAGCTCCATTGTCCAACTTGCCCACTGACCTCCATCCTCCAACCTCTCCACCTCCCTTCAACCTGAAACCTACCTCCATCCTCCAACTTGACCACCGACCTCCATCCTCCAACTTGACCACCGACCTCCATCCTCCAACCTGTCCACCTCCCTCCAACCTAACAACCTACCTCCATCCTCCAACCTGTGCACCTATCTCTATCCTCCATCCTGTCCACCGACCTCTATTCTCCAACCTGTCCACCTCCCTTCAATCTGAAACCTACTTCCATAGCCCAACTTGACTACTGACCTCCATCCTCCAACCTGTCCACCTCCCATGAACCTGAAACCTACCTCCATCCTTCAACTTGACCACCTATCTCCAACCTGTCCACCTATGTCTATCCTCCCTCCTGTCCACCGACCTCCATCCTTCAACCTGTCCACCTCCCTTCAACATGAAACCTACCTCCATCCTCCAACTTAACCACCGACCTCCATCCTCCAACCTGTCCATTTCCCTCCAACCTGACAACCTACCTCCATTCTCAACCTGTCTACCTACCTGTATCCTCCACCCTGACCACAGACTTCCATCCTTCTCGCTACCCTTCAACCTTCATCCTCTTTGCCTCCTTCATATTACACTTTCTCATCCATTTCCTTCTTCTCCCTCTCTCTCTAAAATCCCTCTTCTCTTCTCTTCTCTTCTCTTCTCTTCTCTTCTCTTCTCTTCTCTTCTCTTCTCTTCTCTTCTCTTCTCTTCTCTTCTCTTCTCTTCTCTTCTCTTCTCTTCTCTTCTCTTCTCTTCTCTTCTCCTCTCCTCTCCTCTCCTCTCCTCTCCTCTCCTCTCCTCTCCTCTCCTCTCCTCTCCTCTCTTCTCTTTCATCTTCCCCTCCTCTCTCTCCCCCACACTCTTTTTCCCTCTCCTCTCCCCTCTTACTTTCACCCCCCCCCAACTCCACTCATTCTCCACTTCCCCTCCTCTCTCTTTCTCCCCCCAGTAATCTCTTCATCTTTATCTCCTCCCCCCCCACCCCCCCCCCCACATACACATGCACACTTCCTTTCCCCTCCTCTTTCTCTCTCTTTCCTTTCTAGTTTCTGCTCCTCTGTTTCTTTCTCCCCCTTCCTCCACATTCTCCCCCTCCCCCACCCCTCTTCTCTTTCCAACTTATTTATCTTCCCCCTCTTTTCTCTTTCCCCAGTCGCTCTCCTCTTCCCCTCTTTTCTCTCTCTGCCCCCCCCCCCCACTCCTCCCTCTCTCTCTCTCCCCCCACAGCCACTCTCCTCTTCTTCCCCTCTTCTCTCTCCTTTTCTCCCTCTTACTCTCCTCCCACCCTCCCCCCCCCCCTCACTCTCCACTTCTCTCTCCCCCACTCTCTCTTCTTTTGCCCTCTTTTCTTCCTCTCTGCTCCTTACTCTCCTCTTCCCCTCTTTTCTCTCTCCCCCCTCTCTCCTCTTCACCTCCCCCCTCTCTCTCTTCTTATGCCCTCTTTTCTCCCTCTCTCCTCCTCACTCCCCTGTTCACCTCTCTCTCTCCCCCTCACTCTCCTCTTCCTCTCTTTTCACTCTCCTCCTCATTCTCTTCTTCCCCTCTTTTATCTCTTCCCCTCACTCTCCACTTCAGCTCTTCTCTCCCTCTATCCCCCTCACTCTCCTCTTCCCTTCTTCTCTATCTCCGACTCTCTCCTGCTTACTTTCCAATTCCCCTCTTTTTTCTCTCTCCCTCCCTTCCCCCTCACTCTCCTTTTGCTGTCTCTCTCTCTCTCTCTCTCTCTCTCCCTCTCTCCCCCCTCACTCTCCTCTTCCCTTCTCCTCTCTCTCCCCCCTCACTGTCCTCTTCTCCTCTTCTCTCCCCCCCTCCCCTCACTCTTCTCACCCCCCTCTTCTCCTACACTACACAGTCACCACCCACATTTTTAGGCAGAATGCTTTGGAAGGCAGGCAATGAAGAGGAGAGACTTCTAGAGGAACAACTGCAACTGGCAATTAACCCATGGCATGCCAGGACCGCCTGTGCCACCTCATTTTGCTTCAAGCTGACCATCTACTGCCTGGACTTCTTGCTATCAGGAAAATCTTACCCTTGCCCCAGCATGGAGGGGGTTACCTGGAGCTGCTCTGGAGCTCTTGCTGATGGAGAGCACATCATCCATGGTAATGACTGGGGTGAGATGAAGACTTTGGAAAGCCTGCACCCCATAGGCAGGGGCAGCAGTCTACTTCTTCATTACATGGGGTGCTGAGAGTAAGGGTAGACTGCAGACAGGGGCACATTCTTGTCAGTAAACCCCCAGCCACCACAGTTCAGTTTGCTTCATTGCAAAACAGTGAGAACATTTAGAGGACCACTGGTTTCTATGGGTCTTATTAAAGAGCACAATTAGGGTCTGTCTGTTGTGTCTGGTTGTTACTATTTAGGGTGGAGTGGTCCTAGCCCACTGGATTTAGGATGTGATCAGATGTCATAAATGTTTTAAGCTTAAAATGCATCTTCTACTTTGTATGGTCTGACAAATTTTTAACATTTTTTTTTAACATTATTATTATTATTATTTATTTTTTAACATTATTATTATTATCTTCATCATTTTTTTATTTTTTAATTAATTTCTTTTATTTTATATTTTGTTTTAATTTTTTTTTTCATATTTATTACCCCTCTCTTTCTTGTGCATGCTGAAAATCTGTATTTATTGCCTGGATTCCCTTGTGGTCTTGTATCCTTTGCCACTAGTGACACCGCGAGTGTGGGGTCTTCGTGATTCCTCTGACTTGTGCGCATTCTTCTTGGGTGCTTTATTCCTCCTCCTACAAAAAAAAAAAAAAATATTAATCGAAACTGTAAACTAGGTTGGACACTAAAGACTGTATGTTCTTTGTACAGCACTGTGGAATATGTCAGAGCTATAAAAATAAGTAAAATGAAAGAAATCACCCACCTCAGTCTTTACCCCCAAGTAGCTTACGCTCTAATATCTCCCTACAGGCCTTGCTGGATTCACTCAACCTATTATGGAGAAAAAACCTAATAAAAAAATACATATATATGGATATATATATATATATATATATATATATATATATATCTATATATATATCTCTATATATATTTATATATATCTATATATATATATATATATATATATACATACATATACATATGTAAATATATATATATATATATATATATATATACATATACATATATATACACACATATACATATATATATATATATATATATATATATATATATATATATATATATATATGGATAATGAATTGGGGATAAGACTGTGGATTCTGTCCAATGGTTTCTGGATATTCTCTCTCAGCTGGTAAACTAAAAGGGAACAAAGTAGTCAAACACATTTATTTATTTTTTAATTGTATTTATTTATTTACATGTAATATTTATTATAGACGGTTATCCTAAAAATCACAGATTTTTTTTTTATTTTTATTTTACATTTCACAGGCATATACCCATAAAATCATTAGGCTGCCTATAATGACTACACTGATTTACATTACAACTATTATTTATTGCTGAGTTGGTGAGATTCTAGTAATGATACTATGCATAAGCTTGGGTGACGGTATCAGTGAACGGGCCGGTTGGATCACATTGTAAGGATCGTCTCCAGCATCCGGGCGGATACTAAAATTAAAACTTGCCAGTTTGCATTCGGGTTAACATTTGCAAGTAGCTTATTCTCAGACATAGAAATTAAATTCCACCCCTTACGGATCATTTATGGAAGACCTACGATTTCTACAGACCCACTGCAAATTTCTGCATGTGTATAATGTGTTTAATGAATTTCCAATACTGGAGGGATAAATCACAGCTAGGCCCCATAGCCTTTAAATAGAGGAGAGGTAGTGGGGAGGGGGGGGGGGGGCATACCCAATGAAGGTACCTTGTTAGGATCCAAAGAGAACTCTTAGCATGAAACTCTAGGATGGGTAAAGAGGAGTGCTCAGTATAAAAGTTCATATCACTCAAGGGTTTATTTAAAATGTTTAATGATCACAAATAAAAAAAAGAAAAAACAAGCAACGTGTTTCGGGGAAATGACTCCCTCTTCCTCAGGGCTGGAACAGTGGATATAAATAAGAACAGGTTTGCTGTCAGTCTGTAATAGCGAGATTTGACAGTTTATTTTACATAGAAACATAGAAAAGTGACAGCAGAAAAAAGACCGAGATTTGTTTTGTTTTTTTTTATGTTTTTTTTTTGTTTTTTTTTTCCCTTAACTTTTTTTGTCTGATGTTTGTTTCAAGCATGTTTGAAGCCATTTACCGTTGACTGTCTCACCACCTCTGCTGGAAGTTTATTCCAAGCATCAACTACTCTTTTGGTAAAATAATACTTTCTATGATTAGTTTTGAACTTTCCTCCAGTTAGTTTAAGGTCATGTCCCCCTGTTCTTGATTTTGGTTCCATATTGAAAAAACTGCCCTCCTGAACCTTGTTCACCCCCTTGATGTATTTAAAGGTTTCATTCATGTCTCCCCTTTCCCTTCTTTCCTCTAGACCAGGGGTCTTCAAACTATGGTCCTCCAGTTGTTCAGGAACTACAATTCCCATCATGCCTAGTCATGTTTGTGAATATCAGAGTTTTACAATGGCTCATGGGATGTGTAGTTCCACAACAGCTGGAGGGCCATAGTTTAAGGGATCCCTGCTCTAGACTGAACATATTAGGTTGCTGAAGTTGCTCTCGATATGTTTTATCCTCCAAACCTTTCACCATTTTTGTTACCCGTCTCTGGACTCGTTCTAACTTATCAATATCTTTTTGTAAGTGAGGTCTCCAGAACTGGACATAGGTCTTACTTAACAAGTTTCCTCATCGCAGTTCTAATTTACATCCTTTACCCCAGCCTTGAGGAAGGGGAAGCCATTTCCCCCGAAACACGTTGGATTTTTCCAATGTTTGTGATCAATAAACATTTTAACCATGTGCCGTCTGCCCCATAGCAGATTTAATGCTACAGGGCGGCTCTCCTGTGCAGAATCACGTATATATACATGATTCTGCACTTCTCCCTGCAGGGGGCGCGCGCACACGCCAACGGCAGCACGCAAAGCAGAAGCCAATCTGTGGGTGCTGGGCACCGGATGTCCGCTGCCACCCGCCGATCATGTGTAAAACACGCAGAGCTGAGATCTACCTATATAAACAAGGCAGGTCTCCGTTCTGACAAGGAGGAAGGAATGCATTTTGTGTCCCTGCAAATCAGGGAATAAAATTAATCTCTTCATTTATTAGAAGCAGCACATACAGTACACCAAATCACTGGCTAGGCACACAGTTAACCCTTTGATCGCCCTAGATGTTTAACCCCTTCCCAGCCAGTGTCATTAGTACAGTGACAGGGCATAAAATGTGTCAACAATGTCAGTTAGTGTCCGATTGCCCGCCTCAATATCACAGTCCCGCTATAAGTCATTGATCGCCACCATTTCTAGTAAAATAAATAAATAAAAGTTCCATAAATATATGCCATAGTTTATACATTTTTATAAATGGTGCGCTTGTTCAAAGTGTTGCAAGTGGATGTGGGCACATTATGGATTAATGAAGGATTTATGGATGTTGTCATAATTTGATTTATGTATAGAAGTTGTATAAGAATTGTTATGTACAGGTGATAAATAATAATTGCAACACTTTGAACAAGAGCACCATTCATATAAAATGTATATTCTGATTATTAGTGGTTGAGTTCACTTTAGAAATGGTTGCAGCAGTTCACTGTAGGTGGAGGCATAGGTGTTTACATAGCAGTTCATGGGTATTTCACATTATTTTTCGTATATATCCCATAGTTTGTAGATGCTATAACATTCACGTATACTAATTAATATACGCTTATTAAGATTTTTTTATATAAAAATTTATATAAAAATGTTTTATATATATATATTTTTTTTTTTATATATATATTTTTTATATAATTTTTTTATATATTTTATATAAATATGTAAAAATATATAGCACAGTTTGGCCAAAATTTATGAAAAATTAGATTTTTTACATTTTTTTGGGATATTTTAATAACAGAAAGTAATATATATATATATATATATATATATATATATATATATATATATTTTTTACAATTGTCATTTTTTTATTTTTGTTTATAGAGCAAAAAAATAAAAAATAAAAAGTGCAGTGGCGATCAAATACCACCAAAAAAAAAAAAACCTCTATTTGTAGGGGAGAAAAAATGACATAGATTTTATTTGGATCCAGCCTTGCATGACTGCGCAGTTGTCAGTAAAAGTAGCGCAGTGCCATATCGCAAAAATGGCCTTGTCATGAAGGGGTGTAAATCTTCCAGAGGTCAAGTGGTTAACCCTTGAGTGATGTGAACCTTTTTTTTTTTTTTCTCTTTAAATTTTTATTTATTTTTGAGTAATATGAACTTTTGCATTGGGCACTCCTTTATACCCATCCGAGAGTTTCAGCGCGGATTGGAATCGTAGTGGCGGGTAACATAGTACACATTAACACACGCTCCAAAGTGTAAAAAAATTGTTGGCACGCTATAAATGTTTGTAAAAAATAAATATCTACTTGTTTTTGTTGAAAACCAATAAAAACCATTGAAACCAAAAAATAAATAAATAGTATAAAGGGCCCTAAAAAAATTCTATTTTGTGGCATTCTGATTTGAACCATGGTCTGTCCGATTATCTTGGACCAAATGGCCAAAAGGGAGGGCTGGAGGAATGACACAGGAAACCGAAGGGTGGAATATAAAAAATTATTAGATCAAAACTGGAAAAAAGAAACTCCCATTAAAACTTAGACAACACCATCTACCGCCGGATGACTCCGAGGGTTTGGGAGACTCTTTAACGAGCTTCTAATGACTGCAGACTAATGAAGTCAGGATATGGTTTTACGAATGCACATTCAGCATCAATTCCCTCGTTAAAGTCCTACTAAAATTCACACGTCACATAATGTCACATCTCATGGACGGTCCTGCCTGTAGATGATGACGTTCACACAAATACCTGGACATTCCTGGCATACTTACATCACATTGGACGCTGATGAAATAAAACCCCCAAAGAGCTTTTCCAACTCCAACTCCAACTGGATGACATTTGGTTTGCACTGTAATTTTGAATCTCAATTTTTTAATAAAATTCTAATTTTATCTTTTTCCTCTTTTGTTGTATCTCAGATCTGCTGCAGCCTCTTTGCAGCCACTTTCTGTCTATATGCACTCCAGTGATGGTTCCATAGCATTTCTCAGGGCAGTGTTCTCAATGGCGACAACAATGGACCGGGCCTGGGTAATCTGTGTTGAAATGGCCTTTGGTAGTCTCCACCAGAAGCCCATGTGACAACGCAGGAGCACAGTTAGGAGACAGGGACAGAGCGTTGTCACCACAGGAACAAGGATCTTTATGGCAAGATTACCAGGGAATGTTTTAATGAAAGCTGCCCGTTTAAAATAACTTAAAATGTCAAATGATAAAGGCTGTTGCACACTGGTGGCCAGGGGCAGTAAAAACAGGTGGCTGAGCCGTGGCAGCTGCCCACCGTAATTTTAACATTACAGCCTGACAGGGCTTTACAGTTCTCTTAATCTTGGAGGCTTAGCATCACATGTGGGCATTACCTAGAGACAGGGGCGTAACTACAGGGGTTGCAATTGCAACCGGGCCCCATGCTCCAGGGGGCCTGTGCGGCTCCCCTGTACACCTGGATAGGAGGGGCGGCCGGGGGCAGCATGTAGAGAAATCACTGTCCTCCTTTTTCCTGCTGTAGCCGCAGGAGGAAAATGGAGGAGATTGGTTCCTCTGTATGCTGCCCCCGCCACTCCTCCTATCCAGTTCACTTGTGTTCTGCTGTCTCTGTGCCCCTGTGTGCTCCCTTCCCTCTCCTGCCAGCTGCTGCAGGGGATGTGTCACAATAGAGAACCAGGAAGGGGTTGGTAAATATGTAATTTACCAGCTCCTTCCTTTTCTGAATGGACAGAGTCATAGTCAGTGACATTGTAAAAAAATTTAATAAAATGATAAAAAAAATAATACAATTAAAATACCAAAAAAATAAAAACTACTGACACCAGTGGATGAACTTCCAGGACCGCAAAGGTCACACTTGCGACTGTGCCCTGACATTCCACCACCGTGGGGAGACCCCAAGATGACAGGAAGGGGGCCCACTGCAGAACTTGTGAAAGGGCCCTAGGATCAGTGGGAAGAGCCCCAGGCATGAAGGGAAGGGCCCTGGCCAGGGGTCTGGGGGGCCCTTCTTGCACCGGGGCCCTGAAGGTTCTAGTTACGCCTCTGCCTAGAGATTTACAACCTGCCTAGAAATGGCCACTCCTCCAGACTGACATCCACCCATCAAGGCATTTTGATATTTGGATAACTTTTCCCACATGTGCGCAGCCCATCGCATTTAGGGTGTGTACCCCAAAGCTCAAACAGACATGCGTGTGTATGTTTGTGTGTGTGTGTGTATACGTGCATATATATATATAAATATACATGTGTGTGTGTGTGTGTGTGTTTATACACCTGTGTGAATGAGCACTTAATTTTTTAAAATTATTTTTCTACATTATTTTTACATTTATTTACATTAGGCCCTAATGTTAATGTGAACAGAGTGGTTAGGGTGTGCCCAGGCACATCCGGCAAACCCTGTGCGCACACCTATGTCCTCCCAACAGCCAGCCCACTGCTTGCATCCAGACTGAGGGTTCTTGCTATGTACAGCAGCCTGATAGCCTCTCCAACCAGCTATGATCTGCTTGCATTGCATAGAGAAGCACAGGAACTCAGTGATGACATTTCAAAGCACCCATTCACACCAGTGCGGCTTTAAAAAAACACTCTACTTCAGCGTGATTGCAAGCCACACATCAATCAGATTTGCACTGCCGATTTCATTGCAAGTTGCAATGAAAATGGTAAAATGTAGTGCAGGAAACGTTTTCATAATCGCTGCGATATGAGTCATGGCGATATGAATGGTTCCATTGCCGGCAATGGGGTGCTGCTTGTCAAATCGCATAACAAGTCACGCCGGTGTGAACGAGGGCTTAGAAAGACAATTAGCAAGTTGATAAGGGTGGCTGAAACCAAGGAAGGCAAAATATAGGCAGATTAAACTTCATCTATTAGAGTAAATTGGTTGGTAATAGTTACACATAGGCAGCTGGTGAAATGGCTGTTGAGGGCAGGTAGAATGAATATAGTATCTGCTTTATAAATATTTGGGAGACATGATACGCACAGCCTGGACAGCCCCGGTGATTGCTGGGTGGATTGATGTCCTGGACATGCCACAGAATGAGTGTTTAAAAGCCCGGCTTGTAGATTACAGAAAAATGAATGATTGCATCTGGATTAATGAATCACTCAGGGGTGACAAGATGAACGCCAGCCGGCCGGGCTCAGAAATGCCAAAGTGCTCAGCTCACAAAGAAAGCCAATAACAAGGGGGAGAACGGTCCCTCCTGCACCCAACGGCTACCTAGATACCTGTGTATTATTAGATTGTCAGCTTAGCGGACCATTCACTCACTGGTCAATCTGACAGATTAGAGGGACTAATCCCTCATGATATTATAGAGCAACCAGCTGTTCTCTTCTGTCATAGTGAGCCAGATGTGTCACCAAGGGGGCTGAAAGACACCTACACATCATAACTCTCTGTAGCCTCTTTGGGAGAATAACATGTTTCTCCGCTTTCTTCCATTGAGAGGTGAGCCATTGTTTTTAGAAATGGTATATCATGGTGTAAAAGATCTTTAGTTATCACTAGAAGGATCACCAGCAGGAGGAAGGAGGTCCTGATTCTTCTGTATAGATCTATAATTATCACTAGAAGGATCACCAACAGAAGAAAGGAGGTCCTTTTTACTTCAAATAGATCTTTAGATATCCCTAGAGGGATCACCAACAGTAGGGTTGAGGTCATGATTCCTCCAATGTTTTAGTTTTCATTAGCGGGATCTTCTCCAGGTGGAAGGAAGATCTGATACCCCTATAAAGATCTTTATTATCACTAGAGGTCTACACAGCAGGAGGAAAGAGATTATGATTCCTCTATATAGATCTTTAGTTATCATTAGAGGGACCACCAGAAAGAGGAAAGGAGGTCTTGATCCCCCTATATAGAACTTTAGTTATCACTAAAGGGCACCCCAGCAGGAGGAAGGGGGTCCCGATTCCTCTATATACTGTAGATCTTTATATCATAGATGGATCACCAGCAGTAGAAAGGAGGTTCTGATTCTTCTATATAAATCTTTATATGACTAGAGGGATAATCTCCAGGATGGAGGTCCTTACGCCCCTATATAGATCTTTAACTATCACTAGGGAGCTACACAGCAGGAAGAAAGAGGTTCTAATTCCTCTCTATAGATCTTTATATCACTAGAGGGATCATTAGCAGGAGGAAGGAGGTCCCGATTCCTCTATACAGATCTTTATATCACTACAGAGGTTACTAGTAGGAGGAAGGAGGTCCTGATTCCTCTATAAAGATCTTTATATCACTAGAGGGATCCCCAGCAGGAAGAAGGACATCCTGACTCCTCTATATAGATCATTAAATCACTAGAGGGGTCACCAGCAGGAGGAAGGGGGTCCTGATTCCCCTGCATAGATCTTTATATCACTAGAGGGATCACCAGCAGAAGGAAGAAGGTCCTGATTTCTCTATTTATATCCTTATATCACTAGAGGGAACACCAGCAGGGGGAAGGAGGTCCTGAACCCCATATATAGATCTTTATATCACTAGAAGGATCACCAGCAGGCGGAAAGAGGTCCTGATCCCCCTATATAGATCTTTATATCACTACAGAGGTTACCAGTAGGAGGAAGGAGGTACTGATCCCTCTATATAGATCTTTAGTTATCACTGTAAGGATCAGCAGCAGGAGGAAGGAGGTCTTGATCCCTCTATAGAGATCTTTAGTTATCACTATAAGGATCATCAGCAGGAGGAAGGAGGTCCTGATCCCTCTATAGAGATCTTTAGTTATCACTATAAGGATCACGAGCAGGAGGAAGGAGGTCCTGATCCCTCTATAGAGATCGCTATATCATTACAGAGGTTACCAGTAGGAGGAAGGAGGTCCTGATCCCTCTATATAGATCTTTAGTTATCACTATAAGTATCAGCAGCAGGAGGAAGGAGGTCCTAATCTCTATATAGATCTTTGCATCACTAAAGGGATCACCAGCAGGGGGAAAGAGGTCCTGATCCCCCTATATAGATCTTTATATCACTACAGAGGTTACCAGTAGGAGGAAGGAGGTCCTGATCCCTCTATAGAGATCTTTAGTTATCACTATAAGGATCATCAGCAGGAGGAAGGAGGTCCTGATCCCTCTATAGAGATCTTTAGTTATCACTATAAGGATCACGAGCAGGAGGAAGGAGGTCCTGATCCCTCTATATAGATCTTTAGTTATCACTATACGGATCATCAGCAGGAGGAAGGAGGTCCTGGCCCCTCTATAGAGATCTTTAGTTATCACTATAAGGATCACGAGCAGGAGGAAGGAGGTCCTGATCCCTCTATAGAGATCTTTAGTTATCACTATAAGGATCATCAGCAGGAGGAAGGAGGTCCTGGCCCCTCTATAGAGATCTTTAGTTATCACTATAAGGATCACCAGCAGCAGGAAGGAGGTCCTGATCCCTCTATAGAGATCGCTATATAACTACAGAGGTTACCAGTAGGAGGAAGGAGGTCCTGATCCCTCTATATAGATCTTTAGTTATCACTATAAGGATCATCAGCAGGAGGAAGGAGGTCCTGACTCCTCTATAGAGATCTTTAGTTATCACTATAAGGATCATCAGAAGGAGGAAGAAGGTCCTGGCCCCTCTATAGAGATCTTTAGTTATCACTATAAGGATCACCAGCAGCAGGAAGGAGGTCCTGATCCCTCTATAGAGATCGCTATATAACTACAGAGGTTACCAGTAGGAGGAAGGAGGTCCTGATCCCTCTATATAGATCTTTAGTTATCACTATAAGGATCATCAGCAGGAGGAAGGAGGTCCTGACTCCTCTATAGAGATGTTTAGTTATCACTATAAGGATCATCAGCAGGAGGAAGGAGGTCCTGACTCCTCTATAGAGATCTTTAGTTATCACTATAAGGATCACCAGCAGGAGAAAGGAGGTCCTGGCTCCTCTATAGAGATCTTTAGTTATCACTGTAAGGATCACCAGCAGGAGAAAGGAGGTCCTGGCTCCTCTATAGAGATCTTTAGTTATCACTGTAAGGATCATCAGCAGGAGGAAAGAGGTCCTGGCTCCTCTATAGAGATCTTTAGTTATCACTGTAATGATCACCAGCAGGAGGAAAGAGGTCCTGATTCCTCTATATAGATCTTCAGTTGGACCTAATTTAGAATACTGTGTCCAGTTCTAGAGAACTCACAAAAAGATTTTGATAAGATAGAGTAGAACAAGTCCAGAGACAGGCAACAAAAATGGTGAAAGATCTGAGAGATAAAACATATCAGGAGAGACTGCAAGAACTTAATATGTACAGTCTTGGAAAGAGGGGATATGACTAAAACCTTTAAATACACAAAAGATGTGAATAAGGATCAGGATTACAAGATCTTTTATATAAAGTCAAGATCCAGAAGACAGGGACATAACCTCCAACTAGCAGGAGGAACGTTTAAAACTTACCATAAAAAGTATGATTTTGCTGAAAGAGTAGTTGGTGCTTGCAACTGTCTTCCAGCTGTGGTAGAGAGTCAGTCAACAGTAAGAAAATTGAAACATGCTTGTGACAAACATAGATCTATACTCAGATGGAAAGGTTATAAAAGCAAAAGAAATATAAAATGTGCCGACTCAATAGACCATGTGGCGTTTTTTGCCGTCACTCTTCTATATTTCTTCTATGTTAGCTTTCATAGTATTTGATAGATCCTAACAGCCTTGGATGTTAATAAGAGAAAAACAAATCTGACAGATGATTGTAAGCAGTTATCAGTTGCGCTCGGAGCATCTTCCACCCACATGAGTGCAGCGAGGACGCGCTTACGGTAAATTAACAACAAACACTTATGAAGCGCCGGCTGCATCCAGATGTGTGAATCAGCCTCACAATGCCTCTGGACACCTCAGCTTTTGTCCTGACTTCACATTCTCAGGCTTTGTCTGCTTGCTGGAGATCAGAGCTGTGCTGCAGCTACAGAGGCTTGCATGAGAGGAGAGGGAGGGCGCAGTGCCTCTATGTGAGCACAGGTGGCGCTCTAGCACAGGGAGAGTCCACCGGGGATCAGAAAATTTCTGTATCTTGAGAGCAGTCACTGATTTTTGTACTGACTTGGCTCTCAGCTAATTGATTTCAGGTCAGTCTTGTTCTAATATATTTTTGCATTAACCGCTTGGTGACTGTAGAGAAGACAAGGCTATGGAGATTGAGACCAGACCTAAAGAGTTGACGGTTTAGAATACATTAAAATATTACATCAACAGAAACAAGCTTTAGTCAAAATTGTACGCCTGCTGTGCCCATTATGAGGGGTTTCGACACTTTCTGTGTTGAGGTCCCAGGTCTGCACATCTCTTAAACCCATTATAAGGGGCTGCCATTATCCCTGTGCTGAGTTTTTAGGGTCTTCACACCTGCTGCGCCCATTTTGAGGGGTTCCAACTCTTCCTTGGTTGAGTTCCTGGGTCTGCACATCTACTGCACCCATTATGAGGGGTTCCAATGGTTCTTTGGTTGAGTTCCCAGGTCTGCACAACTGCTGTGTTCATTTTATGTGGCTTCCTCCATCTCTATGCTGAGTGCCAAGTTCTTCACACCTGCTGTGTCCATCATGATGGGCTCCCACCATCCCTGTGCCTAATTTCTGGGTCTGTACACCTTCTGCGCCCATTATGAGAGGTTTCAGGTATTCCTTTGTTGAGTTCCCAGGTTTGCACACCTACAGCACTCATTAGAAGGGGTTTCCACCATCTCTGTGCTGAATTACCGGGTCTATACACCTGCTGTGTCCGATATGAGAGGTTCTGACTACTCCTGGGTTAAGTTCCCAGGTCTGCACACCTACTGCGCCCATTATGAAGGGCTCCAACTATTCCTGTGTTGAATTCCTGGGTCTGTACACTGACTGCACTCATTATGAGGGTTCCCACCATCACTGTGCTGAGTTCCTGGGTCTGTTCACCTGCTGCACCCATTATGAGGGGTGCTCACTATCCCTGAGCTGAATTGTTGGTTGTGTTCACCTTCTGTGCCCATTATGAGAGTTCCCACTATCCCTGAGCTGAATTCCTGGGTCCGTTCACCTGCTGCGCCCATTATGAGGAGTTCCCACTATCCCTGAGGTGAATTCCTGGGTCTGTTCACCTGCTGCGCCCATTATGAGGAGTTCCCACTATCCCTGAGGTGAATTCCTGGGTCTGTTCACCTGCTGCGCCCATTATGAAGAGTTCCCACTATCCCTGAGCTGAATTCCTGGGTCTGTTCACCTGCTGTGCCCATTATGAGGGGTTTCCACTATCCCGGAGCTGAATTCCTGGGTCTGTTCACCTGCTGTGCCCATTATAAGGGGTTCCCACTATCCTTGAGCGGAATTCCTGATTGTGTTCACCTGCTGTGCCCATTATGAGAGTTCCCACTATCCCTGAGCTGAATTCCTAGGTCTGTTCACCTGCTGCGCCCATTATGAGGGGTTCCCACTATCCCTGAGCTGAATTCCTGAGTCTGTTCACCTGCTGCGCCCATTATGAGGGGTTCCCACTATCCCTGAGCTGAATTCCTGGGTCTGTTCACCTGCTGTGCCCATTATATGGCGTTTTCTGTATTTTATGTTTAGGAAAAGTGCTCCGTGATGGGCAAAAACACCTGAAACTCCTGGGTGCGGCACGCAGCACCATCATTGAAAAATGGATCACCTGCAGGTAAGCATCACTTTAGGAAATAACTTTAGTGCTGCCATTTCCCTTTATTCCCATCCCCAGGCTTCCTTTACTGGCCTATAAAACACAGAAACAACCTGTATAAGCAATAAAACAATTTGACAGAAACCACTTCCCATAATTTCATTCAGCTCCCCCCTCACTGGTACTGGGACGCCTGTCATAGAAACTGAGAATGGTGGTGGTGGGGAATCAGCACTGGACTGCCAGGAAGATGTTGGAAGCCAACGTATGGCTCAGCCCTCCAGCACAATTCAAATTTGAATATTTGTTTTCAGTGTAGTTGACAATTTCTCTAATTCCAGATAAAAGGATCGGTCCCGGTTTTTCTTAATTTTAGACATTTCAGAGAAAACCTGGAACCCCATTTTAGTTGACTATATCTAAGTTTTCTTAATTTCCCTTGGTCCTTCCCCATACCACCTCATTAACATGCTAATGATTTTTTAAAATTAAACCTCTTTGTTTACATTACACTATTCATTGTATTTTTATTTTATATCCAATGTCATCACAGGGTCATTGTGCTTCTCTATGCAATGCAGCAGTGGCGACGCGTCCATTGGGGGCGCAGGGGCGCCGCCCTCCCTATTCATGCCTCTGGCCCCCTAATCTACATGCAGGGCACCGGACACATGGATTCCAATGGGTTTTGTTTTTTTAAGCACGTGATTAAAGCCAGAGGTTCTAATAGGCTTAAAAAAAAGGGTGGGCTCGGGGCGTTGTCACCCAGTTGTGTGACAATAGCGAATGAATGTTTGCTATTGTCACACGGATTCTCCTCCTGGCCAATCAGGAAGCGGGTCCTGAGACTCGTTTCCCGATTGACCGAAAGGAGAACCCGTGCTATTGACCAAGGAGAAGGAGGAGGGAGGAGACGTAGGGGAAGCCCGACCCACAAAAAGGAGACCGATGGGGAAGCCGCCGCCACCTCCACCACGTGTCAGTCCAGGGTGAGTGAGCCGGCGATGGGGGGGGGGGGGTATGGTGTGCGGGCTGGAGCTGGTGTTGTCTGTGGTCTGGGTGATGGGGGTTCGGTGTGGTCCATCTGCCGCCCCCCCCCTCCCGGCCCATGGAGCTCCAGCCGCCACTGCAATGCAGGCAGATTATGGCTAGTAGAAGGGACTGTACACTGCTTTTGGACAACATCACAGCACCCTGCCTCAGTACTCCTCTCAGAAGCCCCCCAGTACTGATGCAAGTAATGGGCTGACTCTAGGGAGTATTTCAGGGCTGCTGTTAAAAATCAGGGGGCCCCATGCAGCCTACCTGACAGGGCTTCCTAAAAGTGACTGAGAACATAAAATTGCTAGTCCCTTTTCTCTGCAGCCTCAGCTGCGCAGATGAATGAATAAGAAGCGCTCTGAGGCTTCCTGCTCATTCACAAACCGAAGCATAGTGAACACAGTTTACTGTGCTTCAGTGATGAATGAATACAGGAGTGATTGGTACCAATTGCTCACTGTGTTCATTCAGAAAAATAAGGGGCCAGTAAATTACATATTTACTGGCCCCTTCCCCTGCTCTCCATCCTGAAACATCTCCCTGTGTGCCCATAGCAGCTGCCAGCATGAGAGGAGAGGAGGGAAGCCGGCAGCGCTGCGGAGGAAAGGGGAACACGGGGGGGGGTCTGGACAGAAAACGTAAGGGGCGCATGTGCCAGGACCAATCCCCATGCAGTGCAGCTGGAGAGAGTAAGAGGAGGAGAAGCTGGCAGTGCTGCAGGGGAAGGCAGAAGAGGTTTGGTGTCTGCAATAAGGCAGTACAGCCGGCTCTCCAGCTTAGCAGTTGCCTGAACCTCCCCCCCTCGTTTTGAACTAATGAGGCCCAGGCCCAGTACAGGAGGGCTGGTTGCATTGCCTTATCAGCAGCCCTGGCAGAGTTATTCAAATATCAAAATGTCTGGATCGGTGGGTGTCGGTTTGGAGGAGAGGGTGTTCCTAAGCAGGCTGTATTTGCACGTTAGAGTCAATGTGTGATGCTGAGATTGAAAGAACAGAAATCTAATAAATTAAAAGGGTGGGCCTGGCACAGTCAAGTGCATCACGGGTGTCAAACCGGTGGCCCTCTAGCTGTTGCAGAACTACAAGTCCCATAATGTATTGCAAGGTTGACAGTTACAAGCATGACTCCCACAGGCAGAGGCATGAAGGAACTTGTAGTTCTGCAACAGCTGGAGGGCCGCCAGTTTGACACCCCTGCATGACAAGGAGATAGGCAGTGGTGGACGGTTTATAGGGGGTGCAGGGGCGCCGCCCCCCCAATCAGTGCAAAGAAAAAAAAGAAAATTACCATTTGAAGCCCACTAGGGGCGCCGGACCTGTGAAGCCCACTAGGGGCGCAGAGCAATGCGCCTCGACACTCCCCACTGTAGTCCTGTCCTGGTTGTGATTGGTCCAGACTCCAGCCTGGACCAATCATACAGGACATCCCGGGTGACGTCGCGTGGGGGCGGTGCGTGCGTCAGTCACTCACCATCCCGGCCGTCACCTTCCCGCCCGCCGTCAAAGAGGAGGAGCAGCGGCGCGTGGTGGAGACGTCTCTCCCGACTCCCGAGTCCCGTCACCTCTTCAGCAGCAGCAGCAGCCAGTGACACTGACTGCAGTCGGTCCAGTCCGGTCCTGAGAGAGCCAGCCCAAGAGCAGGAGGTAATTGATAATTGAAGCAGCCGCTGCCTCAGTGCCTCCTCTCTCTCCTGTGTGCGGGACTGCGAACTCGAGTCCGGCGGTGGGGAGTTCCAGGGTGTTTATATTGCCAGGAATAAAAAAAAAAATCTTTCCTCTTAGGCTCACAATAGTTCACGGATAGTGTCAGTGAGAACAGAACTTTAGACTGCATGTCTTGCATAGTACATATTTATAGATCAATTTTATTTGTGCTTTCAAAATGTGGTAAGACTTCAAATGAGAACACTAGTCCTCTTCAGTTTTCTGGCTTGCTTTTTTTTCTATATGGGGGTTTTGGAGTAATTAGATAATAGACCAATGTCACAAGGTTAGACATGGATTACAAGCAAGAATATATCAGCCTAAAATTAAATTCCATAGACATTTTCCTTTATTATCCTGTTATAGTAGCATTTAGAGGCCCATAAATCTGGCCTATCCACAGCCACATCAAAGTTCATTTTTCACCATACACGCCCTGCCAGTGGCGGCTGGTACTCAAAATTTTTTTGGGGGGGGGGGGGGGGGGGCGCAAAAAGAAAAATGTAATAGGTATTGCTTCGCGGCAAAAAATGCGGTAAAAAAATTGCGTGACTTTGAGGTCATGGTACAGGCATGGCACAGGTGATGGTATAGGCATGGCACAGGTGATGGTATAGGCATGGCACAGGTGATGGTATAGGCATGGCACAGGCATGGCACAGGTGATGGTATAGGCATGGCACAGGTGATGGTATAGGCATGGCACAGGTGATGGTATAGGCACGGCACAGGCATGGCACAGGTGATGGTATAGGCATGGCACAGGTGATGGTATAGGCATGGCACAGGTGATGGTATAGGCATGGCACAGGCATGGCACAGGTGATGGTATAGGCATGGCACAGGTGATGGTATAGGCATGGCACAGGCATGGCACAGGTGATGGTATAGGCATGGCACAGGTGATGGTACAGGCATGGCACAGGTGATGGTACAGGCATGGCACAGGTGATGGTATAGGCATGGCACAGGTGATGGCACAGGTGATGGTATAGGCATGGCACAGGTGATGGTATAGGCATGGCACAGGTGATGCTATAGGCATGGCACAGGTGATGGTATAGGCATGGTACAGGTGATGGTATAGGCATGGCACAGGTGAGGGCACAGGTCGGCTTCAATCACTTACCTGCTCTCCTCCTGGGCTGCCTGCGAGATGTCCACGGCGCTGCTCCTCTCCTCGAGTCCTCTTCTTCTGACGGCGGCGGGATTCCGGGAACCGTCCACGGCGCTGCTCGTCTCGTCCTCTTCAGTCTTCTGGTCTTCCGATCGGTCCGGGCGGCGGGAAGGAGATCGGGCGGTGACGGTGTGTGACTGACGCACGCACCGGCACCGCCCCCATTGCGACGTCAGCGGGGTCAGCAATCGGATGTCCTGGATGATGATTGGTCCAGGCTGGAGACTGGACCAATCACAGCCAGGATATCACGAAAGTGGGGGTGTCATAGCGCTATGACCTGCGCCCAGGTTACGCCCCCAGAAGGCAGCCAATCTGCGCCTCTTCTGGGTCGTAAACCCCACCCCCCCCCCCCCCATAGCCACCACATAGGCCGGCGAACGTGATTTTTTTCTTTTCAAAACTTTATTGTTCTTTTTGTAATTTTTTTTCCTTTTTTTTTAGGGGGGGCAGCGCCCTGGCGCCCCCTATGCACAGGCCGCCACTGCGTCCTGCCAAGCACTGTACCATCATCTGTGCCATGCCTGTACCATCACCTGTGCCATGCCCTTACCATGACCTGTGCCATGCCTATACCATCTCCTGTACCATGACCTGTGACATGCCTGTACCATGACCTGTGACATGCCTATATCATCACCTGTGCCATGCCTTTGCCATGCCTGTACCATCACCTGTGCCATGCCCTTACCATCACCTGTGCCATGCCTATACCATCATCTGTGCCATGCCTGTACCATCACCTGTGCCATGAGCTGTGCCATGCCCTTACCATGACCTGTGCCATGCCTATATCATCTCCTGTATCATGACCTGTGACATGCCAGTACCATGACCTGTGCCATGCCTATACCATCACCTGTGTCATGCCTATACCATCATCTGTGACATGCCTGTACCATGACCTGTGCCATGCCTGTACCATGACCTGTGACATGCCTGTACCATCACCTGTGCCATGCCTATACCATCATCTGTGCCATGCCTGTACCATCAGCTGTGCTATGACCTGTGCCATGCCCTTACCATGACCTGTGCCATGCCTATACCATGACCTGTGCCATGCCTATACCATTACCTGTACCATGACCTGTGCCATGCCTATACCATCACCTGTGCCATGCCATACCATCATCTGTGCCATGCCTGTACCATCACCTGTGCCATGACCTGTGCCATGCCTATACCATCTCCTGTACCATGACCTGTGACATGCCTGTACAATTACCTGTGACATGCCTGTACCATGACCTGTGCCATGCCTATACCATCATCTGTGCCATGCCTGTGCCATGCCTGTACCATGACCTCAAAGTCACGCAATTTTTTACTGTGTCTTTTTGCCACGAAGCAATACCTATTACATTTTTCTTTTTTGCGCCCCCCCCCCCCCAAAAAAAAAAAATTTTGAGCACCAGCCACCACTGGAGATAGGGCAGGCTGTATCTGACTTGCTGCAGCTTCTAATGCACATTGTGGGAAGCTCACAGTGTGCAGTGAAATCAGAGTAAGCCATGTCAGTCCAGAAGAGGAGCCGGTACAACTGTGCAAGACTGAAGGGAAGGCCGGAGGTCAGATTTAACAGTTGGGGAGATGATTGTAGGAACATCGCGGAATATTTAATCAATGAACACAAGTGTGAGCGGCAGCTGTCCCGTCACAGCGCTGATACTCGGCAATCGGGATGGACGTAGATTGGAAACAGCCGCATACATACAGAGCTGTCAGATACTTTGTTTTATTATCCATCTTTCTGGAACACAAAGTCATGACTCAGGAGGAAGGATCACACACAAATCCAACAGATGTTATGCAATCCAGAGTTCCAAGGCTCCAAGTGGATACATTGTATAAACATTCTGATTTATGATGTGTGTAAACAAAACAAAACTAAACAAAAACAAAACAAAATAAAGACCTTGTGTTCTTCATGGTCTGAATTCCGGGCCAGAGCTCCTTGACTGATATGTAGTTTAACTCAACAGTCCCCAACCTTTTTAGCACCAGGGACCGGTTTAATGCAGCCAATTTTCCCAGGGACCAGGTGTTTGGAGGGGTCGGGGGATGGGATATTCACTGAGTCTGTCCTTAGCCCCCCTTCAGACCACAACCTCCCTTTACAGCACAGTCCCCCCTTTATATCACAGTGCCCCTTTACATTACAGCATCCCCTTTACTGTGCAGTCCCCTTTACATCACAATGCCCCTTTAAATTACAGCGTCCCCTTTACAGTGCAGTCCCCTTTACATCACAGTGCCCCTTTACAGTGCAGTCCCCTTTACATCACAGTGCCCCTTTACAGTGCAGCCCCCTTTACATCACAGTGACCCTTTACAGTGCAGTCCCCTTTACATCACAGCGCCCCTTTACAGTGCAGCCCCCTTTACATCACAGTGCCCCTTTACAGTGCAGTCCCCCTTTACATCACAGTGCCCCTTTACAGTGCAGTCCCCTTTACATCACAGGGCCCCTTTACAGTGCAGTCCATTTTACATCACAGTGCCCCTTTACAGTGCAGTCCCCTTCACATCACAGTGCCCCTTTACAGTGCAGTCCCCTTTACATCACAGTGCCTCTTTAAAGTGAAGTCCCCTTCACATCGCAGTGCCAATTTACATCACAGTGCCCCTTTACGGTGCAGTCCCCTTTACATCACAGTGCCCCTTTATGGTGCAGTCCCCTTTACATCCCAGTGCCCCTTTACAGACCAGTTCCCTTCACATCACAATGCCCCTTTACAGTGCAGCCCCCTTTACATCACAATGCCCCTTTACAGTGCAGTTCCCTTCCCATCACAGTGCCCCTTTACAGTGCCGTCCCCTTTACATCACAGTGCCCATTTACAGTGCAGTCCCCTTCACATCACAGTGCCCCTCCCTTCACATCACAGTGCCCCTTTACAGTGCAGTCCCCTCTACATCACAGTGCCCCTTTACAGTGCAGTCCCCTTGACATCACAGTGCCCCTTTACAGTGCAGTCCCCTTCACATTACAGTGCCCCTTTACAGTGCAGTCCCCTTCACATCACAGTGCCCCTTTACAGTGCAGTCCCCTTTACATCACAGTGCCCCTTTACAGTGCAGCCCCCTTCACATCACAATGCCTCTTTACAGTGCAGTCCCCTTTACATCACAGTGCCCCTTTACAGTGCAGCCACCTTCACATCACAGTGCCCCTTTACAGTGCAGTCCCCTTTACATCACAGTGCCCCTTTACAGTGCAGTTCCCTTCACATCACAATGCCCCTTTACAGTGCAGTCCCCTTCACATCACAGTGCCCCTTTACAGTGCAGTCCCCTTCACATCACAGTGCCCCTTTACAGTGCAGTTCCCTTCACATCACAATGCCCCTTTACAGTGCAATATTTTCTACTTTCTGCTATAAAACATTCCCAATAAAAAAATTAAAAAAAAACATTTTTTTTATCATTTTAGGCCAATTTGTATTCTGCTACATATTTTTGGTTAAAAAAAAAACAACCCCAAAAAGCGTATAATAATTAGTTTGCGCAAAAGTTATCGCGTTTACAAACTACGGGATAGAATTATGGACTTTTTATTTATTTTTTTTATTAGTAATGGTTGGCCTATTAGTAATGGTCGGCCATCAGCGATGTTTATCGGGACTGCGACATTGCGGTGGACAAATCTGACGCTAAGTGATCAGTGCTAAATAATATGCACTGTTACAGTATAAATGACACTGGCAGGGAAGGGGTTAACACTAGGGGTGATCAAGGGGTTAAATGTGTTCCCTTGATGTGCTTACTGACTGTGTGGGGGGATGGGTTGGACAGAGGCACAGAGAGATCGGTGATTCAGCTTAGCTGGATCACACAATCTTTCCCTGCCTCTCTGAAAGGAGAGCCGCCTTGCATTGTTTGCATACCAGATGGCTCTCCTGTCAGTTTTGCCGAAGATCGCGGGAGGAGTGGGCTCGATCACCGCCGGCCTCCCGCTGTGTCTAATCACAGCAGGAGAGTGGCTCCGGTGGTGCGCACGCGCGGCCAAGACCATGTGAACATAATCACTTAGATCTACGTGATTATTCGCAGCCTAGCCGCCCTGCCGCAGGAAATCTGTGTGGGGCGGCCGGCAAGTGGTTAAGCACAGTGCCGGGACAAGGGCATCCAGCATCCAGGGCAAAGATGCCAAACTGCACCCCCCCTTTCCCTTAGGGTTCGGGTCAGGGCACCCCCATCCCTGCAACAAACCACAGTGCCAAGGGCAATCGCCCCCTCCTGCCCACCCCTTGTCCCAGCCCTGGTTGAGCAGGCCACAAATGGAGTGATTTTCTTTCCTGCAACCACAGTCATGGGACATGGTTCCAAAATCGCACCACATTTGGGGTGCCAATAAGATATAAGGTTTCTGAAAACGCACGCAGAAATGCGCAATTTAGAACATCTTCAGAAAGCCCAAGTGTAAATACAACTTCACCCCTTCCCAATATCAGACGAAAAATGTTCACTATAGGATCCTCGGACACAATGGCGCTTGTCTGATGCGCGGAATTCGCAGCTGGGGGAAACTCGGAGTGAAAAAGTTGCTTGTTTCGGTTGTGTGTGGTCAGCGAGGGAAACTAATTATCCTAAGAATATATACACAGCGCAATCACAACATTCTACTGTGTGAAAGTACACAAACACCCCGCCGCAGCCAGGACTGCATAATAAACGTGTTTAACAAGTCATTGACTAGATAAGTAACCTTCCCTGCCTGGGACCTGCCCCACCTGCCTGCTGTTTAGATAAGGTTAACCCATTCCCTGGAAATAACTGTCCCTCTAACTGTTACATTGTATTCTGTACAAACACACCACGGCGGTGAAAAGGCCATTGTCTGAGCACGCTCTACGTGACGCCATCTTTCTTCATTCGCTCCTAATAAAAGATTTTAGATCCTTAAAACCGGACGCTTTCACCCCCCCCCCTTCCTACCCAGGCCAGTTCTCAGCTTTCAGCGCTGTCACGCTATGAATGACAACTGCGCGGTCATGCAGCGCTGTACCCAAATTAAATTTCATCTTTTTTTTTGTTTATTTTTATTCAGGGTAGAAAAGGCATAACAATTATATGAAACACAGTAGATTTGATGTATTGTGACATAAGAAAACAATATAATAAAAAGTGAATTTGGGTACAGCGCTGCAGGACCGTGCAGTTGTCATTCATAGCGTGACAGCGCTGAAAGCTGAGAATTGGCCTGGGCAGGAAGGGAGTGAAAGTGCCCCGTTTAGAAGCAGTTAAGGATCTGATATATTTTATTAGGAGCAAATAAAGTAAGATTGCGTCACGTAGAGCGAGCTCAGACAATGGCCTTTTCCCCGCTGACCGCCCACCGTGTATTTACGTCCGTACTTTGAGGTTAGACAGCTGCCACAACTCCATATTTTTTTTAAACCGCGGGTAGTCGGCTTTAACATAAGGGTGGTCCCAGGCGGATTCACCGCGGTATCCCCCCTATGGGTGGCGGGAGAGGTGACCCCCCTCCCACCGCTTCCCGGTCGTTTTTCCAGGTTACACCAGTGCCGGGACAAGGTCACCTAGAGCCCAGGGCGAACATGCTAAACTGCGCACACCCCCCCCCCCCCCCCAGATATATGAGCATTATGCGTCAGCAAAAATTCCCCCAGAAAAACAATGAGCACTAATCTGCATGCTTACCCTGACTGGCGAACAATCGGCCGCTCTGGTGTCGGCATACAAAAATGTTAATGCTTGCATGACAGATTCTTTTCGGCCGAATGTGCGCTGTCGGCTGTCGGAGGCATCATACTAACAAGCCTACAATCGGCAGATCGGTCGTCGGCCGAAGCTTTTCGGCCGACGATCGGCACGTGTGTACGGGCCTTAAGAAGCAGGCAGAACAGGGAGGGGAATCAGTGTCAGAGAAGCAGTTACAGGAACGATGCCCTGTGTCTGTGTCTCTCTCTGCAGCAGCTAAAAGCTAAAAGCTGGCAGGAGGGGGGAGAAACTGGCTTTCAGCTGCTGCAGAGAGCCGCACAGGGCTTCCTTCTGTATTTGCCCCTCTGCCTGACTGCACTGATTCGCCGTGCTGTTGGGGGTCCCCTGTGTGCCTGGGCCCCCTACAGGAGGACATGTGGTCCCCCCCCCTCCCCCTATCAGCGGCCCTGTATCCAAGTTCTACTCAGCAGTAAAAATACAAAAGACTGTTTTATTGATGCCAGTGAGAGAGAAGAAAATGCCATGTGCCTGGCTGTGTGTTCACTAAGTGGGGAAACCATTCAAATCCAGAGTGTGCTACACTAGCTATGTTAAAAAAAAAAAAAATGATAATTTTTGCTGGATGATTGGACTAAATAGCATTTTTAATTATCTTTTTTTTTTTTTTTTTTGAGTTGGATGACTTTCACATGTAGATCTAAAAGCAATTAAGTAGAATATAGTTTCTTTTTGAGATGGAAGATTCTCAGCTCTGCCTCTTGACACATGTCTGAACTCAGGAGATGTTCAGACAGATAATACGAGGCACAATTAGAATTAATTATTAGGTATAGCGCAGAGTTTGATTAGCATGATATAGCTCAGAGACTAGAAAGAGAAGATAGTTGGGTATCTGACATGAACAGAAGCTGCTGGAAAACTCTCTTAGTAGATAAACCTCATAGAGAAAGAGGGTGGCAGCCGGGCACAAGGCTTGTATACTGCCTTCCATTCTTCCATCTCCTGCTCAGTAATTAATATTTATTTACTTAGTTATTTTTTAATAGTGTGTTGCATAATAAACATAATGGCAAAACAACTTTCATGTTTGTGGAGCTTTAGGCTCGGTTTCCACTAGTGCGGCTACGAAGTCATGCTACTTCTAGCACGACTTTGTAGCGAAAGTAAACTGCGGCTTCAGTGAGACTTTTCCCTCATATATAGAGGGAAGTCGCACTCAAAAGTAGTACACGATTTACTTTGGAGGTCGCGGCAACTGAAGCCGCGGCAGTGGAAACGGACCCCATTGAAAACAATGGGTTTTGACTTGCGGTGCGACTTGACATGTGTCAAGTCGCACCGCAAGTCGCACTAGTGGAAACCGGGCCTTAACCAATTTCGCGGGTGCCCGGCAGCGCGCTCGCCCCCCAGCACCAGGAGCGCAACCAACGTAAAGCTACGTCTGTTTGCGCAGGAGAGGAAGCCTGCCGCAGAAAATGTGTGGCAGGCGGTCTTAAAGCAGTTAATCACTTCACTTCTCACACCTGTTCACACCCTTTGGACCAGAGCCCTTTTTACAATTTTGCTATGGATCCATAGGCGTGCGCACAGGGTGTGCCAGGTGTGATTGGGCACATCCTAATCACCACGTGTGGTGCAGATTCCCCCTATTTAGCCCCCTGATATTTCACCAAAGCCCCCTAATGGGGCTCCTAAGGTGTAAAAAATAAATAAATAAATAAATTAAATTGTAAAAAATAAAATAAAAAATTATTGACACCGTCTACTGTCCACTGCCCTACTTATGACGTTCGTTGCTCTACTGACACTGTCAGTATATTTACACGCATGTGTGTTTGAGCTTTGGAGCTATGCTTCTAGATTGTAAGCTCTAACGAGCAGGGCCCTCTAGTTCCTCCTGTATTGAATTGTATTGTAACTGTATTGTCTTCCCTCACATTGTAAAGCGCTGCGCAAACTGTTGGCGCTATATAAATCCTGTAGAATAATAATAATGCTGAGCATTTCTTTCCTATCACAGCAGCTCATGTGACTCTAGAGTCACACATGTGGGTTTATACACAGTGGTAACTGAAAACCCACTCCCTCCCTCCTCCTCCATGCCCACCAACCACCTAAACACAATAGGGTGGGATATTACATAGTTACATAGTAGGTGAGGTTGAATAAAGACAACCTGTGTAGGTGTATGTGGCCGTAATCATCTCACATACCCCTGAATGTTCTGATCCTTGAGATGTAAGTCTAAGAGTCTTTTGAATCCACCATACTTCCCGCAGAAACCACCTCTTGTGGTAGAGAATTCCACAATCTTGTAGCCCTAACAGTAAAGAACCCCCACGTTGCCTGAGGTTAAAACGCTTCTCCTCTAATCGAATATTACATGCAGATTATTGGAGGCTTCACCTCCCTCTTATTCTAAGACACAGGCTGGAGGGCGTGATACAGCTTGTGACTGGCAGAAATCCGCCCACTCCATGTTTTTTGCCAAAAACTAATAAGGATTTGATTTCAAATATATATATATATATATTTGTAGGACAATTTAAAACAGTTTATTGATATTATTTTTTTTTGTTCTGTATTCCAAAGACTGTTTTTTATTTTTTATTTTGAACACGTAACCAACAGCAGAGAACTAGAAGCTCCTCTTGCTTATGTTTCCCTGCAGACAGGCTGGGAAAAATATGGGTCATGTAACAGCTGTATATCAATTAGGAAAAATATACTTTTTTATTATTATTAATTACAGTGCCCTAATCCCATACAGAAATAGAAGGGACAATGTAAATTAAACAGTGTGTGTTTAGTATCACTTTAAGATAACAAGGTAATACATATATTTTTTTAAGGACAAGCCAGGCTTTTTTTCTGTAATTATTGCTTTGCAACATTTATTTTTTTTCCCACAATCTTTAGACAACTAAACATAACAAAATTAAACAAAATAACTTTTTTTTTTTTTTTTTTTAGCACTATTGTTTAAAAATAATGTGTGTTACTGCATAAAAAAACGTCCATTTTGCAGTGTAATTTGCCCTGTTAAAAAATAAAACTAAAATTAAGATACTGGTTTTTATTAAGATTTTTCCCTGTTTTCTGCTTGTTAAAATTTGAAACATATAAATATATATATGTTAAATCTGTAAAAATATTAACAAAGAAAACAAAAAAATAAATAAACGTTTCAATAGCAATGGTTAATAAAATAGGAATGAACAGCAAAAAATCCGCAGGAAAATAATAATAAAATGGATAAGAAGAATAAGGAGTTAAATAGGGTTGGTTAAATGTTTTATTTGAAAAAGAAAAACACTTTATTTTTTACTCGTCAGGTTTCTTTTACTGTCTTCATCTGCAGATTGAAGTTCATCACTTTGATCTGCAGATGAATGAACAAAATGATACAAAAGTAACACATTTATGTTATGCTGTATATTTCCCTAATATCTGAGCAAGTGTTATTTATAAACAATGTCAGACTGTTTTTTTTTTTTTTGACTGCTAAGAGCCGGTTCACACTGCCGCGACCACTAAAGTCGCCTCATAAGGGGCGACTTCTAGCGCGACCTTTAGCGCGACTTCAGCGTGACTTCGGCACGACTTAGCGCGACTTCAGCGCGACTTACGCGAGACGACTTTGTAGGACTTTGTATTTGGCCAATCAGAATATGATGTGTTGTGACCTAATTTCCCTTTCCTTTTTTTTTTTGTTGCTGGCATTTATCGGGCATTTTTTGGGCGTCTTTGGAGGCAGGCATGTCTTTAGTGTCTGGGGGGTCTAATTTTTTTGGAGTTCTGGACATGCTACAGAACTGAAACTTCACAGGGACACTTTTTAGACCCCCCAGACACTAAATGCAAAAAAAGTCATGCCTGCCTCAAAAAATGCCAGATAAATGCCTGCAAGAAAAAAAGCCAGGTGGAAAGAAGCCGTATTACTGTTCTAATAAAAATTATAAGAAAAATGCTAATTTTTTGGGGGTTCTGGACATGCTACAGAGATGAAACTTCACAGGTACACTTTTTAGACCCCCCAGACATTAAATCCAAAAAAAAGTCATGCCTGCCTCAAAAAATGCCCGATAAATGCCTGCAAGAAAAAAAGCCAGGTGGAGAGAAGCCGTAATAATGTTCTAATAAAAATTATAAGAAAAATTATAATTTTTTTGGGGTTCTGGACATGCTACAGAGCTGAAACTTCACAGGTACACTTTTTAGACCCGTATTAATGTTCATATAAAAATTGTAAGAAAAATGCTCTTTTTTTCTTGTTCAATACCATTTTTATGGAAAGTCGGATCACAAGTCTGACAACAAGTCGCTTCAATTAAGATAAGGAGGCGACTCCCATTGAAGTATATGGGACAGGTCGGATCACAGGTCACCTCAAAGTAGTACAGGACCCTTTTCTGAAGTCGGAGCGACTTCAGTAGTGCCAATTAAGACGGCAGTGATTGATTAACATTGCTTTTGTTATGTCAAGCGACCTGGAGCGACACAAGTCGCCTCATAAGTCGCCCTAGTGTGAATGGGCTCTTAAGCTGCCTTGTGTACACAGGGATGCTGTGTTTTTTTTTTTTTTTTTTTTTTTTAAATCAGAGCCGAATAGCTGTGTGCTGGGTGGAAAGCAGAGGCCCTGTAGAATAAAATGGTAGCAGTGAAAATTTTTTGTCACACAATATGTGCACAACTGTTTATCAAATCGTTATTTTCAGGAAAAAAATAATAATTTTAGAGCAAACTAGCACAATACAATATACAATTTTTTGTCAATTATAAAAGATGAGATTGCATCGAGTAAATAGATATCAATTAAGTCAAGCTTTAAAATCTCAATGTGCCAGTGATATCAAATGCCTTTGCAGGCTATTAGTTTAGACTCAACTGTAAATCATGGTCCTAGAATTATTGCTCTTACTTTGTCAATGTGTGGTGCAGTGGCGGCTGGTGCATTGGGGGTGCAGGGGCGCCACCCCCCATCCATGCGTCCGGCCCCCAAATCTACATGCTGTGAGCCGGACGCATGGATTCCAATGGGTTTTTTTTTAAAGCATGTATTTAAAGCCAGAAGCTCTAATAGGCTTCAAAAAAGGGTGGGCTTGGGGCGCAGAGCACTGCCATCTCAACTTTATTGCTATCACAAGGGGGCTAACAAGTCCCCTATGTGATACTATGAGCAGGTGACAGGAAACACCTTTTAGACCCCCAATGGCTCCCTTGTCATCCACTGCAGCTAAGCAAGCACAAATTGTGTCTGCTTAGCTGCTTCCCTGGCTAGAGTAACCGGGCAATGACAGCTCTGAACCCAGAAGTGGAATAATACATGTTGCATGTGGGTTTATTAGTCACAGTGCAGATCAAGGAATAAATGCTCCCCGAGCTCCTTCTGCCCTCAATGCTGGGGCATTTTTCCACAGTTTTGGGCTCCCCACAAGAGCAGGGGAGGGTGTGTTTGGGAGGGGGGGGGAGGCACATTTCAGATACCATAAAAGTGATTGGGCAGTTCTAGCCATTTGGACCACTTTTACTTGAATCAGAGGCATAACTAGAATCTTCAGGGCCCTGGTGCAAGAAACCATGAAGGGCCCCCCCGACCCCTGGCCGGGGCCCTTCCCTTCAAGCCTGGGGCTCTTCCCACTGATCCTGGGGCCCTTTACTCTCATTGCGGGACCATTTCACAAGTTCTGCAGTGGGCCCCCTTCCTGCCATCTTGGGGCCTCCCCGCAGTGGTGGAATGCCAGGGCCCTGTCGCAAGTGTGACCTTTGCAATCCTGGAAGTTCATCCACTGGTGTCAGTATTTTTTATTTTTTGGTATTTTAATTGTATTATTTTTAATCATTTTATTAACATTTTTTACAATGTCACTGACTATGACTCTGTCCATTCAGAAAAGGAAGGAGCTGGTAAATTACTTACTGACCCCTTCCTGGTTCTCTATTGTGACACATCCCCTGCAGCAGCCGGCAGGAGAGGGAAGGGAGCACAGTGAGGGGGGGGGGGCAGCACCAGGGGAGCACACAGGGGCCCAGAGACAGCAGAACACAAGTGAACTGGATAGGAGGAGTGGCGGGGGCAGCATACAGAGGAACAAATCTCCTCCATTTTCCTCCTGCAGCTACAGGAGGAAAAAGGAGGACAGTGATTTATCTACATGCTGCCCCTGCCGCCCCTCCTATCCAGGTGTACAGGGGTGCTGCACAGGCCCCCTGGAGCATGGGGCCTGGTTTCAATTGCAACCCCTGCAACCCCTGTAGATACGCCCCTGACTTGAATGTCAAGTAAGCAGTGCCGGGACAAGATCATTCAGTGCCCAGGGCAAAGATTGCCAAATTGTGCCCCCACTCCTCATTATGTGTGAGTCTATGAGGAAGAGGGGGGATAACGAGCACAACCCACACCTCCTCCTGACTCTCCCCTCTTCTCCTTGCTGCTTCCTGGTCTGGGCTAGCAGAAATAGTGATGCTGTCACTACTCCTGTCAGCCTTATAGTAGAAGGAACTTGAGGCACCCCCCATCCTTACAATGCACACTGAACCCAGGGCAGCCCTCCCTTCTGCCCACCCATTTTCCCAGCCCTGCAAGTAAGTCATGAGCATGTTTTAACCCAATGAATACCAGGACATTTATAAAAGAGTACCTTGGTAGACAAGGGGTTTAGGAAAGCCACAAAAGACAATTCTAGGAATGTCAACGAATGACAAAGTATGTGCTGCCAAGAAAACAACATTTGTTAGTAAATTAGCTGTATATATGCTGGGCTCATTTACATATGCGTTGTGCCAGTGCATTAACACAATGCATTACTGTGAATCAAGGCATGCTGCATCAGAGCCATTTTGATTGAGATGGAACAAATTAAAGACAAGGCTCAGGAATACAATTATCAGTAGATTGCGATACAGCAAAGTAGCTCTGGTGAGGCTGCTCTCAACAAAAGCAGAATGTCCCAAAACCAGGGGACCTAAAGTGATCAAGAAGACAGTGTTTGCAGTTTAGTACACTTTTTGCGTTTTTGGGGGCCCCCTTGGCTCATGCCATGACCCCTGTTACGTGGATTTCCCCTGATGCCCCCCTTTGAAGTATCCTACCCCCCAGTTGAGAACCTGCGAGAGTCTGTATGAGTTCATAGATCTACTTTATCCGCACATCATTGCGATGGGGTCTGTGCGTATTCTTCCGTAAACCATTCCCTATGGTTCTAGAAAGTGTTTTGTACAGTCTAGGGATGTTATATGAACAGTATAAATGAACAGTCTAGGGATGTTGTTTATTTTGTTGTTTATTGATAATTTGGGATAGGAGAAGGGAATAGTGGGATACTCCAATTGAACTATTTACATTGTTTGAGGACTTCCATCTTCAGAGTTCTGCTTGAAAATATGGAACAGCCAGACTTCACCAGGGCCCCTGATGGTGGGGATGGACTTGCAGCAGACTGGAACCAGGTCGCGGCCCCCAGGTAGGCCCAGCTGAGGATGTGGAGACCGCTGACGTGTGCAGGGTAAACAGGAGACTATAAGGAGATCCAAGAGACAAGCCGAGGTCAGGACAGGCAGCAGACGAACATAGACGGAGAAACGAAGCCTGGTCGGTACACAGGAGATCAGATACAATAGCCAAGAGATACACGGATGGGATCTCAGAGAACAGCGATGTTGCTCAAGCAAGGAGCAGTGCACTGAGCATGTGCATATATAGGGAAGCACACAGGGAGGTGACCCAGAAAGTAATAGACAGGAAAAGGATATAACCCACAGTGGAGCAGGTGACACCCATAGGAGAACAGAGAAGCCAAACACCACATGTGAAGGGAGGCAAGATAGAGGCAATAGCAGCAAGGAGGTACTGTGAGAGATACAAACAAAACTACAGGCTAACTTGTGACAGGTAATCCACACTGCCACTAGGGTGGATGGGGTTAAGTCTCTTGTTCTCTTTACTCTCTAACAAGACCACTTGATGGACAATAATCTATCTTCAGGACACTCTCACTAGCATCATCTTCCAGCTGACACCCGTCCACTGACTATCCTAGGAGCAGGGGTGGCCCCCCCTCAGGTCAGGCCCCTTGACACGAGTTTCTGTACTCACTGTACTGCAGAGACAGATCCTCCAGTGTCTCCCCTCTCAGTCAGCTTCCCTGGACCTCTGGATTCAGCTCCTCACTGCTACTCTTCACAGGACTACCCCCTGAGGCCACATGGCACCTCTACAAAGGAGGAGGCAGCTGCCCCCTCCCTCCGGGACTCCGCTCACCAACAAAAGACCTCAAGCACATGTGCTCCTGGCTTTTATATAGTATCCCAACATGCAGCAAGGCAACTTTCCCTCTGCCAATTGTCAGGGCTGTATAAAAAGCCTATACATCCATTCGTCAGGTTTCCTTCTACTGTCTAACATGCCTCCCTATTGGACCAGTGTGAAACACTCTCCAGACAGAACGAGTGGCATCCTGAGCACAATGAGCAGACCTCACTAACCGATCTTGCTGTCTGGTAGACAGAGAACAATACAGATATACCTGCAGCTCTACTGGTAAGCAGACAGAGCTTAAACTATACTTTCTCACTATCACCTACCTATGAGGGTGCTACATAAGTTTCAAAACTTCTTAACGAAGTTGGATAAGACTTTTCCTCCTCAACAGCACAAATGGTTTCAGCTCATGAAAAGTATCTGAGAAATTCAACAAACTTCATTTTCTGATAAGAAGACAAGAATTGGGAATCCTCTTCCCGTCATTCTTGCCATCTGGACCGAGTTAGTTGGCTTTTCAAATTTTCCTGTTTTATTATTTTTTTTCTTTCTGTCTTTTGTGGAGTGGCGCAGTTTCCTGGAGGAGTCGTTGTCATGTAAGCCTCCTATTCTTAGCGCCCTCCATTCTTCTCGCCTCTATTTTTACATTTCTCCAAAAAGCCACAAAACTATGATTTCCTGCGCCATTCAAAGTAAACCGAAACTCCTGCGTGGACGTTTTCTGTGCTGAATTATCCCATTGTGTTCCCCTAAACAACTTTTCATTATATAAACAACGCTCGAAGAATATGGTATAACAAAGTAAAAATAATCCAGGATTCGGCTCTCCTCCCGCAGACCGCCCTCCGTGGGGACCTGAGAGGGTGTATTACTGTAAGACTCAATCTGGATCATTTTAGAGGAACATTATCTGCATTGGCAATTCCTAACAAGATACGGGAGGAAGTCAGGGGCATGGAGGAAGCTTTAAAGGAGTTTAAACTGCAGAAATATTAGCATACCTGAGAACTTTCAAGAGTGAGCCTTAGATTGACGTGAGGAAAGGGGAGGGGTTTAAAGCAGCGCATTGGTGCTGCAATTTTGAAAATGACTTGCTAATCTATTGCTAGACTTGTCAGGCTTCACAGATTTGTTGCACAATTCTAGCAAGTCCTCATTGCATGACTCCAAATCAACTTTCTTTGCAAAAATTCTGCAATTCTGCTGTAAGTTCTGGTTCAGTTATGTTGTGCAATAGTCATACAGGGGAGGACTGGACCAGGGGGCAAGGGGAGAAATTTCCCCCCGGGGCGCTCTGATGCCCTGTAAAAAGACGGCACCACTTCTGCCATAGACATGCCTAAAAGAGTCCTGGTGAAGGGAAGTAAAAATTCCCCACCGCTAACCTATTGAGTGCGGAATGAAGTCAAGGACAGAGTGCAGGCCTCCCCCCCCCCCCCCCCCAGCAGTGCCATCTTAAGAGCATTAAAGGGCTCTGGGCAATTGGGCAATGCAGTGCACTGGGGCCCCACCTACACAATCACCCACGAGAATAAAAATGCAAATTATCAATAAGGCGATATTTATTGGTACCAGTGGCGTAGCGTGGGGGGTGCTGGGGGGGCCAGCCGCACCGGGCGCAAAATCTGGGGAGGGCGCATCCCACGGCCGTGCCAGTGTCACTTAAACTTTAGTATAGTGCACTGCTATCTTCTGGCGCTCTTCCTATGCTCCAGCTGCCATCTTCCGGCTCAGCGATGGCCGGCGGGCGCCCTGTGATTGGACAGACATGGCGGGGCTGGCCTGTGCCTGTCGGACTGTCCAGTGGCTTAGTGTGGGTGGCGCCTGAGTAAACATGAGCCCCGCCTCCGCCTCGCATCTTCTCCAACCTCAGCTCAGCACTTCCCTTCAGCCGCTCGGTTTGGATTGAATCGTTGTGGCAGGCAGCCAGCAGCGCGGCAGAGTGAAGACAGCACCGGTGAGAGTCGCTTTGCTGGCCCGGGGCCCAGGGAAGTGGACATGGTCGGGGGGGTAGGTCAGTGTAGGTGTCAGTGTGGGGGGGTCAGTGTAGGTGTCAGTGTGGGGGGGTCAGTGTAGGTGTCAGTGTGTGGGGGGGTCAGTGTAGGTGTCAGTGTGGGGGGGTCAGTGTAGGTGTCAGTGTAGGTGTCAGTGTGGGGGGGTCAGTGTAGGTGTCAGTGTAGTGGGGGTCAGTGTAGGAGGTGTCAGTGTGGGGGGGTCAGTGTAGGTGTCAGTGAAGGGGTCAATGTAGATGTCAATGAGCGGGGTCAGTGTAGAGGGGGGTCAGTGTAGGTGTCATCATAGGGATGTCAGTGTAAGGGGGTCAGTGTAGGAGGGGTCAATGTAGGGGGGTCAGTGTAAGGGTTCAGTGAAGGGGGGTCAGTGTAAGGGGGTCAGTGTAGGTGTCAGTGTAGCGGGTCAGTGAAGGGGTCAGTGTAGCGGGTCAATGTGGGGGGGGGGGTCAGTGTAGGTGTCAGTTTAGGGGGGTCAGTGTAGGTGTCAGTGAAGGGGTCAATGTAGGGGGGTCAGTGTAAGGGTTCAGTGTATGGGGGTGTCAGTGTATGGGGGTGTCAGAGTGTAGGGGGGTCAGTGTGGGTGTCAATGTGGGGGGGTCAGTGTAGGGGGGTCAGTGTAGGGGGATCAGTGTAGGTGTAAATGTGGGGGGGGGTCAGTAAAGGGGTCAGTTTAGGGGCTCAGTGTAGGTGTCAATGTGGGGTGGTCAGTGTAGGTGTCAGTGTAGGTGTCAGTGAAGGGGTCAATGTAGGGGGGTCAGTGTAAGGGGTCAGTGTAGGTGTCAATGTGGGGGGGGGGTCAGTGTAGGGGGGTTAGTTTAGGTGTCAATGTAGGGGGGTCAGTGTAGAGGGGGTTAGTGTAGGGAAGGTCAGTGTAGGGGGGTCAGTGTAAGTGTCACTGTAGGTGGAGTCAGAGTAGGGGGCCATTCTAGGGGTCAGAGAAGAGGTCAGTGACCCTTCAGTGTATGTGTCACTGTAAGGGGGTCAGTGTAGGTGTCAGTGAATGGGGTTCAGTGTAGGGGGGTCAGTGAAGGAGGGGCAGGGAAGAAGTGTGAGTGAAGGGGGGTCAGTGTAGGTGTCAGTGTAGGGGGTTCAGTGTAGGGGTGTAAGTGTAGGGGGGGTCAGTGAAGGTGTCAGGTAGGTCAGTGTAGGAATCAGGAATGTCAGTGTAGGGATCAGTGTAGTAATAAGGTAGGTCAGTGTAGTGATCAGCTAGGTCAGTGTAGTGATCAGCTAGGTCAGTGTAGTGGTCTGTGCAGTGGTCTAGTAGATTTGTGTAGGGGGCGCAAATTACTTACCTTGCCCCGGGCGCTGACAACTCACGCTACGCCACTGATTGGTACAGCAGTGCCAGGCTAATGACAGCTTCCAAGTTGGGAGGCTGGGTCCAGTGAACACACACACGGACGGGAGTCAGACTTGACTGTCCTGTGTGTGCCTGTTCCCGTGGAGGCGGACAGGCATTCCTGCAGTTGTGGGCTCCCCCTCTATGGCCCAAGTGGCCTGACAGCAGCGCAGGGCTGACCTGTTAAGTTCAGCACCAGGATGCACACGGGAATCGGGAGTAATGCTTGGCTGGGGCTAGGTGGCTGGGCAGGTGGGCCCCCCTGGGTAAGTTGGGCCCCCGGGCAACTGCCCAGCATGCCCATTCGGTGAGATGGCCCTGCCCCCCAGCATGGATGGTGTAAACTGTGTCTGAGCAGAGGCCAGTTCCATGTCCCACTCGAGACTCTCCTCTTCCAGCCAGTCCGAGTTCGACCAGTGAGTAGAGAGTACCTGGAGAGGAGCTTCAGCCTGGAATGGAGGTCAAGAGGAGGCCAGGAAGAGTAGGAGGAGGGCCAAGTCGCTGCATTATGGGCCTCTCGTTTGTACTTGCCCCCTGGGCCAAAAGTTACCAGTCAGCCCCTCTAGTCATCCCACCACAGGGGTCACTGTGGCTGAATTTTCATGCTGTGGACTTGCAAAGCTCTTGCTTTAGACTCAACACTGCAACTTTGCTCTTGCTAGAGACTTGCCATGCAAATTTGCTAGAAGTTGGAAAAGTGTCAACCAACCAGTGCCATCTTAAGAGCATTAAAGGGCCCCGGGCAATGCAGTTCACTGGGGCCCTGCCTACACAATCACCCACAAGAATAAAAATGCAAATTATCGATAAGGCAATATTTATTGGTACAGCAGTGCCAGGCTAATGACAGCTTCCAAGTTGGGCGGCTGGGTCTGGTGAACACACACACAGACGGGAGTCAGACTCGACTGTCCTATGTGTGTGTGTTCCCGTAGAGGCAGACGGGCATTCCTGCAGTTGTGGGCTCCCCCTCCATGGCCCAAGTGGCCTGACAGCAACGCAGGGCCGACAGGCGCTTGCCAACTGCTAAGTTTAGCGGCGGGATGCACATGGGAATAGGGACTAATGCTTGGCTGGGGCTGGGTCGCTGGGCAGGTGGGGCCACCCGGGCAACTGCCCAGCATGCCCATTCAATAAGATGGCCCTGGCTTACACCTGAGAAATATACAAAAATCACAGAAAGCGTGAATTATCAACGCTTTTCACTGTAGTCACTTCCTCAGGATAAGTACTCCATAACAGGTATAGATGTCATCCAGTGGGAAAAATACAGCAGTAAATCTAATAGCAATGATATCAATAATACTAATAATAGAATACAGTTTAAACAATATATGTATTAAAAAAGCACAAAGCGGACCACAAAACGACAGATACCTGCACACCTACTAAACCAAACCAAATGTCGGCTCCAACCCCCACTGGCCTATGGGGGTGAGGGTGGGGGGGGGGAGACAAAATAGGAAAGTCCACATACAGACACAGGGCACACAGGACAACACATTAGTAAATACAATACAAAAAATATGAGAGAACTGGGTGTAAATTATAAAAAACAGCCAGATAATTGATAAATTATTATTAATTAAAAGATTACTAATAATAATAATAAAAACAACAATATTAAATAATTATATGTAGCACCCTCCTAGATGGGTGCTAGGAAAAGTATAGTTTTTGCTCTGCCTGCTTATCAGGAGAGCCTGATCGCTAGTTAGGCCTGTTGCATGTGTCCATGTGTGATTCATTTGATCTGAGGGAGTGTCCCCACTGTATCCAATAGATGAGCCTGCTGGGCAGTGGAGGAAACCCAGCCAGTGACACACAGGCTTTTTTGGCTGTCCCGGTGGGTAGGTACAACAGTCGTGCATCCTGGGATAGGTCATAAAATCCAAGGGCACATGTGACAGGGTGTCTTTGGGCGGAAAGCCAGGTCCCAGGAGGAGGGTGACGGCTGTCTCTCCTCCTGTCAGTAAGGAAGGTGGTCACAGGCAGTCGGCGTGGTGAACTAGAGGTGTGGTGCTGATCTGGGAGGTCCAGTGGATGCTGACAAGGGTGTTGAAGGCAGAAGCAACCCAGGGAAAAACAGCATCCGTGAGTAACGGGAAGCTTTCCGGGGTTCTGCCCAGGAAGAGGACCACTCCAGTAGAATGCCAGTGGACAGGAGTTTAGCACACACAGCAAGTGAGAAAGGGGTGCCAAGTTTGACCCTGAAGAGTAACCTAAACAGGAGTTCAGAATCTTCATCTTCACTGCAGTGGCAAAGTGAAGCAGTGGCCTTGCCGCACACACACTACAGTTAATTGTCCTCAGGATTGTGCATAGTTCTAGTTGGAGTATCCCACTCATCCATTCTCCCATACCAATTCCAAATAAAACACAAAAAAAAAACAAATCCCCTGGAATGTTCATTGACTGAGCCAAGGACTTAGGGTCCTTTCACACGGCCGCTCAGCTGCTTTCCGTGTGTCCGCAAATCATCCTATTTTTTTGCGGATGATTTGCGGACATCAATGTAAGTGAATGGCACTGCGGGGGGCAGCGGAATACCATCCGCTGACACCCGATTTTCCTCCTGTCAGTTCTGTTCCGTTTTTATGAACGGAACAGAACCCTATTTTTCCTTCCGTGTAAAAAACGGAAAGGAAGGAAAATCGGATGTCAGTGGTGTCATCCGCTGACATCCGCAGTGGCATAGACATACATTATGTCCGCATATCATCCGCAAACGGATGGGATGATATGCGGGCACACGGAGCGGATGACAGAAATGTCATCCGCTCCGTGGAAAAAAAAAAAAAAAAAGTCCCGCAGCGGACCTTTCACACGGAGCGGCCGTGTGAAAGGAGCCTTAAAGTGGAGTTCCACCCATTTTTAATAAATTGGATTACATAGATGTATGTAATCCCCTTTAAACCGACTTTTACCAATGGAAAGTTTTTTTTTTTTTTGTTTTTTTTGCTAGTAAATACCTTAATTTCTGCATTATTTATCCTCTTCTCACTTCCGGGTCCGGTCGGCGATTACGTCATTCGGCGTTTCGCAGTTTGTGCTGGGATGTATCTCAGGCCATGAAATCTTGCATTATTACACAGGAGGTGAGCTGCACTGCGTGCTCTGCCCCGCCTCCGGCCCGCCTCCTCTCAGTGAGCTCAGTGAGGATATATTGCTTTCAGTCCTCGCTCACTGAGAGGAGGCGGGGCGGAGGCGGAGCAGAGCACGCAGTAAAGCTCATATCCTGTGTAATAATGCAAGATTTCATGGTCTGAGATACATCCCAGCACACACTGCGAATCGCCGAACAGACCCGGAAGTGAGAAGAGGATAAATAAAGCAGAAATTAAGGTATTTACTAGCAAAAAAAAAACAAAAAAAAAAAACTTTCCATTGGTAAAAGTCGTTTTAAAGGGGATTACATACATCTAAAGTCACTAAAATGGGTGGAACTCCACTTTAAAGTGATATGCTATGGGTAACACAGGGGAATCTAATCTCAGCAGCTCCCTATGGGGCAGTGCTACATATACAACATATAACAGAACAATACTAAATACTACTTCTACTACTAATTATTACTATTATTAATATTATTACTCCATCCTCATAGCCTGTGTGTGGCCCAGCATACGATTATAAAAAGGTGGATTTCGGTGCACGGGAAGGACAGTTGAGAAGTACATAATCCTTTTATCCTCTGACTCTTTCAAATGCAACTGCCTCTTCAATAAATCAATATCCATGTAGATGGCAGGCGGCCTTATGGACACAAGTCATGTTCTGAGTCCGAAGTCCCTCTCAGTCGTTGTTTCATATTTGGGTTTCTGGAGTTGTAGCTTCATCTTCTGAGTCTCCTGGGGAAGGATGCAGCTCTTTGTCAATACTCTCTGCCCTTGAAATTGACCCCTTATCACCTGCGCCGCACTTCAGAAACTTTGTGATAATCGCTCCATCCGAATTTGATCTGTGCTCTAAGAGAAAAGCTATTTTAACGAGGTGCACATGATGGAGGAGGACAAATGGACAGAGAGATAGTTACTGATGTGCCAGAAGACACAAACCAGACGTGACTCGCATTTGTTACTCATCTTCCAGCGACCTCGGTGGCCCCGCCATCTTACATCCCCTCTCAGGAGGATCACAGAGGATTATGGGACACATCAGGAATTCTTTATGTTGGGTACCTAATAAAGATGAGATCCTAAGTTCGGGTAAAATGTGCTACAAAGTTGCAGGGTCGGTGTGCTTTTCCTTCCTCTCTGGTCCTGTAACATAGCAATTCAGAGGATCCCAATTTATTCCTGTTGACCAAATAATATATACAACCTGTTTTGTATGGAAAAGGATTTCAGTTTGATGGCTAACAGAACTACGCACTGGGAAACTTTTGTATGGCGTGCACAGCGAATGACTTATCCATTGAGCTTCTCAGGGCTTTTTTTCTCAGAGAATAGGCGCAGGAACTCCTCCCTTCTGAGTCACCCCTTGACTCTGCCCCCTACCCACCCCCGAGCACCGTTCCTTGGTTTCACCTCCTACCCACCTCCCAGTACCACCCCTTTTAGAGAATTAACGATAATAAGAAAGGCAATATAATATATCTAGAAACAATGGACACCCCCAGCAACAATAGATCCACCCCTGCAACAATGGACTTCCAACATCAAGCATCAATAGACTCTCCAGCAGCCAGCAGCATTAGACCCCTCCATCAACAGTAGATCCCTCCCAGCAATGATTGATTCCCTGCAACATGATACCCCACCAGCAACAACAGACTTCCCCAGCAACAATAGACCATCTGCGCAAATAGATCCCCTCCAGCAGCAAATAGATCCCCTCCAGCAACAAATAGATCCCCTCCAGCAACTCTAGATTCCCCAGTAGCCAGCATCAATAGACAATCCAGCAGCCAGCAACAAAGATCCCTCCCTCAACAATAAATCCCTCCCAGCAACAAAAGACCCACCCTAGCAACAATAAATCCCCGTGAGCAACAGCAGACCTCCCCAGCAACAATAGACCCCCATCCTCTGCAAAAATAGCAGCAATAGATTCCCTATTAGCCAGCATCAATAGACCCTCCAGCACACCCCAGCACCCCTTGCCATTACATATATTCAGTTCTGGAGGTACCGGAACTGCGTTCCCCCGCGTTCCCGCTGAAAAAAAGCCCTGGAGCTTCTTACTATTTGGTTATATATTAACTGAGCAATTACTGTTTTGTATTTGGTGGTAAAGATAGTTTTGGGTCCGATTTGGGCAACATTGAGTATCTCGCTCATCTCTACAGAGGTCAAAGTGTACATCAGGGCTGGACCAGAAAAAACAATATGAGAGCATCAAAGGGGTTGTCCAAAAATCCCAACATGCTCTGAGACATCCCTGATTTGAGCCATACATGTACCAAATTTATATCCTGCTACATATTTTTGGTAACAAAAAATCCAAAAAAGACTATTTTGATTGGTTTGCGCAAAAGGAATTGCGTCTACAAACTAGGGGAAAGATTTATGTCATTTTTATTTATTTATTTATTTATTTTACTAGTAATGGCGGTGATCAGCTATTTTTAGCGGGATTGCGACATTGAAGCAGACAGATCGGACCCCTAACTGACATTTTTGACACATTTGGGGGGGGCCAGGGACATTACTATAGTAATCAGTGCTAAAAATATGCACTGTAATAATTGACACTGGCAGGGAAGGGGTTAACCCAGGGTGATTAAAGTGTTAAGTGTGAGTCTAGGGGGGTGCTTTCTAACTGTGGGGGGAGGGACTTGTGGAATCAACACAGAGACCTGTGATCCTAAATAGAAGGATCACAGGCGCTCTGCGTTAATTCCAGAGAGAACAACGTGTTTACAACAGCAGACCGCTGTTCTCTCTCCACGGGTAGCGATCGCGGGTGCCAGGCACCAATTGTGGCCGCCGGCCCCGTGGATCGGCTTCCCCGCTTCCTATTGGGGGGCGTGCGCACACCCCGAGGAGCGCTCTCGCAAACATGTACGGGTACGGCGGTTCACGCAGCTGAGCCAGCCTGCCACAGTATATCTGCGGCGGGCGGTTGGCAAGTGATTAATAACAAACGAATAAACGAATTAACAGATGGGTATGCTGTTATCATGACTGATATATTATTATACATACATTTATTTTGTTATTCCTTTACCATATATCCCAGAAAGTCACATAAGAGATATTAAATTATAAGACCCTTCAAGAGAGGAATAAAATGTACAATTATACTGTCCTCTGGAGATTGGAGTGAATGTTATTAATAATTGTTCTTTATGAGCTGAACTTTATATAATCTGTCCGGTAAGAACTGGGTGAGGAGACAATTGTATGTCTGTGAGGTCCTCAGATACCCCCTCAGTGAACCAATCTCAGGGAAAGAAATTTTTGAATTATGAAGTTATTCCTCCCATCCCCCCCAATGGACAGCAATGGGAGAGTCCATTTACCGAATGATTTCTGGCTACAATAATTTTGCATGTTTATAGAAAAATCTCATGGCCGTTGTAGATTGTCGAACATTAGTTTAGTTTCTTGATCCAACGTTAACCCCAAAACAAAGTAACCTCTGGGAATACCGTATATTAAAGTGACATTAAAGGTCCCTTTTTTTGCTCCACGGGGAGCAATCACGGGTGCCTGGCAGCAATCGTGGCCGCCAGGCCTCTGGATTCGGCTTCCCCGCTGGCGAGTGGGCCAGGATGGCTCCTGCGGACCGCCGTACAGGTACAGTGATTCGCGGGAACCTAACGACCTGCGGCCGTATAACTGCGGCAGCTGGTTGGCAAGTGGTTAATCTGGGCTTCATTCACACTCGGCAATTTGAAATATTACTATTGTTACTATATTATATATAATTTATTTATTATTATTATTATATTATTTTTATCATTTTTATTATTATTATTATTATTATTATTATATTTTCATTATTTTTATTATTATTATTATTGTTATTATATTTATTATTATAATATTATTATATATAATATATGTATTATTATTATTATATTACAAATCGCATGCCAATCAATGCAAAATACGCAACGCATGTTTGGGTGCCATTCATTCTAAAAGGCACCCCAAACGCGGTGCAATTTTGCTGCGATTGTCGAGCGACAGAATCTCACTGCATTTGTGGCAAAACATGATTTTTAAAAATTGCGTGAAATTTGTCGCCCCAAAAAGGAGCAGGAGCTTCTTTCGGGTGACAAAGTGAATGGGCTGCCCTATGCGTGAGACGCGGAATCGTTCACAAAAAATCACTAGCGGGAATGCTTATGAATGATGCCTAAGCAGCAATCGTGGCTGCAGAGGCCTGTGGATCCGCTTCCCCGCTGGCGAGTGGGCCAAGATCGCTCCTGCGGACTGCCGTACAGGTACAGCGATTCGCGGGAACCTAACGACCTGCCGCCATATAACTGCCGAAGCTGGTCGGCAAGTGGTTAATCTGGGCTTCATTCACACTCGGCAATTTTAAATATTAATATTGTTACTATATTATATATAATTTATTTATTATTAATATTATATAATTTTTTTATTATTATTATTATTATTGTTATTATATTTATTATAATATTATTATATATAATATAGGTATTATTATATTACAAATCGCATGCCAATCATTGCAAAATACGCAACGCATGTTTGGGTGCCATTCATTCTAAAAGGCACCCCAAACGCGGTGCGATTTTGCTGCGATTGTCGAGCGACAGAATCTCACTGCATGATTTTTAAAAATTGCGTGAAATTTGTCGCCCCAAAAAGGAGCAGGAGCTTCTTTCGGGTGACAAAGTGAATGGGCTGCCCTAAGCGTGAGGCGCGGAATCGTTCACACAAGATCGCGAGCAGGAACACTTATGAATGATGCCTAAGCAGCTGTGAACAAATGTGAAATTTTCCACGAAAATTTGCTGGTGATCAAAATTTATCATTTTGGGGAAAAAATTTATTTTGCCGAAATTACTCAGCTCATCCCCTAATTTTATGAAACCTACAGGGTTGTCTTCCTTGTCGCGGCTGATATAATAATATTATAATGATAAATATAATAAAAATAATAATAATTGTAACAGAACCGCCGACCCACATTGTACTTGTGGACTTCCATCAGTATATGGCTTCCTCGCAGTCATGAACATATATACCAGATTTTCCCAGCCGCCACCATTCAAAGCTAGCCAACAACTTAGCTTGTACTGGAATCACTCTTTATTGAACAGTCACACAGAATTTATATACAGCATGGACCTCCCCCTCCTGATCAGATTACCACACACAGGTCAGGAGTTGCCTGATTACATTATCATATGCAGATGAAATTGTATACAGAAACAGAATTAACCTGAACTAATTATCTAGCCATTTGGACAGAACAATGGGGACTCATTAACATTTAACAATGGGACAGGCAGACTTAACACAATCCACATCCCACCTCACAACAGACAATAGCAAAGGTCTGCCAATGACAGTCTGTCCGTCTCCTACATTGAAGTCCATGGAATACACATCTACATATTGCTATGATTATTTAGGAGTCAGGCTTCATGGCAACAGGCTAAAGGTCTCACAGTGTAAAGTGGTATTAAATCTTCATTTTTCTTAAGAGATATTGCTGAAAAATATTACTGTCCCACTGGAAGCAATCCAAACCATTAAGTATCTGTCTTTCACTCCCAGTGATGGTGAGTACCGTCACAATAATAATAATAATAATAATAAATAATATAATAATAATAATACATAAATAAAAATAAATACGTTATATATACTATATTAATAATAATAATAATAAAATTAATAATAATAATAATAATAATAATAATATTCCAAATTGCCAAGTGTGAATGAAGCTGAGATTAAAAAAGATTTCGGCGGAGATCTCGGCGTGTACGATGGGTGGATGAGGCTCCGGGGAGAGCTGCTCCGTTTGGCACGTATAAATTCTAACGATGATTGCCAGCTCCTGAGATAAAACCGGGGAATAGCGGCTTTAATGCGAGCCAGATGTTCCAGGAGGGATCACATTTCTCATAGCTTGCTCTGATCTCTCCTGAATTAATCCCTTCTTAATATTTCACCGCGTTATTGGCCTGGGCCCCGCTTCCATCTGCACGCGGGTACAATGCGTATACACAGACGGTAAACCTGGGGATTACGCCCGCTGCCAAATTTAATTATTAATCATAAAGAAAAGTGTCTTTCGCTTTGTTACTTGTTTCCTGGTGGAAGGAAAACTACTTTTCTTTGTGTGAAGTTGGATGAAAAAAAAAAAAAAAATCGAGTTTGAACTTGTAATCCTTCAGGTGTTTAACCCTTTTTACGTCCTGGCGCTGCCAGATGCGCATTTCTGGACACTTGGAATTTTATCTTTTGTGGGTTTGTTTGACATGTGTTACCGGTGTAAGAAGGAAGATGGATGGCTGTGATATCGCATGTCTTATGACCTGAACTTCTACTATAGAGAACCCCGCTGGGATGTACAGTGCATCCGGAAAGTATTCACAGCGCTTCACTTTTTCAACATTTTGTTATGTTACAGCCTTATTCCAATATGGATTAAATTCATTATTTTCCTCAAAATTATACAAACAATATCCCATAATGACAATGTGGAAGAAGTTTGTTTGAAATCTTTGCAAATTTATTAAAAATAAAAAACGAAAAAAATCCCATGTACATAAGTATTCGCAGCCTTTGCCATGACACTCAAAATTGAGCTCAGATACATCCTGATTCCACTGATCATCCTTGAGATGTTTCTACAACCTCGATTGGTGTCCACCTGTGGTAAATTCAGTTGATTGGACATGATTTGGAAAGGCGCACACCTGTCTATATAAGGTCCCCCAGTTAACAGTGCATGTCAGAGCACAAACAAGCCATGAAGTTCAAGGAATTGTCTGTAGACCTTGAGGCAGGATTGTATCGAGGCACAGATCTGGGGAAGGGTACAGAAACATTTCTGCAGCATTGAAGGCCTGAATAAACACAGTGGCCTCCATCATCTGTAAATGAAAGAAGTTTGGAACCACCAGGACTCTTCCTGGAGCGGGCCTCCCAGCCAAACTGAGCGATCGGGGGAGAAGGGCCTTAGTCAGGGAGGTGACCAAGAACCTGGTGGTCACTCTGAAAGAGCTCCCAGTGTTTCTTTGTCCAAAGAGGAGAACCTTCCAGAAGAACAACCATCTCTGCAGCACTCCACCAGTCAGGCCTGTATGGTAGAGTGGCCAGACGGAAGCCACTCCTCACTAAAAGGCACATGAAAGCCCGTCTGGATTTTGCCAAAAGGCACCTGAAGGACTCTCAGACCATGAGAAACAAAATTCTCTGGTCTGATGAAACAAAGATTTTACTCTTTAGCCTGAATGCAAGCATCATGTCTGGAGGAAACCAGGCACCACTCATCAAATGGGCAATACCATCCCTACAGTGAAGCATGATGGTGGCAGCATCATGCTGTGGGGATGTTTTTCAGCAGCAGGAAATGGGAGACCAGTAAGGAGCAAGGGAAATATGAATGCAGCAATAAATAGAGATGTCCTTGATGAAGTGTGGCATTACATTCTGGTACACAAACATGTGGCCACTTGGCGTCAAGGCTCGCCGACCGAGAGGCCACATATTTGCATACTGTCAATGCAAAGGAGTTAAAAACAGAAAAAAAAAAAACCTGCACTATGTGTCTCTGTGTCTTTTTGCCATGGGCTCAAGATGCCATATTGGGAGAGGCTAGGCTCTGGTGGCCATTTTGGATTCAGGGGGGCCAAGAGTGGGAAGTGTAGTTAGGGAGAGGACAGATATCTTTCTATCACACTCCTTCCCAGGTGAGGCCTTGGGTGTAGCAAGGTTACCTGGAAAATCATGTTCAAAAAGAGCACATGTCTCCAACACACCACGCCTCAATTTTAAAGTGCAAGTGTAGCACCCTCCAAGAGTAGGATGCTAAGGAAATTTAGCTTTTCGCTCCATCTGTAATCAAAGAAGCAGTAATCATTTGTCCTGGTCTATTCAGGATTTCACAGACTAGGAGTTTGGTTGCTTCCTCCTGCCTCTGGAAGGCAGCCTGAACCAACTGAGCCAGCTAACCAGCCTTAATATTTATCATGCCCCAGCCAATCCCTGGGGTGAAGTGTCCAGAAGGGGGCTGGAAAGGTGATAAATAGTCTGAAGCAATGGAGAGCTGGGTTCCTTCTCCCCAGGAGGGCTCCAGAGCCTGAGGGGCTGAGAGACATAACGTGAACTGAGTAGCTGTTCTTGAAGGACCCGGATGGATCTTCCCAGAAGCTAATTGCAGGTCTTCACCATAAAGGATCTGGTCTGAAGAAGGACTGTTGCACAGCTGCCCTGTGGTAAAGATTCTAAAATCTAAATTCCTGTACTACCAGTAGCTGTGCATAGGCACAAGGTAACCAGATGCCAGAAAAACGTGCCTCCTGGTCCCCAGCAGTGAAGCTTTAGTCTGTTCATTGTCTTCAGCTGTGGGGGAGATAAACTGTCCAATGTTCACGTTTACTTGTCATGCACGGTTCAAATCTTAGCCGGTTCAGCAGAAACTGGCTGAGATTCAAACTGTTAATGGGCAGGCTAATTGTACCAAGTTAATCGATTGATCAGCTTGGGTACTACCAGCCTGCCAGATTAACTTACGAATATCGCTATTGGCTGCTATAACCGACAGCAATAATCACTGTCTTCTCCTGGCGGGACAGCTTCCCACCTCTGCTTCCCCGCCGGGAGAAGACACTTGCTCGGCTGGAGGGATTCCCCTATCAGCCCTGTCTGTGTTGATGGGGAATTAGTTCAAATTTCTTCCCTGCAACCCATTGTTACAGGAAAGAAATTTGCAGCGTGTATGGCCTGCTTTAAGAAGATTGTCCTCTAATTTAAAATCATTTTGGACTATCCCATGCCCTATCCCAGGGTTTCTCCACCAGTGTTCCATGGAACCATAAGGTTCCTCCAGAGGTTTCTAGGGGGTTCCTTGACAATGAGCAATTTCTGCCTCTCAGATCCCATTGATCTTTTTAGCTATCTGTAAGGAGGGGGAATTCTTCCCAAAGACCACAATAGTAAGAAGCATTCTTCCCACTGACCATCACACTAATGTATCATGAGTTGTAGACAGTGGCGGCCCATCCATTAGGGGTGCAGGGGCCCCGCCCCCCCATCTATGCATCCGACCCCTAATCTACATGCAGGGTGCCGGCTGCATGGATTCCAATGAGGGTTTTTTTTTTTTTAAGCATGTGGTTAGAGCCAGAGGCTCGGGGCGCAGAGCACTGCGCCCTGAGCCCAGCCATTTGTGTGACAATAGCGAATGAATATTTGCTTTTGCCACACTGATTCTCCTCCCGGCCAATCAGGAAGTGGGTCCTGAGTCCTTTTTCCCAATTGGCCAAAGGAGAAGGCAGCCTATTGGCAGAGGAGGAGGGAGGAGACAGCTGCCGAGAGGAGAATGAGGAGGAAGCCGGCGCCGCCTGCCAGTTCGGAGGATCAAGGTAAGTGAACTGGCGCCCCGGGTAAGGGGGGGGGGGGGTATGGTGTGGAATGGACTCTGGAGTGATGGGGGGATCAGTGGTCAGGTCCGTCTGCTGCCACCCCACAGCCCCCCCCACCGATGGAGCACCATCCGCCACTGGTTGTAGATAAAGTCATTTTTATCAGTGGTTCCCTGAGACTTGCCCCCCTAGGCACTGCAGCCCCACTTGACTTTCTTTCCTGAAATTTGGAGGAGTTGCTTCTTTTAGTAAGATCTGTTGGTTGTGTATTTTATTGGCTGTAGCCAGTCATCTCAGTACAACAAGTCGCTCAGTATTCCCCCAGCGGGTTTTATATCAATAGTCGGAAGATGTAGAAGTGGGAACGTGGAGGAGAGCAAAGGCTGAATAAAATATTTGCAAAATGCATCTAAAAAGATACAATGTGGCAGGCGGGAATGTAAACAGACAGCGCGGTTCCCGTCCCCAGAGTCTGCTGCGCCAAACACTTTCATACTGTGATGCTGAGTGACAGCTGAAGAGACGAGAGGAAGAAGGAGAAATGTCATCATAGGAGGGAGACAGCAGATGCTCATTATCCGGAGCAGGCCGTGATCGCTCCCCATCTCTCTCTCCGACTTCACACCAGCAAGATGTTCACAATGAGGCTGATTTAGAAAAGGAGGAGAGCCTGCTCACTCCGCTTAGTAATTAATCTGAAAATGATTTTTTGCTTGCGCATGATTGGACGATTAAAGTCAACACCGCTTTATCTCATGCACTTTACAAAGTACCATTCTATACTCCATGCCGACTCCTCCATGCATGTACAGTTATCACTTGGACAGGCCCAGACTGGTCCGTAGTCCATAGGCTTGTGTGCCTATATATGATAAACTGAAGATACCTTGCTTTGCTTCAACAAACATTCCCAAAGTTCAGGGTCAGATCCAAATCTCACTGAAGTCAATGGGAGCCCAATGTTAAAAGACAGGCTTTTTTTCTTGGCTGATAGGGGTTGTAAAACAAATGGCATGGGGGCACCACCCTGGTGGACATGTACCAAAACAAGAATGCTTTTGATTTTAGTATTGCAATGCTTAACCACTTCTGGCCCATTTCTGACACTTGTTGTTTACAAGTTAAAATCTGTATTTTTAGCTACAAAATTACTTAGAACCCCCAAACATTATATATATATATATATGTATATATATATATATTTTTTTTTTTCTTTTTTTTTTTTTTGAGCCGAGACTCTGGAGAATAAAATGGCGGTTGTTGCAATATTTATTTGTCACGCATGATTTGCGCAGCGGTCTTTCAAACACCATTTTTTTTGGAAAAAATAAATTTCACTGCATTTAAAAAAAAAAAACTAAACAGTAAAGTTAGCCCATTTTTTTGGTACATTGTGAAAGATGATGTCAGGCCAAGTAAATAGATACCTAAAATGTTACGGTTTAAAATTGCGCACACCCGCGACAAACTACGGTCAATAAAAATCTCCATAGGCGACGCTTGATTTTAAATTTTTAACGGTTACCAGTTTAAGAGTTACAGAGTAGCTCTTTTTTTTTTTTTTTTTTAAATATTGCTCTTGTTCTGGCAATCGCGTCGATACCTCACATGTGCGGTTTGAACAGCACTTTCATTTGCGGGCGCGACTTCCGTATGTGTTTTCTTTTGTGAACAGTGAAGGTGGAAACTTTAACATTTTTTTTCCTATTTATTTTATTTTTTTTTTTAATTTTAGCACAGTTAAAAAAAAAAGAAAAAAAGGGGATTCCTTTTATTGCTGTCACAAGCAATGTAAACATCCCTTGTGAGGCCCCGTTCACATAGGGGCGACGCTACTTCGCACCGCGACCTCGGAGCGGCCGCCACGGACTTCATAACATTGAAGTCTATGGCGGTCGCCTCCTGGTTGCCCCAAAGAAGCTCCGGACCCTTTTTCTAAGTCGGAGCGACTTGTGTCGCTCCTATTAGAACCCGTCCGCAGCTTCCCTATGGGAGGCGACCTACGGCAACCTGTGAGGTGACCAGGTCGCCTCACAGGTCGCCTCAGTGTGAACCGGGACTGACAGTAATAGGCAGTGACAGGTACTCTTTATGGAGGGATCCGGGGTCTTAAAGACTCCAGACCCCTCCACTGCACTTCAATGTATTCAAAATGCCGAAATCTGCATTTTTGAATACTGACACTTTTTAAAATTCTGCGCCTTTAACCCGGACGAGACGTCATCATGCCACTTCCGGGTTACTACATCGGAGACCAGATCAAGCCGAATCCAGCTTTTATCGGGACTCCAACCAGCCGGTGGACGTGACGGCTGGTTGCTCAGGTCTCCCTGGTGGGACAGGAGACCCAGGCAGAACAGCGGAAGGCCGCTCGCTGGGGTAACGGCCGAGTGGCTTCTGAGCCACATCAGCCATTACCACCTGAAAGCCGGTTAAATTGCAGGTCAATTACAGCTCCTGGCTGCTTCCTTTTGTTTGTAAACAAAGCAACCAGAGATTCCCCTAAGCTACACCAGGCTCTTAGAGCCGGTTCACATTAGCACGACTTGTCAGGCGACTTGTCAGCCTGACAAGTCGCGCTCCCTCTCGATCCATTGACCGCTACAGGACCCATTCTAATAGGAGCGACACGTGTCGCTCCGACTTAGAAAAAGGGTCCTGTACTATTTCGGGGCGACCTCGGAGTGACTTGCATAGACTTCCATTATGTGAAGTCCCTGCAAGTCGCTCCGAAGTCTTGGTGCAATGTAATGCACAAGTCGCCCCCGAAGTAGTAAGGAGTCTTGTCGCGCTAATGTGAACTGGCTCTTATCCTAGATGAGGGTCTTCTATAGATTGTAATGGGGGACCCCCACACAAAAAAACAGCTTGGGGTTCCCCCATAACTCATTCCAGGACCTTTGCACACAAAAAAAAAGAAAACAACATCCCCTCTAAATTTTATACCAGACCCCTTAGATCTGGTGTGGATTTAAAGGGATTTAAACCCCATGCAAAAATCAAGAGTAAAAAAGCTTGAGGTCCCCCAAAAAAATCAACACCAGACCCTTATCTAAGCATGCAGCTTGACAGGACTGTAAAGGAAGGGAGCACAAGGGTGTACCCTCTCCTCAACTATACCAGGCTATAAGCGCTCAACATGGTGGGAGTACCTTGCCAGGGCGAAACCCTCTAGCAAAGATCCTTATCCACATGTTGATGGTGGCAAGGGCCTCCTCCTCACAACCCTGGCCTGATGGTTATTGGGGTCTGCATGTAGGGGGCTCATTAGAATCTCAATGTTTTAACAAAAAGAGGGGGCCCCACATACAGCCCCCCATGTGAATGAGTAAGATGTACATAGTACCCCCCCACTCATTCAACAAAAAAGTAAACAGTTAAAAAAAAACAAGCCTTAATAGAAAAAAAAAGTCCCTTGCTGTATATCCATCCTCAATCACATCATCCAGTGATGTAGATCCAAGTCAATCATGTTGCCTGAAGCCCTTTGACCCACCTTATTTTGGACCCGATTAGGTCATCACTAGGCTTCTCTATGCAATGCAGGAAGATCATGGCTGGTGAGAGGAGCCAGAAGGGTGCGGTACATAGGTTCCTAAATTCATCCCAGCACCCTGCCCAGTACTCCACTCAAGAGCCCTCAGTCCTGAAGCAAGCCTCTTGGGAGGAGTTATCCTAATATTAAAATGCCTTGATGGGTGGATATCTATCTGAAGGAGTGGGCGTTCTTAGGCAGGCAAACCACCCTAGGAAACATCCACATGTGATGCTGAGCCTCTATGATTGACGGAACTGAAATCTAATGAATGCAAGGGGCAGGCCAGGGACAGTCAGATTGTGGAGGAAACGGTTTGATGATGATGGCTGTCCTCCAGCCAGGAAATGAGGCAGACTCTGCTCATTGTGAGAGGTTCGGAGTGTCCAATGAAATCAGAAAAAGCAATTTCAGTTTAGATTTTATATTTTTCCTTTATTGTTGAGATTTCGATAAAAACTTGATGAGGGATTCTTGGCGGTTGGCAGATCTTTTGGTTTGTGTTTCTGCATGTACAGGCGTCAGCGGGCCCAGATGTGTTTATATGTAAGCAGAATCCTCTCTGGCTGGGGAACGATTGTACTCAGCTGAATAGGACGTGTATCTCCCATATCTCATCTCCCATCCTGGAGTCCTGACAGACGCTCATGTCTTGTTGACACATACAAGGGGCTTCGCGATTTGCAGGACTTGTCCCCACTTGTCCGGAGGAGAACGTCTTCCTGTTCTGTGATTGTATTCTCCACAAATATTTTTCCTTTTTACTTGCTCTTGGCTTCTAACCCTGGCAGTCTGGGAACTCTGTGAATGATCAGAATTGGAACTTCACATACCAGTAGAACAAGCAGACCAATCATTGAGTACAGAAGCCCAGTGGACTAATGTTCTAAGGCAGAGTTTCTAAACCAGGGTTGCTTGAGCAATGAACAATTTCTGCCTCTCAGATAAGTTCCCACTGGCCCCAATGACCTCTTTAGGGATATGTAAGGGGGGGTATTCTTCCCAATGACCATCAGTGACGGCTGGTGCTCCATGGGCCGGGGGGGGGTGGCAGACAGACCACACCATACACCATACCCCCCCACCCGGACCACACCAGCCCACACACCATAAACACCCCCCCCGGGGTCGCCGGCTCACTCACCGTGCCTGGACATGTGGAGGGAGGGAGGGCAGGCAGCAGCAGCAGCTGTGGCGGCTTCTTCCCCCACAGTCTCCTGCGTCTCCTCCCTCCTTCTCCACCTTGGCCAATGGCATGGTTTCTTCTTTCGGCCAATTGGGAAACGGGTCTCAGTACCCGCTTCCTGATTGGCCAGGAGGATTATCTGTGTGACAATAGCAAATGTTCATTAGCTATTGGCACACAACTGGGTGGGCTCAGGGCGCAGTGCTCTGCGCCCCGAGCCCACCCTTTTTTTAAGCCTATTAGAGCCTCTGGCTCTAAACATGTGCTTAAAAAAAAAAAAAAACCATTGGAATCCATGCGTCCGGCGCCCTGCATGTAGATTAGCGGGCCGGACACATGGATAGGGGGGCGCTGCCCCTGCGCCCCCAATGGATGGGCCGCCACTGCTGACCATCACACTAATGTTTCATGAGTAGTAGATATAATCATTTTTAGCAGGGGTTCCCTGAGGCCGGAAAGTTAATTCAAGGGTTCCTCTGTGTTGAAAAGGTTAAAAAAGGCTGTTCTAAGAAATCAGTAGGGTCACTGTATGGGGGGGGGGGGGGGGCAATCACCCAACAGATTATTCAGAAATTTTTGTCTTTGTACTACATACCTGATAAACCAGCCTTTGTCAGTTTTTTTCCCCAGAGGAACCTTAAAATAATTTTCAGGTCTTCAGGTAATTTTCAAGAACCATTGCTGAAATCAATTTATTGGGTCAATGGGGAATTAGCCCCTTGGTCAGTAAAAAAAATGCAACTCTCACAGTGATGGTCAGAATGCCACCCTTACAGATAAAGATAATTTTGATGCTAAATTTGTCAAATAGCATTGACCCTAGAACTATGCAGACACCATCAAATTGGAGGTCAATCAGCCAATCAGCCACAGCTCTATGAACCCTTAGCAACCTCTGGAGGATCCCTGGTTGAGAATGGCTGATCTAAACCATTCTTTTTCTGCAGTTGGATCATTTTACCTTCCCAAATTTTTGTAGTTTTGCGCGTTTGGTGACCATCTGCATGCGGGGCGCCGGACGCATGGAGTTCAATGTTTTTTTTTTTTTTCTGAGTCACCTGATTAGAGCCAAGGCTCTAATAGGCTTCAGAAAAGGGTGGGCCCGCAGCGCAGAGCAGTGCACCCTGAGCCCACCCATTGTGTGACAATAGCGAATGAAAATTCGCTATTGTCACTCGGATCCTCCTCCTGACCAATCAGGAAGTGGGTCCGACACTCGCTTCCTGATTGTCCGAAAGGCAAAAAACCATGCCATTGGCCGAGGAGGAGGCGGGAGGACTCGGGGAGACGCCGGGGGAGCCGCGGCTGCATCAGGTAAGTGCTGGTCTGGGGGTGCACGCTACGCTGGTCACTCTGCATTGAAAAGGGGCACGATGATCTCTCTACATTGAAGGGGGCACACTGATCTCTCTGCATTGAATGGGGGCACACTGATCTCTCTGCATTGAATGGGGGCACACTGATCTCTCTGCATTGAATGGGGACACACTGATCTCTCTGCATTGAAAGGGGGCACACTGATCTCTCTGCATTGAAAGGTGGCACGCTGGTCATTCTGCATTGAAAGGGGGCACACTGATCATTCTGCATTGAAAGGGGGCACACTGATCTCTCTGCATTGAAAGGGGGCACACTGATCATTCTGCATTGAAAGGGGGCACACTGATCTCTCTGCATTGAAAGGGGGCACACTGATCATTCTGCATTGAAAGGGGGCACGCTGATCTCTCTGCATTGAATGGGGGCACACTGATCTCTCTGCATTGAAAGGGGGCACGCTGGTCATTCTGCATTGAAAGGGAAGTGGTTAATATTATGTACAGTACTTGTTACATATATTAATCACTTAGTTTCAGATTTTTCTGTCGCAATGTCGTAGTCCCGTAAAAAATCGCTGATCGCCGCCATTACTAGTAAAAAAAAAAAATTAAAAAAATAAAAATTCCATTAATCTAACCCATAGATGCTATCACTTCTTCGCAATCCAATAAATATATGCTTATTGGGATTTTTTTTTTTTTTTTTACCAAACAGTTAGAAAGAACTCCCTAGGAGCACATTTAACCCTTTGACTGCCCCTGATGTTAACCCCTTCTCAGCCAGTGCCATTAGTGCAGTGACAGTGCATTTTTTTAGCACTGATCACTGTATTAGTGTCACTGGTCCCCAAAAAGTGTCACTTAGTTTCAGATTTGTCCGTCGCAGTGTCGCAGTCCTGTAGAAAATCGCTGATCGCCGCCCTTGCTAGTAAAAAATAATAAAAAAATAAAAATTCCATTAATCTATCCCACAGATGTTATAACTTTTCTGCAAACCAATCAATATACACTTATTGGGATTTTTATTTACCAAAAACATGTAGCGGAATAAAAATTAGCCTAAATTGATGAAGAAATTCGATTTTTTAAATTTTTTTAATGGATATGTTTTGTAGCAGATAGTAAAAAAATAACAGTTTTTTTTTTTTTTTCAAAACTGTTGGCCTTTTTTTGTTTATAGCGCAAAAAATAAAAATCGCAGAGGTGATCAAATACCACCAAAAGAAAGCTCTACTTATGAGAAAAAAAGGACATCAATTTTATTTGGGTACAGTGTCGCACGATTACGCAATTGTCAGTTAAATTAACGCAGTGCTGTCATTAAGGTGGTAAAACCTTCCGCTCCAAAAGTGGTTAAAAAAAGTTAGCAGCTACAGTTTTTGTATTTTTTTTTCTGCTTTAATGCTTTGTATATTTTTTAAAGAGAAGTTTATTGATTATTGATTGTTGTAATAATTTCCCACAGATTTGGGGTTGCAGTAAATCCATGACTCGGTGTGCTCCAAAGTCTAAATGACATTAGCAGAACTGTCCATGGAGGTATAATCCAGCTCCACATTGCGGTAGTTGTATAATCGCAGTATTGTGTATCATTTGACCCTGTATATAAAATACAGAGCCCCAATGAACCCGGCTCTTCCCTCCATGGGTGGTATAAATTCTGCTTATCAGATTGTTCACCTTCACCTCCAGCAGACGGTCCCAGGACCCGGCCTAGGGCGGCTCTGCTGGCCTTGTGTTTGATGGCTGTGTTTTCCCATAACATCCCCCCTCCCATATAAATCAACGTACATCAAAGTGGCCTGTTGTGCCAAGACAGAGGGTCAAAGTCATGGAAATAATTCTTCCAAACTTCAGAAAATGTAATGGTGACTCAGAAGATGGTCACCGACTGAACCTGAACAGAGCTGAAGCTCCCAGATAAAGAGAACTGGATTTATTGCTTCAGATCTGCAGATCGTGAACTTCTCCCAACCAACCCTGACGATGAAATAATTCAGAATCCCCCAACTGTAAATTGTTTATTAACCGCTTTCGGACCGTTCCGCCGCAAAAATACCGTGGCAGGCTGGCCCTCCTGCGCAAACCGCCGTAGGTATATGTCGGTCATGCGTCTGCAGCCAGGGGACGAGCACGTGCCGCCGGCGGCGCGCTTCTGCCCCCACTAGGCAGCGGGGACTTCGATGCATGGGGCTGGCTGCTGCGACTGCCGCCGGGCACCTGGGATCGTTCCCCGCTGAGAGAGAAGGGCGGTCAGCTGTTGCAAACAGATAATCACTGAGATAATCACAGAGCGTCTGTGATTCTTCCCCCCTCAGTGCAGATCCCCTCCCCTCAGTATAGACCCCTCTCCATCAGTACATACCCCCTCCCCTTAGTGCAGACCCTCATCCATCAGTGTAGACCCCCCTCCATCAGTGCAGAGCCCCCCTCCATCAGTGCAGACCTTCCCCCCTCAGTGCAGACTGTACTGTAGTGCCTCCTTACATTGTTGGCTATTGTGATGCCGCCTTAATTTGATTGTCACTGTTGTGCCATCTTACAGTGGTCAGTGAAGAAATCACTCACTCCTACTATGCTACTTATTGTAGTGCCCTATTACTTTTGGTAGACAATGACTGCAGGGCCCTCTTACATTGGTGGTCAGTGAAAAAATTCTCCTTACATTGGTGGTTACTGTAGATCCCCCATTACTTTGGTGGTCACTGTAGTGTTGCCTTACACTGGTGGTTACTGTAGTTCCCCCATTACTTTGGTGGTCACTGTATTGCCCCCTTACTTTGGTGGCCACCATTGGTGGTTAGTGGTAAAAGAAAACCCTTTAACATTGGTTGTCAATGTGGAAGTGAACCCCCTTACATTGATGGTTTGTAGGTGAGAGATTGAACCAACACTGCTCAAGGAACCCCCAGCAACCTGTGGAGGAACTCTAATGTTCTACAAAACCCTGGTTGAGAAAGCCTGCTGTAGACTATGGTCTAGATAGGGGCAGGTAGTATATGTGCCACCCAGTGGCGTAGCGTTGGTTGTCAGCACCTGGGGCAAGGCAAGTAATTTGCGCCCCCTAACCCGCGGGATTTTAGCACTCGAGTCTCTTCCACTAGATTAGTTATAGAAACCCTTACCCCCTAAGCACATGTATTGTTTGTTATGAAAATACTGATGTAATCAAAGTAAAATGCATCTAAATACAAGTTTGAATGACCAGCGTGCCCCCTTTCAAAGTAAAATGCATAGAGAGACCAGCATGTCCCCTTTCAATGCAGAATGACCAGCGTGCCCCCTTTCAATGCAGAGAGACCAGCACGCCCCTTTCAATGCAGAGAGACCAGCGTGTCCCCTTTCAATGCAGAATGACCAGCGTGTCCCCTTTCAATGCAGAATGACCAGCGTGCCCCCTTTCAATGCAGAATGACCAACATGCCCCCTTTCAATGCAGAGAGACCAGCTTGCCCCCATTTAATGCAGAGAGACCAGCGAGCCCCCTTTAAATGCAGAATGACCAGCGTGCCCCCTTTCAATGCAGAATGACCAGCGTGGCCCCTTTCAATGCAGAATGACCAGCGTGCCCCCTTTCAATGCAGAGAGACCAGCGTGCCCCCTTTCAATGCAGAATGACCAGCGTGCCCCCATTCAATGCAGAGAGACCAGTGTGCCCCCATTCAATGCAGAATGTCCAGCTTGCCCCTATTCAATGCAGAGAGAACAGCGTGCCCCCTTTCAATCCAGAATGACCAGCGTGCCCCCATTCAATGCAGAGAGACCAGCGTGCCCCCTTTCAATGCAGAATGACCAGCGTGCCCCCTTTCAATGCAGAGTGACCAGCGTGCCCCCTTTCAATGCAGAATGACCAGTGTGCTCCCTTTCAATGCAGAATGACCAGTGTGCCCCCTTTCAATGCAGAGTGACCAGCGTGCCCCCTTTCAATGCAGACAGACCATCATGCCCCCTTCAATGCAAAGAGACTTACCTGCAGCGGCGGCTTCTCCTCAGTTCCCCGCATTTCCTCGAGTCCTCCCGCCTCCTCCTTTTGGCCAATCAGGAACGGGTCTCGGACCCACTTCCTGATTGGCCAGGAGGAGGATCCATGTGACAATAGCGAATTTTCATTCGCTATTGTCACACAATGGGTGGGCTCGGGGCGCATTGCTCTGCGCCCCGGGTCCACCCTTTTTTGAAGCCTATTAGAGCCTCTGGCTCCAATCAGGTGATTAAAAAAAAAAAAACACTCTGTGACAGCGCCAGGCTGCTGACTCACTCACTGCTAAACTGACTGAGCAGTGAGGAGAGGCGGCATAGGCAGGGCTTGGTTTGCAACGCCACCCCACCCTACACCAATGGACAGGTGAGGCACAGTCCAGCCCCTCCCCGCCCTGACCCGCCATTTTCAGCCATAGGGCGGCCGCGCTGGACATCTCCCAGTCTAAAGATGGAGGCAGCCACAGACAGTGTGTGAACTGTGTATGTCATAGTCAGAAAGACAGAGTGACACTTCGGATGCGCCCCCCCCAGATGTTGCGCCCGGTGCGGCCCGCCCCCCCTGCACCCCCCACGCTACGCCACTGGTGCCACCATCATTTTAAATGTATGATCTCTGGCAATAAAGCCTCTTGTTCTCCAAGCCATTAACCACTTAAGCCCCAGAAGATTTTACCCCCTTCCTGACCAGGGGGTATTTTGCGATTCGGCACTGCGTGACTTTAACGGAAAATTGCGCGGTCGTGCGACGCTGTACCTAAACGAATTTGACGTCCTTTTTTTCCCACAAACAGAGCTTTCTTTTGGTGGTATTTGATCACCTGTGTGATTTTTTGATCATGCGCTATAAACAAAAAAAGAGCGACAATTTTTCAAAAATAACAATATTTTTCACATTTTTTTATATGAAATTCCCCCCCCAAAAAAATGTAAAAATCTAAATTTTTTAAAATTTTTGCCCAATTTGTTTTCTGCTACATATGTTTGGTAAAAAAAAAATCGCAAAAAGCGTATTTTGATTGGTTTGCGCAAAAGTTATTGCGTTTACTAACTAAGGGAAAGATTTTTGTCATTTTTGTTTTTTTTTTAACGCGTAATGGCGGCGATCTGCGATTTTTTTTGCGGGACTGCGACATTGTGGCGGACAGATCGGACCCTTAATGACATTTTTGACACTTTTGGGGTTACCAGTGACATTACTACAGTAATCAGTGCTATACATATGCACTGTTACTGTAAAAATGACACTGGGAGGGAAGGGGTTAACTTTATTGGAGAGGGAGGGGTTAAGTGTGTCCCTAGGGGAGTGTTTCTAACTGTCATTGGATGTGGCTAGTGGTGTAACAGCACAGATCAACGGTCCTACATAGCAGGACTGAGTGATCAGTGCTTTTACACAGGGGAGAATGACAGGCGGCTTTGTTTACATTAGCCGCCTGCTTTTCTCCCTCTCTACCCGACGATCGCGAGTAACCGGCGGACATCGGGTCCGCCGGTCACACGCAGCGGCTTCGTCGGGTACGAGCGGGGGCGGGACCGCGCCTCCGGCGGCGCGCGCTCGCCCCCGATTCGCTCCCAGGCTAGTTACGTACCGGTACGTCACTTTGCCTGGGAGGGGCTGACCGCCGCCGTATATAGTCGGGCGGCGGTCGGCAAGTGGTTAATAAAAAGATCTATGGATATTTCAAAAGGACTCTGAACCTCATGTGGCACGTTTTCTTGGCCTTCTTATGTCAATATCTTTATTTAGCCCAATAACAATAAAAAGGACAAACAAGGAATTGTCATGATGCTGGAAGTCCTCCAGCCAGGAAATGAGGCGGGGCTCTATCTGACTTGCCGCAGCTTCTAATGCACATGGTGAGAAGCTCACAGTGTGCAGAAGAATCAGAGTAAGCAATTTCAGTCCAGGAGAGGAGCCGCTACAAATGTGCAAGACTGAAGGAAAGGCTGGAGATCTGCTTTAATGACTTGAAGGGTAAAATTCAAATTCTTGCATTATGACAGGTTCCTTTCAAAGTCATTGTGGATCCTTATCAAAAGGGCTTAGAGTTTTCCTCCTACGTATAAAGTGTGAAGAGGTGAAACTCATTTGTCGCCATCCAATTCAGAAATAGCGCGATCAGATGCTTGTCTCCTAATGGCTTAGCACGAGAGGCATCCAGTCACTGCGCTCTTAGTAACGACAAATTATGAGCCTGGATTATAATGGCCGTGGAGGCTGCTGTGTCACCTGCGTGGAATGTTCTGTACGGACACCTCCTGATAATTACCGCCTAAGCTTTTAATGACTATGCTACATTTAACCCCTTGAGCTGGGAGCAGGGAGGCTGGTGATATGAATTCCTATAGATGTAGCGAGTTTGAAGATGAATCAGATGAACAATCTGCATCTCATTCATGGACTTTCCATGACGCAAACTGATCGAAATCACAGCATCGAGCAATTGTCATCAATCCGTTTCCTCGGGAACATGCTTCTTCATTATCCGAACAATGATCAGATTGGTTGCATTGTTAATGATAACTAACTAGTGTTGAGGTTTAGAATGGGGCGATGACCAATTCTAGAGCTTGGCCTCCACACTGAAGGCCAGCTCCAGCCGATAAGTAAAATCACATGCTCTGGATTTGCTGGGACAGTCCTGATCAAAGGGGAGTTGTTCTGGACCTCGAAACATGTCGCCTATTTTTAGTACAAACTAATAAATTATTTTAGACTCTTTGGTCTTGTGCTCCTTCCATTTGGGAATGTTTTTTTTCTGACGACCTGCTGGGGTATGAACTCCCATCAAAGTCCCAGGGTCTCCTGAATGCTTTTTTCTTTATAGTACTTTGGAATTTAGGGGACACACCAAAGGGCAGCTCCAGGAGATAAGTGAAATCACACACTGATCTACTATGTCATGGAGGCCAACTGTCCTGGATTTTCTTGGACAGTCCAACGTCTTGGAACTCAGGCCTGATAATGCTGTGTCCTGGGATCACAGTGTCACCCTTATTTGAATTACTGCTCCTGCACAATAAAGCAACAAGGCCCCTTTTACGCTGGCAGAAGACTTCCCATCTGAAAAGAAATCCATGGCAGTTGTGCAGGTGTTGAGCGGCAGTTGAGCAATTGTTGGGCAGGATCTTGATTGCTCAGTAGATACTGGTGTCCAGTAATTCTTCATATCCAGGCCCAGCAATTATCTTCCCTACACAGATTCATGCAGGAAAGCTCAATTTTGACTTCATTCAAGCCTCTTATTTAAACTGAAGTCCTAATAAAAGGTGAGTTAGTCTGGCCCTCGAAACGCGTTGCCTGTTTTTAATTCAAACTAATAACTCCCATTATATGGCCTGGTGCTTGCACTTGTGGTGGTCTTGCAATTGTACATGCTTTTTCTTTTCTGGTAACCTTCTGGGCTACCCACTGGAGAGGTAGCCTTGTCTGTTGTAAGCAGCCTAACCTGAGCCATATTGATCTGTTATGTCATGGAGGCCAACTGTCCCGGATTTGCTGGGACTCCCACATCTTGGAGCTCAGTCCTGACGATGCTGTGTCCCGGGATCACAGTGTCACCCTTATTTGAATTACTGCTCCTGCACAATAAAGCAACAAGGCCCCTTTTACGCTGGCAGAAGACTCCCCATCTGAAAAGAAATCCATGGCAGTTGTGCAGGTGTTGAGCGGCAGTTGAGCAATTATTGGGCAGGATCTTGATTGCTCAAGCAGATACTGCTGTCCAGTAAATCTTCTGGTCCAGCAATTATCTTCCCTGCACAGATTCACGCAGGAAAGCTCAATTTTGACTGCATTCAAGCTTCTTATTTAAACTGAAGTCCTGATGAAAGGTGAGTTAGTCTGGCCCTCGAAATGCGTTGCCTGTTTTTAGTAGAAACTAATAAATCTCATTATATGGTATGGTGCTTGCACTTGTGGTGCTCTTGCAATTGTACATGCTTTTTCTTTTCTGGTAACCTTCTGGGCTACCCACTGGAGGGGTAGCCTTGTCTGTTGTGAGCAGCCTAGCCTGAGCCATATTGATCTGTTATGTCATGGAAGCCAACTGTCCTGGATTTGCTGGGACAGTCCCACATCTTGGAGCTCAGTCCTAATGATGCTGTGTCCTGGGATCACAATGTCACCCTTTTTTGAATTACTGCTCCTGCACAATAAAGCAACAAGGCCCCTTTTACACTGGCAGCAGACTCCCCATCTGAAAAGAAATCCATGGCAGTTGTGCAGGTGTTGAGCGGCAGTTGAGCAATTGTTGGGCAGGATCTTGATTGCTCAAGCAGATACTGCTGTCCAGTAATTCTTCTGATCCTGCAATTATCTTCCCTGCACAGATTCATGCAGGAAAGCTCCATTTTGACTGCATTCAAGCCTCTTATTTAAACTGAAGTCCTGATGAAAGGTGAGTTAGTCTGACCCTCGAAACGCGTTGCCTGTTTTTAGTAGAAACTAATAAATCTCATTATATGGTCTGGTGCTCCTTGGATTTGTGCATGCTTTTTCTTTTCTGGTAACCTTCTGGGGTACCTACTGGAGGGGTAGCCTTGTCTGTTGTGAGCAGCCTTACCTGAGCCAGTGAGCTCTTCAAATGTTTTTGCCCTCTCACTAACTGCCATCAAAGTTCCAGCACCTCTTGAATGCTTTTTTCTTCATTGGACTCTGCAATGTAAGGGACACACTGAAGGGAAACTCAAGGCGATAAGTGAAATCACATATTGATCTGTTATGTCATAGAGGCCAACTGTCCCGGATTTGCTGGGACAGTCCCACATCTTTGAGCTCAGTCCTGATGATGCTGTGTCTCGGGATCACAGTGTCAACTTTATTTGAATTACTGCTCATGCACAGTAAAGCAACAAGGCCCCTTTTTACACCAGCAGCGGACTGCCTATCAGAAAAGAAATCCATGGCAGTTGAGCAGCTTAAAAAAAGGTAAGTATACTGATTTCTTCTTTTCAGGGCTGTATAGGTTAGTGTTAGATCGTGGGGATCTATAGATGCAGAGATCTTAGTGTTAGGGTGGACTTATCCTTTAGTTTATATGCATATAAAGGCAGGCGTCCCAATACTTTTGGTAATGTAGTGTATAAAAGCACATGTGTTAGAGCTTTGGGGTGCACACCCAGGGCCGCTGATAGGGGGGACCACCATTCCTCCTGTAGGGGGCCTGGGTGCACAGGGGGGCCCCAACAGCATGGGGAATTGGTGCGGTCATACAGGGGGGCAATTACAGAAGGAAGCCCTGTGCGACTCTCTGCAGCAGCTGAAAGACAGTTTCTCCCCCTCCTGCCATATTTCAGCTGCTGCGGGGAGAGACACAGACACAGGGCATCGTTCCTGTAATTGCTTTTTCTGACACCGATCCCCCTCCCCGTTGTGCCTGCTTCTGATCCCCCTCCCTCCTGTGGCCCCCTTTCACTGTGCCCCCACAAATAGAGCTTTCTGTTGGTGGTATTTGATCACCTGCGCGATTTTTATTTTTTGCGCTATAAACAAAAAAAGAGCGACAATTCTGAAAAAAAAAAAAAAAACAATATTTTTCTGCTATATAACATTCCCCCTCCCCTCAAAAAAAAATGTAAAAATCTATTTTTTTCATCCTTTTAGACCAATTTGTATTCTGCCACATATTTTTTGTAAAAAAAAATTCCAATAAGCGTATTTTGATTGGTTTGCGCATCATTTATCGTGTCTACAAACTAGAGGAGGATTTATGTCATTTTATTTATTTATTTATTTTACTAGTAATGGCGGCGATCAACGATTTTTAGAGGGACTGCGACATTGCGGCGGACAGATCGGACACCTCACTGACATTTTTGACACTTTTGGGGGGACCAGTGACATTACTACAGTAATCAGTGCTAAAAATATGCACTGTTACTGTAATAATGACACTGGCAGGAAAGGGGTTAACATAGGGGTGGTCACGGGTTAAGTGTGAGACTAGGCTAGGGGGTGTTTTCTAACTGTGGGGGGGGGGATGGGCTTGTGGAATCAACACAGAGACCTGTGTCCCTAAATAGAAGGATCACAGGCTCTCTGTGTTCATTCCAGAGAGAACAATGGTCTGCTGTGTTCTCTCTCAGCGGGGAGCGATTGTGGGTGCCCAGCGGCAATCGCTGCCGCCGGTCCCGTGGATCGGCTTCCCCGCTTCCTAATGGGGGGCGAGCGCTCCCACGAACCGACGTACAGGAACGGAGGTTCGCGCAGCCGAGCCAGCCTACTGCAGTATATCTGCGACAGGAGGTCGGCAAGTGGTTAAACATTGTAATAAATAATGTAAAAAAAAAAAATTGTAAAATAAAATAATTAATAATATAATTATTGTAAATCAAATAATTGTACGCATTTTTACAGTATTTAGGGCGGGGGGGGGGGGGGGGGGGGGCTGCCAGGTAACTTGTACGGGGCCCCGTGATTTCTAACAGCAGCCCTGTGCACACCTATGTATAGATCCATCATTCATATTGGACTAGAAGGATCAGAAAGAAAATTGATCATTTATGGAGGCGTGTATGGCTCCATTGGACAGATCGATCATTGATTATTGGCTGTTTATCTGGTGCTGGGATCTGGGAGCCGTCTCCGGATTGCACTCGATGTGACAGATGAATAGGATTCTATTATTCCAGGTTGTTTGTTGGTGACTCGTTATATCATTTGTTAATCATTTGTTTGTGAGTTTTTAGTAACAGGAAAGGCAGCAATTCGTTACCCAGCACTCCTCCTATGAATGGTTTCCCTGCAGAAAACTCGTCTGCCTGGTCCGTCTATTCACAGCGATGACATCATCACAGGACTGCGCCAGCTTGTCACATGACATGATATGAGCAAGAGAAAACAGGACTTTTCTGTGCTTATCGTGTCATCAGATACAGTATCTCACAAAAGTGAGTACACCCCTCACGTTTTTGTAAATATTTTATTCTATATTTTCATGTGACAACACTGAAGAAATGACACTTTGCTACAATGTAAAGTAGTGAGTGTACAGCTTGTATAACAGTGTAAATTTGCTGTCCCCTCAAAATAACTCAACACACAGCCATTAATGTCTAAACCGCTGGCAACAAAAGTGAGTACACCCCTAATTGAAAATGTCCAAATTGGGCCCAAAGTGTCAATATTTTGTGTGGCCACCATTATTTTTCAGCACTGCCTTAACCCTCTTGGGCATGGAGTTCACCAGAGCTTCACAGGTTGCCACTGGAGTCCTCTTCCACTCCTCCATGACGACATCACAGAGCTGGTGGATGTTAGAGACCTTGTACTCCTCCTTAACCTTCCGTTTGAGGATGCCCCACAGATGCTCAATAGGGTTTAGGTCTGGAGACATGCTTGGCCAGTCCATCACCTTTACCCTCAGCTTCTTTAGCAAGGCAGTGGTCGTCTTGGAGGTGTGTTTGGAGTCGTTATCATGTTGGAATACTGCCCTGCGGCCCAGTCTCTGAAGGGAGGGGATCATACTCTGCTTCAGTATGTCACAGTACATGTTGGCATTCATGGTTCCCTCAATGGACTGTAACTCCCCAGTGTCGGCAGCACTTCTGCAGCCCCAGACCTTGATACTCCCACCACCATGCTTGGCTGTAGGCAAGACACACTTGTCTTTGTACTCCTCACCTGGTTGCCGCCACACACGCTTGACACCATCTGAACCAAATAAGTTTATCTTGGTCTCATCAGACCACAGGAGATGGTTCCAGTAATCCATGTCCTTAGTCTGCTTGTCTTCAGCAAACTGTTTCTGGGTTTTCTTGTGCATCATCATTAGAAGAGGCTTCCTTCTGGGATGACAGCCATGCAGACCAATTTAATGCAGTGTGCGGTGTATGGTCTGAGCACTGACAGGCTGACCCCCCACCCCTTCAACCTCTGCAGCAATGCTGGCAGCACTCATACGTCTATTTACCAAAGACAACCTCTGGATATGATGCTGAGCACGTGCACTCAACTTCTTTGGTCAACAATGGCGAGGCCTGTTTTGAGTGAAACCTGTTCTGTTAAACCACTGTATGGTCTTGGCCACCGTGCTGCAGCTCAGTTTCAGGGTCTTGGCAATCTTCTTATAGCCTAGGCCATCTTTATGTAGAGCAACAATTCTTTTTTTCAGATCCTCAGAGAGTTCTTTGCTATGAGGTGCCATGTTGAACTTCCAGTGACCAGTATGAGAGAGTGAGAGCGATAACACCAAATGTAACAAACCTGCTCCCCATTCACAGCTGAGACCTTGTAACACTAACGAGTCACATGACACCAGGGAGGGAAAATGGCTAATTGGGCCCAATTTTAATATTTTCACTTAGGGGTGTACTCACTTTTGTTGCCAGCGGTTTAGACATTAATGGCTGTGTGTTGAGTTATTTTGAGGGCACACTGTTATACAAGCTGTACACTCACTACTTTACATTGTAGCAAAGTGTCATTTCTTCAGTGTTGTCACATGAAAAGATAGAATAAAATATTTACAAAAATGTGAGGGGTGTACTGACTTTTGTGAGATACTGTAAATGAAAAGTGCAGCGTGCTGAGTAATGTATCAGTATAACACTTCCCAGTGTTTATTACCTCTCACACAGATCACAATACTCCACTTGACAACGCTTTGTCTGCTTTTCATTCCAGAAGGACAGCGCCATCTTTGTTCGGGCAACACCCTGAGTCACCATTTACTTCCTGGACTGAGATACCGGCTCCGAGTCATGGAAATCCCGACACATGTGCACTTCCTTTCACACGGGCTGTCCGATCCAATCAGGTCCCTGTCAGTTTTTCAGGCGAACCTGATCGGATGCTCCATGCAGCCCTATATGGGTGACATCTCCGCTGACACCCGCTGCTATCCGATCCGATTCTGTCTATGAAATCCGGACAGATTGGAAACCCTATTCTCCATTCATCTGGAGGATCGGATCCGATAGGATCAGATGAAAATGGACAGGCGATCCATTATCTTCCGATCTCCCATAGAGGAGAGTGGGGATCTGACAGCTCTGTCTCTGCACAGTAAGCGGAGATGGACTTGTCAACCGCCTGCTCAGCGGGGATCGTCGGATCGATCACAGCTGAGAAAAACTGAGTCCACCGGGCCGAAAGCCCATGTGAAAGGACCCTAACAGTGTTTACAAATGTTTGACACAGACCAGCCACTGCTGCAGCCTCTCACCTTGTGATTTGCTACAAAGTTACTATGGGGTTGAATTACTAAAACTGGAGAGTGCAAAATCTGATGCAGCTCTGCATGGTAGCCAATCAGCATCCACGTTTTTTTTTTCCCCGTCAAAGCTTAAAGGGTAACTCCACTTTTGTGGAGAAAAAAAAGTAGCAAATAAAGAAAAAACAATATAGCGTATATAATTGTGACACAAATCATATTGTAATTGAATGTTATTGAAAATGACCTTTCCTTATCAATCTGCAGCTGTTGTAATTTTCTGAAAATGTAATACAATATGGCCGCCTGGAGCTGTTCTGTACACAGAATGTATACTGACCACACCCCCAGAAATATAATTTCCTGCTTGTGTGATTGGCTTCCCAATTTTCCCAGAAGTCTGCACTAAGATACAAGTCAGATTTCTGGCATCCCCTGCATCAAAAATGCCATTTTTGGTGAGATACTCCCAATAGGAACACGTCTAAAGGGATGCAGGCCCTTTATAATAAAAAATAAAACCAATAAAAATGACATAAATCTTTCCCCTAGTTTGTAGACGCGATAACTTTTGCGCAAAACAATCAATATACATTTATTGGGATTTTTTTTTTTTTACTAAAAATATGTAGCAGAATACAAATTGGCCTAAAAAGATAAAAACATTTGATTTTTACATTTTTTTTTATTGGGATTTTATAGCAGAAAATAAAAAATGTTGTTTTTTTTTTTTTTTCAGAATTGTTGCTCTTTTTTTGTTTATAGCACAAAAGAAAAAAAATCGCAGAGGTGATCAAATACCACCAAAAGAAAGATCTGTTTGTGGGGAAAAAAAGGACGTCAATTTTATTTGGGTACAGAATCTTACGATTGCACAATTGTTAGTTAAAGTAACTCTATATTAATGTATAATAATAGTGTGTGATTGTGATGGGACATTAGAGTGTAAGCTCCTCTGGTGTAGAGACTGATGTCAATGGCTCAGTGTTCTCTGTACAGCACTATGGTATATATCAGAGCTATATAAATGTATAATAATAATAATAATAATAGGATGTGACTGTGGGTGGACATTAGAGTGTAAGCTCCTCTGGTGCAGAGACTGATGTGACTGGCTCAGTGTTTTCTGTACAGCACTGTGGTATATGTCAGAGCTATATAAATGTATAATAATAATAGTGTGTGACTGTCATTGGACATTAGAGTGTAAGCTCCTCTGGTGCAAAGACTGATGTGACTGTGGGTGGACATTAGAGTGTAAGCTCCTCTGGTACAGAGACTGATGTGACTGTGGGTGGACATTAGAGTGTAAGCTCCTCTGGTGCAAAGACTGATGTGACTGTGGGTGGACATTAGAGTGTAAGCTCCTCTGGTGTAGAGACTGATGTCAATGGCTCAGTGTTTTCTGTACAGCACTGTGGTATATGTCAGAGCTATATAAATGTATAATAATAATAATAATAATAATAATAATAATAATAATAGTGTGTGACTGTCATTGGACATTAGAGTGTAAGCTCCTCTGGTACAGAGACTGATGTGACTGTGGGTGGACATTAGAGTGTAAGCTCCTCTGGTGCAAAGACTGATGTGACTGTGGGTGGACATTAGAGTGTAAGCTCCTCTGGTACAGAGACTGATGTGACTGTGGGTGGATATTAGAGTGTAAGCTCCTCTGGTGTAGAGACTGATGTCAATGGCTCAGTGTTTTCTGTACAGCACTGTGGTATATGTCAGAGCTATATAAATGTATAATAATAATAATAATAATAATAATAATAGTGTGTGACTGTCATTGGACATTAGAGTGTAAGCTCCTCTGGTGCAGAGACTGATGTGATTGGCTCAGTGTTCTCTGTACAGCACTATGGTATATGTCAGAGCTATATGAATGTATAATAATAATAATAATAATAACGTGTGACTGTCATTGGACATTAGAGTGTAAGCTCCTCCTCTTTATTTTGGTAACTCTAAGTGTCGGTTGTCAGACATCACATAGGATTCGGAGCGCACTGCTCTGCAAATCACATGCAATGTCTGTGCGATGCGACATCAGCCATACAGATTGTATGGCTAATTTCGCATCACATTCGGACCAAAGTCGCACAGGACCCTTTTTTTTGGTCCACATCAGAATCGGATTGCATGGGTGTTCACACCCAAACGATCCGATTCCTGTCCAAACTGACAGTTCGCACTGCGATATGCAATCTGCAATCTAATCTGGGCAATGTATTGGCACCCCCAGCAGTTCGCATATGGCAGTGTGAACTGCCTGCAAGTTGTGTGCGATGCGCAGTGGATTCGCAGGGTTCCCGCATCGCACCAATGTGAACCGGCACTAAAGCAGATTGTATATAGTGTATGGACAGCCTAAAGTGTAATACCTTCGAATGTGGTGACCAATCAGAATTTTCGCTTCACTGACATGGAACAAAACTGCACTGTGATTGGTTACTATGACTTATTGCGCCGCATCCTGTTGGTTGTGGTGCTGAATTAATCCCGTCCCATTGCCTGTAATAAGACGATTTGTATCTCAGCGGTTGTTACTTTGAGGGATCAGGTGCATTTATGAAGCAGCCGACTTCGCCGCGCATTTATTGGCGGTAATCCTGCTCGCCGCGGACGATGTCGAAATATTAAAAGCAGTGATACTCCCAGCTCAGAATCCGGCTGTATTTAGGTAGATGAAATGGCCTCTCCATTCTCGGTGTCGCCTCATTTCCATATATATTAACATCGGCGTGTCGGAGGAGACGGGATTTATACATCATCATCTCACCTGACCCTGCCTATTCCTGACCACGGCTAATAGATAGAGAGATTGTGTACTAAAGCTTGTTAAACCGGAGAAATTTTCTCACCCCCCCCCTCCCCCTCCCCCCGACAAGCCGCGAGAAATGAAATTTCACAGCATTACGCTCAACTACAGAAAATGGAATAAAACCGCGCTTATCCTGAACCGCAGCCACCAAACCGGCCCGCGACGCGTTTTATTTCTCCGTCTAATAAAGGGGTTTAATCTGCATCCCACCAAGCTGATTCCTCTGTGCGTTATGAAGGATGTTCTATAATAACTATTATGTGCTATAATCCTCTATAAATTATATTGTTATAATAGAACGCCGAGGACAAAATCACTTCTCCGCTGAGTGCGCAACCAGACTTCTCACAAGTCCTCTTCCAGGTCTGAGAGCCAATCAAATCCTCTTTACACGGCGAGACGGCGACAGAAGGAAAGGAAAATGTTTATACAGTGGAGGACGTTACACGGCGCACCCCGGGACGGGGGGGGGGGGGGGGGGGGGTTCACATACTTCTTCTTTGCAGTATTTATATATTTATTATTATTATACATTTATATAGCTCTGATATATACCCTAGTGATGTACAGAGAACACTGAGCCAGTCACATCAGTCTCTCTACCAAAGGAGCTTACACTCTAATGTCCCACAACAGTCACGCACTATTATTATTATTATACATTTATATAGCTCTGACATATACTGCAGTGCTGTAGAGAGAACACTGAGCCAGTCACATCAGTCTCTGTACCAGAGGAGCTTACACTCTAATGTCCCACCTCAGTCACATCAGTCTCTGTACCAGAGGAGCTTACACTCTAATGTCCCACCTCAGTCACATCAGTCTCTGTACCAGAGGAGCTTACACTCTAATGTCCCACCTCAGTCACATCAGCCTCTGTACCAGAGGAGCTTACACTCTAATGTCCCACCTCAGTCACATCAGCCTCTGTACCAGAGGAGCTTACACTCTAATGTCCCACCTCAGTCACATCAGTCTCTGTACCAGAGGAGCTTACACTCTAATGTCCCACCTCAGTCACATCAGCCTCTGTACCAGAGGAGCTTACACTCTAATGTCCCACCTCAGTCACATCAGCCTCTGTACCAGAGGAGCTTACACTCTAATGTCCCACCTCAGTCACATCAGTCTCTGTACCAGAGGAGCTTACACTCTAATGTCCCACCTCAGTCACATCAGCCTCTGTACCAGAGGAGCTTACACTCTAATGTCCCACCTCAGTCACATCAGTCTCTGTACCAGAGGAGCTTACACTCTAATGTCCCCTCACAGTCACACACTATTATTATTATACATTTATATAGAACACTAAGACCCCGTTCACACTGGGGCGACCTGTCAGGCGACCTGGTCGCCTGATAGGTCGCCTGGCATAGGGAAGCTACGGACCCGTTCTAATAGGAGCGACACAAGTCGCTCCGACTTAGAAAAAGGGTCCGGAGCTTCTTTGGGGTGACCCGGAGCGACCTGCATTGACTTCAATGTTATGAAGTCCGTGCCGGCCGTTCCGAGGTCGCGGTGCGAGCAGCGTGCCGCGACCTATGAGGTCGCCCCGGCAAGTCGGATCGCCCCAGTGTGAACAGGGCCTTAGACAGTCACATCAGTCTCTGCCCCAAAGGAGCTTACATTCTAATGTCCCACAACAGTCACACACTATTATTATTAATATATATTTACTGTATATAGCTCTGACATATACTGTAGTGCTGTACTGAGAACACTGAGCCAGTCACATCAGTCTCTGTGTCACCAGCAGTGACCAGCTTAGATCTTAGTGACCCTAGCAATGACCTGTATACATCCCAGTGTCACCAACAGTGACCAGTATACATCCCAGCATTCCAAGCAGTGACCAGTATAGATCCCAGCATTCCAAGCAGTGACCAGTATAGATCCCAGCATTCCAAGCAGTGACCAGTATAGATCTCAGTGTCCCCAGCAGTAACCAATAGAAATCTTATTGTCCTCAGCAGCGACCAGTAAAACTGTAATTGTCCCTAGCAGTGACCAGTACAGGTTTCAGTACCCCCAGAAATAACCAATACAGATTTTCAGTGCCCCCAGCAGTTCCCCCAGCAGTGACCAGTTTAGATTTCAGTGCCCCCAGCAGTGACCAGTTTAGATTTCAGTTCCCCCAGCAGTGATCAGTTTAGATTTCAGTTCCCCCAGCAGTGACCAGTTTAGATTTCAGTGCCCCCAGCAATGACCAGTTTAGATTTCAGTGCCCCCAGCAGTGACCAGTACAGGTTTTAGTGTCCCAGCCCTGCAGTCATCAGTAAAGGTTTTAGTGCCCCCAGCAGTTACCAGTTAAGGTTTCTGTGTCCCCAGAAGTGACCACTACAGGTTTATGTGCCCCCTACAGGTTTATGTGCCCCCAGCAGTGACCAGTACAGGTTTCTGTATCCCCAGCAGTGACCAGTACAGGTTTTAGTGCCCCCAGCAGTGACCAGTACAGGTTTCTGTATCCCTAGCAGTTACCAGTACAGGTTTTAATTCCCCCAGTAATTACCAGTATAGATTTCAGTGCCCCCAGCAGTAACCAGTACAGGTTTCTATACCCCCAGCAGTGACCAGTACAGGTTTCTGTATCCCTAGCAGTGACCAGTACAGGTTTCTGTATCCCTAGCAGTGACCAGTACAGGTTTCTGTATCCCTAGCAGTGACCAGTACAGGTTTCTGTATCCCTAGCAGTGACCAGTACAGGTTTCACTGCCCCCAGTAATTACCAATATAGATTTCAGTGCCCCCAGCAGTGACCAGTACAGGTTTCTGTACCCCCAGCAGTGACCAGTACAGGTTTCTGTATCCCTAGCAGTGACCAGTACAGGTTTCTGTATCCCTAGCAGTGACCAGTACAGGTTTCTGTATCCCTAGCAGTGACCAGTACAGGTTTCTGTATCCCTAGCAGTGACCAGTACAGGTTTCACTGCCCCCAGTAATTTCCAATATAGATTTCAGTGCCCCCAGCAGTGACCAGTACAGGTTTCTGTACCCCCAGCAGTTACAGTACAGGTTTTAGTCTCCCCAGCAGCGACCAGTATAGATTTCAGTGCCCCCCATCAGTGAACAGTACATGTTTTAATGCCCGCAGTAGTGACCTGTATAGATCTCATTGCTCCCAGCAGTAACCAGTATAGATTTCAATACCCCCAGCAATTACCAGTACAGGTTTGAGTGCCCCCCAGCATTCACCAGTATAGATTACAATGCCCCCAGCAGTAACCAGTACAGGTTTCAGTGCCCCAAGCAGTGACCAGTACAGATCGTCTTGGCTCTGCTTCTCATCCCCAGTAGGGTGGTAAGTTTGAGGAGCAACGAGGAAGGGGAGACAGACAGTTCAGCCGTGTGCACTAACTGTCGGTGGAGCCTCCAAGGCTGAACTGTACAGAAGCAGGGCACAGGCCCAGCTCAGCTTCACCCTCAACTTGTACAGAGTTCCTCTCATTTCCTGTTGTGTCTCCAGGACAGGAAGTGAAGAAAAATCTCCTTGACGGGACAGAGACAACACAAAATACACTGATATGGGGTTTGCACCCTTCCCCTCTCTATCCAAAACCAAAGAATAAAACGTTGGCCATCCAAACACTTTAACTGCGAAGAATCTGAAGGAGGGATTAGGATGTTTTCTATAGTTGAGGTTGTTGTACGCAGTTTGATGCTGAGTGCCATTCATCAAAGTATTTGTCCAGCTCGGGGACAGATTACACACGGCTCAGCCTATTCTTCTTCCCCTGACCTGTGTTTGTGCGACTCTCCGTGCCGCTGTCTGCGCTAACAGATGGTCCGGAGCTCGCCAGATAAGCTGACGTTTTATTCTTTTCATCTTTCATATCAGCACACACTTCCGTCTGCCTTCATCTCTCTCTCTCTGCACCTTCGGGAACATTCTACAGCTTATTTTGGCGTGCTCTGATGCTTCCCCAGCGAATCCTGCCCCCGAAAAGCTGTAATCCTTACAGTATTGCTGGGGATTTAAAGCCTATAAATAAAAAAATTATCCCCTGCAGTGGGGCTGCTCCCGCGCTGGAAGGGTTAATTGCTCACTTATGTCTAGGGGAACAATAAAAGGAAATATACTTACCCGATCCTCCAGTCCTCCACACGGCTAGACTGGTCCCCGCAGCATCTGCACCGCAACGCTCTAGCGGTCTACGGTAGAGATGTGCATGGAGAAAAGATTTGTTTCATTTCGGTTTCATTTATTAGTTATACTGCGGCAGGCTGGCCCTCCTGCGCAAACCGACATAGGTAGGTATATATGTATCATAGGTGTGCGCAGACTATTTCCTTAGGGTGTGCACCCCAAAGCTCAAACATATTTGCATGTGTGTGCATGTATATATATATATATATGTATATATATATATAGAAAAAACAAGACAGGTACATATACACAACGTTCGACCTACACCAGTGAAAGAGTCAAGTACATTCGATCTTATGAAAAAAGTTTCAACTGTGGCTGTAGGTAGTCTTTTTCGGAGGTATGCAGGATAGTTCAATCCCTGGGGTTAGTGGAGATGGATGCTTTTCTTCTCCTACCCCTTTATGTATATATATATATATATATATATATACTGACGGTCAGGGCCAGGACAAGGGGTGGGTGGGAGGGTTCGGTTGCCCTGGGCGCCATGGTTTACTGTAGGGATGGGGGCGCCAACAGCAGGAGTGATTTTAAAAAGTGAGTGACTGCTGGGGGTAGGATCCCCTAAGCTTGCACATCATGAACAGGGGGAGGGGGGTGCAGTCTGGCATCTATGCCCTGCTTGCTGGATGATCTTGTCCCGGCACTGCTGAGCAATAGACAGGGTCAGTAGGGCAGAGATTGAGATTGGGGTCAGTCGTTTTTATTTTTATAATTTAAAAAAAAAAATTTTAGGAGCCCCATTAGGAGGCTTTGGTAAAATATCAGGGGGTCTAAAACAGGGGGAATCTGTGACACACAGGGTGATTAGGGTGTGCCCAGGCACACCTGGCACACCCTGTGCGCACGCCTTAGTATACGTTGATCGTGCGCCTGCAGCTAGGGGGCGCGCTCCCGCCCCCACTCGTCAGCGGGGACTCCGATGCAAAGGTCAGGCAGGTCCGATTGCCGCCTGACACCCACGATTGTTTCCCCGCTGAGAGAGAAGAACGGTCGGCTGTTGTAAACACAGCTGACCGTTCTTCTCCCTGGAATGATCACAGAGCTCCTGTGATCCTTCTATGTAGGATCACAGGTCTCTGTGATCATTTCACAAGCCACGCCCCCCCACAGTTAGAATCACTCCCCTAGGGGCACATTGAACCCCTTGATCACTTACAGTGTTAACCCCTTCCCTGCCAGTGTCATTATTCCAGTAACAGTGCATATGTTTACCACTGATTACTGTAGTGATGTCACTGGTACCCCCAAAAGTGTCAAAAAATGTAAATTAGGGGTCCGATCTCTCCCCCGCAATGTTGCAGTCCCGCAAAAAAAATTGCAGATTGCTGCCATTACTAGTAAAAAAAAAAGAAAAACAATAAAAATGACATACATCTTTCCCGTAGTTAGTAGATGCGATAACTTTTGTGCAAACCAATCAAAATACGCTTATTGGGATTTTTTTTTACCAAAAATATGTAGCAGAAAACAAATTGGCCTAAAATGTTAACAAATTTAGATTTTTACATGTTATATAGAAGAACGTGAAAAATATTGTTTTTTTTTTTTTTTTCAGAATTGTCGCTCTTTTTTTGTTTATAGCGCAAAAAATAAAAATCACACAGGTGATCAAATACCACCCAAAGAAATCTCTATTTGTGGGGAAAAAGGACATCAATTTTATTTAGATACAGCTTCACACGACTGCACAATTGTCCGTTAAAATAACACAGTGCCGAATCGCAAAATATGGCCTGGTCATTAAGGGGGCAAACCCTTCCAGTCCAGAAGTGGTTAAAGCGTAACTCCACTTTTGTTGAGAAAATAAACATTCCCCTCTGGATGATCTCTGTACATTGCAAGGAGTGTAACAAACGTTGTTGCAGATTCCTACCTTTTGTTATTCTGAAGAAATCATTGTTTGTTCCTCTGTGCTGAGTGGGTCTAATGGGAGTGGTTTCATAATTATCTATCAGCTGTGGCAGCTGCAGAGCACTAATGAGGAAATCTGCTGGGTCTGCATTCCTTTAGACGTGTTCCTATTGGGAGTATCTCACCAAAAATGACATTTATGTTGCAGGAGATGCCAGAAATCTGACTTGCATCTAATGCCCCATACACACGTGCAGATTATCTGCAGACTTTTGTCTGCAGATTTACCAAAACCATATAATATGAGGTCAAACCTAAACACTTTCAATTTGTATGCAATCCGGCAGGCCCTTGCACTACATAGAAAAGGTAAATCTGAAGACAAAAGTCTGCAGGTAATCTGCACGTGTGTATGGGGCATTAGGCAGACTTCTGGGAAAATTGGTGAGCCAATCACACAAGCAGGAAATGATGTTTCTGGGGGTGTGGTCAGTATACATTCTGTGTACAGAACACCTCCAGGCGGCCATATTGTATTACATTTTCAGAAAATTACAACAGCTGCAGATTGAAAAGGAAAGGTAATTTTTAATAACATTCAATTACAATATGATTTAAATGCAATTGTATACGCTATATTGTTTTTTTCTTTATTTGCTATTTTTTCCCCCATGAAAGTGGAGTTACTCTTTAAGTAAATTATTTTGTTTCGCCATAGTGGCTATGTTAGAATGTTTTATTTTCGTAATCCATTGTGTATATTCGTATTAATTTGAGATATTTATTATTTTGAAATTGATTTGAAATTCATAACTCAAATTTTTGTTCTATGTTTTTCTTTTCTATTTAATTATATTCTTATATTTTCTATTCTATTCTATTCTATTCAGGGGTGTACATACAGGGGTCACAGGGGTTGCCATTGCGACCCGGCCCCATGCTCCATGGGGCCCGTGCGCCCCCCCCCCTGTAATCCTGGATAGGAGGGCGAAGGGGGGGGGGGTTGCACGCATGTAGAGGACCTAATCACTCCATGAAGCTGCTGAAAGCCCACTTCTCCTCCTCTCCCTCCCGCAGACATTCCGTGGCTGCAGGAGGGAAATGGAGGGCATTGGTTTCTCCCCTCCACATGCCATGGTATATAAGAGATGAAGGTCACGGGAGCAGTACAGTATATGTATATGTACAGTATATATATATATATATATATATATATATATATATATACTGTGTGTATATGTGTATATATATATATATATATATATATATATATACACACACGCACACAATGGCATGTTTGAGTTTTGGGGTGCACACCCTAATGCAATAGTGCAATAGACTGCGCACACCTATGTCTATAAGAACTATCATGGGAAAAAGGTGTCTCCACTGAAGATTTATCACCAATCCTTGTTTCCACGACAACCCAAAATTTTCAAAATCCAATTGTCACACTGACAGAAAGTGAGAGGAAATCTTCCGAACAGGGGCACAGGCAGCAAAACAAACATTACTGGGCTGTTAACCCTTCCATATGCTATCCAAAAATCGTAAAAAATGTTTTTTTTGGCTGGAGTTACACTTAAAAAATGTACCTGTTCCAACTTACATACAAATTCAACTTAAAATCAGTCTTTATATGCAGTAAATCATGCTTGTTATACTCATTGTGGAACCAAAGGGGTTAATCCTCCACATTGTGTACTGTGGGAGACCACATATAGTGACTGCAGGCTCCTGGGGAGACCAGATATAGTGAATGCAGGCTCCTGGGGAGACCAGATATAGTGAATGCAGAGTCCTGGGGAGACCAGATATAGTGAATGCAGGCTCCTGGGGAGACCAGATATAGTGAATGTAGGCTCCTGGGGAGAGCAGATATATTGAATGCAGGCTCCTGGGGAGACCAGATATAGTGAATGCAGGCTCCTGGGGAGACCAGATATAGTGAATGCAGGCTCCTAGGGAGACCAGATATAGTGAATGCAGGCTCCTGGGGAGACCAGATATAGTGAATGCAGGCTCCTGGGGAGACCAGATATAGTGAATGCAGGCTCCTAGGGAGACCAGATATAGTGAATGCAGGCTCCTGGCTGGGGAGACCAGATATAGTGAATGCAGGCTCCTGGGGAGAGCAGATATAGTGAATGTAGGCTCCTGGGGAGAGCAGATATATTGAATGCAGGCTCCTGGGGAGAGCAGATACAGTGAATGGAGGATCCTGGTGGACATCAGATATAGTGAATGCAGGCTCCTGGGGAGACCAGATATAGTGAATGCAGGCTCCTGGGGAGAGCAGACACAGTGAATGGAGGATCCTGGTGGACATCAGATATAGTGAATGCCGGCTCCAGGGGAGACCAGATATATTGAATGCAGGCTCCTGGGAAGACCAGATATAATGTCTGCAGGCTCCTGAGGAGACCAGGTATAGTGAATGCAGGCTCCTGGGAAGAGCAGATACAGTGAATGCAGGCTCCTAGGGAGACCAGATATAGTGAATGCAGGCTCCTGGGGAGACCAGGTATAGTGACTGCAGGTTCCTGGGGAGAGCAGATATAGTGAATGCAGGCTCCTGGGGAAACCATATATAGTGAATTCAGGCTCCTGGGGAGACCAGATATAGTGAATGCAGGCTCCTGTGGAGACCAGATATAGCGAATGCAAGCTCCTGGGTTTAGTAACACTTTAAGAACAAACCTACAGGACATATCTTGTTTAAAACCCAGCGACTGCCTGTATTGTGATTCAGATATTCGGATAAATCTGAATCTCCAAATAATGGAAATCTCATCCGAATTTTGATTCGTAACGCAATGAATCACACGTCTAGTTATTTCCCAATTTTTTTACGTTGGCCTAAATCATTGTTAATTCCTTGGTCTTGAACAATGCTTTGTCCTACAAAACTATTGATGAAATAGATGGTGTGATTGTACCTGGGCTTATACCTGCAACCTGAAATCTACAGACGTGTACGGAAACTAGCAGGGATAAATGTACAGTCCCTAGTTTCATTGCCTTTTTGACATCTTATGGTGATCAGTTATCCTACTGGGTCATTTATGAGACTGAAGGCCGGACAACACAACACCGACCCCAATGGGTAATCCATGAGATTGAAAAAGAAACAGCAGAATGCTGACCCTACTGTGTCATCCATGAGGGTTAAGGCCAGAGAGCAGAAAGCTGACCCCAAGGAGGACGGTGAGGAAGTCACAGGCCAGCTGTGTTTGAGGAAGTAGAAAGGAAAAGTAAGGCGGAAGGACATTGGGTCATTAGGCACGTCTATCTGAGATGCCTCAGCAGCCAGGGCAGCATGCAGACTGGAAAAGGTCAATTAGGGGGGTGAGGTTTAGGAAGCCAATGAAGCAATTATACACATTACTCTGAAGTGTCCTGGAGGCAAGTGGGGGGTAAAGGTCAACTGGACACACATTCATCACTAATGGTTATCACTTTACAAGCACTGGTTGTAGAAGGGCTGAACTACCAAATAGTGGAGTCTTTTTCAACCTCTTTAATGAGGAGCAACCTTAAAATAACTTTGAGGTATCAAAGAACCCCTGCTAATAAATTACTTTCTGTAATAATAATGAAGTTATACAAGGGTTGGAAAAGATTATGGAAACACCAGGTAGAAAACAGAAATGGTTACACTAATATGGTGTTATTATTATTATTGTATAAAAAATAAATAAAATCAGTGCACCTCAGTATACAATAATATTCAAATAATAAAGCTGCTGAACACTAAGTGCCAATATATAGTCATGTGCATAATAAATTCACAGTGCAGCGCTAAAACAGCATATAATATGCAATATAAAAGAATGGAAAAAGAGAGTCCCAATTTGAATAGAGGTGATCATGCACACAGACACTCCATGGTGTGCTCCACTCGGTGCGTCCTCCACCAGCCAACACTGTCTTCTCACCTTAGGAATAGCCCCTGTGTCACCAGACGGGCTAAACAAGCAAAGACTCTTGGGAAGTATGCAGGGCCATCTTATCGAATGGGCACGCTTGGCAGTTGCCCAGGGGCCCCGCTTGCCCAGGGGGCCCTACCTGCCCAGTGACCCAGCCAGCCCCAGTCAAGCATTAGACCCAATTCCTGTGTGCATCCCGCTGCCGAACTTAGCAGGTGGCAAGCGCCTGTTGGCCCTGCACTGCTGTCAGGCCACTAGTTCCGTGGAGGAGAGCCTACAACTGCAGGGATGCCTGCCCGCCTCCACAGGAACAGGCACACACAGGACAGCCGAGTCTGACTCCCGTTCGTGTGTGTGTTCACCGGACCTAGCCGCTAAAGCTTGGGAGCTGTCAATACCCTGGCACTGCTTACCAATAAATATCGCTGTATTGATAATTTGCATTTTATTCTCGTGGGTGATTGTGTAGGCGGGTCCCCAGTGCACTGCATTGCCCGGGGGACTGTAATGCTCATAAGATGGCACTGGGAGTATGTAGATGAAACACTCTCATAAGACCTGGGATCCTCACTCACAGACCGATCCAATCGATTAACATAGAATAAACCAAAGCACTGGACATAGTGTGTAAAGTACTAAAATATTGCTTTATTAAGTCCCATAAGAATAAAAATGACCGATGCAGGCACTGTAACCAGTGTGCGGTGTAAAGCCGTACAGCAAGCACAACCTTCAGCATGGATGGCAGATGACGTCACCGGCTCCTCCTCCCTCAGTACGCGTTTCGTCCCCGTAGGCGGGGCTTCGTCAGCGGAGGATAAGAGGGAGAAGGACGTGATCACATAAGTAGGAAGGAGACCACGCTGGGTACCGCCCCAAAGCTAAACGCAAGTACTACACTGCACTGCAACACCGAAGACACATGCCTACCGTGGTCATGGAGTCGGTGACGTCACCCGCCATCCATGCCGAAGGTTGTGCTTGCTGTACGGCTTTACACCATGCACTGGTTATAGTGCCTGCATCGGTAATTTTTATTCTTATGGGATTTAATAAAGCAATATTTTAGTACTTTACACACTATGTCCAGTGCTTTGGTTTATTCTATGTTAATCAATTGGATCGGTCTGGGAGTGAGGATCCCAGGTCTTATGAGAGTGTTTCATCTACATACTCCTCAAGAGTCTTTGCTTGTTTAGCCCATCTGGTGACACAGGGGCTATTCCTAGGGTGAGAAGACAGTGGGGCTGGTGGAGGACGCACCGAGTGGAGCACACCGTGGAGTGTCTGTGTGCATGATCACCTCTATTCACATTGGGACTCTATTTTTCCATTCATATATATTGCATATCATATGCTGTTTTAGCGCAGCACTGTAAATTTATTATTATTACAGAATTTATATAGCATAGCTCCAACAGTTTGCGTAGTGCTTTACAACATGAGGGCAAACAGTACAGTTATAATACAATTCACTACAGGAGGAATCATTAGAGCTTACAATCTACGAGGGAGGGTCAAGTGATACAAAAGGTAATAACTGTGGGGGATGAGATGATGGAGAAAATAAAAGTACAGTTGTTAGGTGGAGGCAGTATAGGCTTCTCTGAAGAGAAACGTTTTCAGGGATTGCCTAAAAGTAGACAGTGTAGGAGATATTTAGATAGATTGGGGTTGGTAGTTCCATAGAATGCGGGAGACACTTGGGAGAAGTCCTGGAGGTGAGCATGGGAGGGGTTGACAAAGGAACTAGAGAGCAGGAGGTCTTGGGAGGAATGAAGAGGATGATTAGGTTGGTATTTTGAGCCTAGGTTAGTGATGTAGCTGGGGGCAGAGTTGTGGATGGCTTTGTAAGTTGTTGTTACTATTTTGAATTTAATTAGTTGGGAGAGTGGCAGCCAATGGAGGGATTAACAGAGAGAGGTGGCAGACACTGAACAGGTGTTTGACCACCTTTGACATTAAGACGGGCTGAATTCTCCTGGGAATTGACAAATATAATTCTTGGATGGTGGATAATGGAATCTGATACAACTCTTCATGCAAAACTGTTCCAGTTCTCGCAGAGATGCCGGAGGTAGAAAATGAGCCTGAACCTTGTTCTCTAAAATTGACCATAGTGGTTCTATGATATTGAGGCCCGGTGACTACGGTGCCCAGGGAAGGTGCGAGACATCATCCGCATGCTCGTCAAACCACAATTTGACAATACTAGCTGTGTGAATCCGAGTGTCTTGGAAAATCTTTAAGTGTTTCCATATTTTTGTCCAACCCTTTTTCATGTGGAAGAAGGTGCTCTGGTCAGATGAAACCAAAATTGAACTTTTTGGCAACAATGCAAAACGTTATGTTTGGCGTAAAAGCAACACAGCTCATCACCCTGAACACACCATCCCCACTGTGAAACATGGTGGTGGCAGCATCATGGTTTGGGCCTGCTTTTCTTCAGCAGGGACAGGGAAGATGGTTAAAATTGATGGGAAGATGGATGGAGCCAAATACAGGACCATTCTGGAAGAAAACCTGATGGAGTCTGCAAAAGACCCGAGACTGGGACGGAGATTTGTCTTCCAGCAAGACAATGATCCAAAACATAAAGCAAAATCTACAATGGAATGGTTCACAAATAAACATATCCAGGTGTTAGAATGGTCAAGTCAAAGTCCAGACCTGAATCTAATTGAGAATCTGTGGAAAGAACTGAAAACTGCTGTTCACAAACGCTCTCCATCCAACCTCACTGAGCTCGAGCTGTTTTTCAAAGAGGAATGGGCAAAAATGTCAGTCTCTCCATGTGCAAAACTGATAGAGACATACCCCAAGCGATTTACAGCTGTAATCGCAGAAAAAGGTGGCGCTACAAAGTATTAACTTCATGGGGCTGAATAATTTTGCACGCCCAATTTTTCAGTTTTTTATTTGTTAAAAAAGTTTGAAACATCCAATAAATTTCGTTCCACTTCATGATTGTGTCCCACTTGTTGTTGATTCTTCACAAAAAATTCCAGTTTTATATCTTTATGTTTGAAGCCTGAAATGTGGCAAAAGGTCGCAAAGTTCAAGGGGGCCGAATACTTTCGCAAGGCACTGTAAGTGACATAAAAATGAAAATAAAAACAACAGCCATATGGATACACAAGCAGTGAAAATTTTAGTGTTCCCTCACATTGGTGGTCAATGTTAAAGTGTTTTCCTACATCGTTGGTCAGTAAAGTGCCCCTTTTTATTAGTGGTCAGTGGAGAAAAGCCCCCTTTTATTGGTCAGTTATGGTAACACCCCCTGGCAGGTGACGAAGGCTCGCTGAGAAGTGGAGTCTAAGCATCATCTGGACTTTACCGGAGCTCATGTTGATGGAGATGGGGAGCCCTGGTGCCCCTGGAGCTCCTTGCTCTAGGCTGGCACCAGCATAGCTCTCAACGTTTCGAGATGGGAATGAGGGACACCTATTGGCAAAAGTATGTAGGTATCGGACACACATCCCATGCCACGCCCCCTTAAAGGAGAATTACGCACAAAAATTAATAATTGAACACACGAGTGCTTTTTTTTAACCACTTTTATACTGGCTTTTGAAACTTACATGTGCACCAATTTATAAGTTAGATGAAAGGATAGGATAAAGGTAAGATAAAAAGTGCATTTTATATACAACTGTATAAATCAGACCAAAATGAAGGACAAGTGAGGAGGAAAGAGGGACTGAGGGACTTCCAAAGCAGTGACAGTCTCTCGAAATCAGGGACAGTTGGGAGCTATAGGTACCAGGTCTGGGCCCTGGTAGAGAGGGCCAATGGAGAGTGAGAGAGACGCTGGCTGCAGCTGCTCTCTGTAGCTGCTGTCTTGCGGTGCTAAACTGGTTAACAGCTCTATCAATGAGAGAAGGGAGCTGCTGAGTCAGGCAGCACTGCACCGTGGGAACTGTAGTCCAGAGGAGAGAGACTCTACTGTAATCAAGAGCATTTGAACTGCATTTTGCAGAGAGAGATTGCCAGGAGGAGTAGAAAGAGCTGCATTTTCTCAGGTTGTACAGGACACAGCTTCCTTTTGCCATGAGGTAGACCAGAGAATGTACATCGGTATCCAGTGTGCGACTCCAGTGTGCCCCTCTCTCTTCTCATTGGCTCACTGAATTTGATTGACAGCAGCTGGAGCCAATGGAGCCTGCTGCTGTCCCAGCCAATGAGGAGGGAGAGTCCCGGACAGCCGAGGCTCTCGTGCAACATCATTAGATTGAGAAGGGAGCTCAGGTAAGTATTAGGGGGGCTAAGAGGGGCTGCTGCACACAGAAGGTTTTTCATCTTAAAGAGGTTGTAAACCTCAGAAAAAAAAAACCTGAAAGGCATAAGGCTCATTATGAAATACTTACTTAGAACCAAGCCTCCACAGTGCCACCCGCTTACCCATTACAGGGCCTGCATGTTCAACCATCTTTCTTCCAGGTTCACGCCATCCAGCCATCTGATTGGCCGAAGCCGCGATGACGTCACGGAAGCCGCCGTTCATGGCACAGGGCTCTGAAGGAACGGCATGGGCGGCTGTTCCTTCAAAGCGCATGCGCAGATTACATCAGCTGCATGCAATGTAAATATCTCCTAATTGGTGCAAGGCTTACCTATAGGTACAAACACTACCTGGGGGTTTACAACCACTTTAAAGCATAGAATGCATTAAGATAAAAACCTTCTGCCTTTAGAACCACTTTAAGGCAACCTATTTACTATGAATGAGATGCTAACACTCAACAATGGATTAAATATAGGTGCATGTCCCTTTTTTAACAATGCAAGGTTCTGGTGCACTGTGGTGTATTGGGATATAATATACAATGCATTTTGGTGTCATTCAGAACAAATGGCACCACAACGCACCACACACAGAGCATGCATTGTGACAACGGGGTGTTTTTACATGCACAGTTATGAATGAGCCTTAAAGGTTTCTTTTTTTTTTCCAAACATATTCTGCCTAAGCAGTTTACATTGTGACAGGGCCACTTATAGGGGGGGGGGGACTACCAGTCCTCCTGTAGGGGCCTGGGCACACAGGGGGGCCCCAACGTCACAGAGAATCAGTGCGGTCAGGCAATTATAGAAGGAAGCCCTGTGCGGCTCTCAGCAGCAGCTGAAACCAGTTTCTACACCCTCCTGCCAGCTTTCAGCTGCTGCAGGGAGAGACACAGACACAGGGCATCATTCCTGTAATTGCTCCTCCAACACCGATCCCCCCTCCCTGTTCTGCCTCCTTCTGAACCCCACCCTCCTTGTGTGCCCCCCTTTCACTTTGCCCCCCCCCCTTCCCTGGCGCTGCAGGCTTCCGTATCCTGTAGAAAAATAACAAATTGTAAAAGAAAAAATAATAATTAAACATTGTAATGAATCATTTTAGAAATTGTAAACTAAAATTGTAAAAAAATTGTAACATTTAAAAAAAATTATTTTTTTTTTCTAATGTAAAAAAACATTTAAAAAGGACTAATTCACACAGGTTCTCTGTTATGTTTGTGTCCGCTAATAATGATTTTAGTGTATTTTTAGTGAAAATATTGTCTTGATATATTCAGGGGGGCTGCCAGGTAGGCTGTATGGGGCCCCATGATTTCCAACAGCAGCCCTGCATTGTGAAACCTGAAGCTAATTTTGATAATTTTTCGTCAAAATCGATGTAGTCAAAATCACGCGGCTCATTCCTATAAATAATACATTTTTTTTTTCTCTAGACCTGGGAAAACTCTCCACTCGGGAAGTACAAAGGACTAAGCTAAATGTTTAACAGACTCATAGAAAAAGTTGACACGGACAATTTGATTTTATCTTTTTCCGAAACTTTTTTTTTCAATTTTGCTCTCTCTGCGTGAACCCAGCGCGTCCATCCAATTCCCAGCTTGTTTGCGGGACGATTTTCGAAAGCCGACTGCGAACCAACACCCAGCAAAGAGGCGTAGCGCGGTCTCTCTGGCTGTTCTTTTCTGCTCGCCTGCCAGGCATAAAGCGACACGCCACGCTGGAAGCGAATGTGTTTTGTTTACTGCTGAGTGTCCCATCTGTTGGCGTGCTTTGCAGGATGATCTGGGTCGGGGTCTGTGGTTACACTCACCGACTCTCATGTAAACACAAAATGATTTGCATGGCGTGAGCGGCTTCAGAGATGTTTGTTGTCCCCGGAAAACACCGTGCCTGGAAACATTAAAATATAGAAGGAATGTGTGTTGGGGGGGAAATCAGGAGTAAAATGGTTGCTGTTTGTGTTTGAGAAAACGCTCAATTTCGACTCTGAACGTTCTGAAAAAACTGATAAAAACAAGAATAATATCTGCGCTTAATATCTAAAAAAATATGTATAAAGTTCAATAGGTGAAAGGCTGCTAGCACCAATAGGTATGATTGCAACAGAGAACACTATAAAACAAAGGGATGCAGCACTAAGATGGTAGATATATAAAAAAAAACTCAGTCCAATAAAGGAATGTTCATAAAGGAAAAACAGAGATGATCCCCACTAGGGATCGACCGATTATCGGCAAAGGGTATGCACTTTATCGGGGGCGGGATTGCACTTTCCCCGATATATCGGAATCAGCCCCGGAGGTTACCGATATTGCCGATATTTCGGGAAAGTGCTTGTACCGGAGTGATGCCTGCAGCTAGAGGCATCACCCCGGTACTGGCGTCCATAGTTGGGGAAGCCGCTCGCCCGTCATTACAAGGAGTGGGAGGGGATGTCCCCCCCCCTCCCGCCGCTCGCCCGGGTCTCCCGTTCCACCGGGAGACCCGGGCAACCAGCCTAAGAAATGTAAATACAAAATCAAAATGGCAAAAATTTACTTTGTGAGACAAATAGCGGAGGATAGTAAAAAGAACCCTAAGAAATTCTTTAAATATATCAACAGTAAAAAAATGAGGTCAGAGCATATTGCACACATAATTAACGATGATGGGAGGATGGTTACAGAGGACAAGGAAAAGGCAACTGTGCTTAATGCTTTCTTCTCGTCAGTCTTTACACAGGAAAAGGAGGGGTACACTGACCATGACTGTATGGTTAGTAGTAATACACAGGACTTGCCGCTATGGCTAACAGAGGGCGAAATCAGGGAAAGGCTGGATAAACTTAACACAAACAAATCACCTGGCCCGGATGGTGTACATCCGAGAGTACTTAATGAACTAAGTAAGGTTCTATCTAGACCACTGTTCCTGATCTTTGCTGACAGTATTATGACAGGAACTGTACCAGGTGACTGGAGAAAAGCTAACGTGATACCAATATTCAAAAAAGGGCAGAGGCATATCCCGGGTAATTATAGGCCAGTCAGCCTGACATCAATAGTATGTAAACTTCTGGAGGGGATGATATCCAAGAGTTTGCTAAAATCAATAATATCATCAGCAGTAATTAGCACGGGTTTACAAAAGGGCGTTCCTGTCAGACCAATCTGTTAACATTCTACGAGGAGGTTAGCAGTGAGCTAGACAGTGGGAGACCAGAGGATGTGGTATACCTGGATTTTGTTAAGACATTTGATATAGTTTCCCACGAACGGTTGGTTTATAAATTAAGGTCCACAGGCATCGGCCACAAGGTTTGCTCTTGGATACGAAACTGGTTAAAGGGGCGTGTCCAAAGGGTGGTAGTAAATAATGCATACTCGGACTGGTCTTAGGTGGTAAGTGGGGTCTCCCAAGGCTCAGTTCTGGGTCCAATTTTGTTCAATTTATTCATAAATAGCATTGAGGACGGGGTCAGTAGCTCGATCTCAGTGTTTGCAGATGACACAAGACTTAGCAGGGCAATAACTTCTCATCGGGAGGCAGAAATCTTACAGAATGACCTGAACAAAATAACAACTACATGGCAAATGAGGTTTAATGTGGATAAGTGCAAGGTATTGCATTTAGGGACTAATAACGTATTGGCAAAATACACGCTAGGGGGGGAACCTCTGGGGGTATCAAAAATGGAGAAAGATCTGGGAGTCTAAGTAGCAGATAGACTTAGCAATAGTATGCAATGTCAAGCTGTGGCTGCCAAAGCCGGCAGAATCTTAGCATGCATAAGGAAGGGGATGTATTCCAGAGACAAAACTATAATCCTTCCACTTTATAAATCACTGGTCCGACCACATCTGGAGTATTCTGTCCAGTTCTGGTCACCAGTCCTCAGAAGGGATGTATTGGAGCTTGAGAGAGTACAGAGAAGGGCAACAAAACGGATTAGGGGATTAGAGGACCTTAATTACGAAGAGCGTTTAGAAGTGCTTGATCTATTCTCCCTGGAGAAGAGACGCCTGAGAGGGGACATGATAGCAATTTACAAATACCTCAACGGTGATCAGAGCATAGAAAAAAAACTATTCAGTCGCAAGGAATGCATGAGGACACGAGGCCATACAATGCGATTAGAGAAGAAGCGTTTTAACCTCAGGCTGCGCAGGGGGTTCTTTACAGTAAGGGCTACAAGACTGTGGAATTCTCTACCACAAATGGTAGTAACTGCGGGGAGTATGGCTACTTTTAAAATACTTTTTGGACATACATCTCAAGGATAAAAACATTCAGGGGTATAAGAAATGATCACACCTACACAGGTTGAACTGGATGGACTATTGTCTTTATTCAACCTCAACTACTATGTAACTATGAGGTCCAGGACTCCGGCACAGACTCGTGGGAATATATTTATTTTAATCTTTATTTTGATGCTGTGAATTGTTATAATAATAACTAAAAAGTCAGAGCCTAGCACACAAATCTGTTGTGTCTTACCCCTCCTGGGTTCCACTGCAGTAGCAGCTGATGACTCCCCTGGAGCCCCTCCAGAAGCCTCCCAAGAGGCCAGCCACGTACAGATGTTACCCACCACCAGGAGGCCAGCCACGTACAGATGTTACCCACCACCAGGAGGCCAGCCACGTACAGATGTTACCCACCACCAGGAGGCCAGCCACGTACAGATGTTACCCACCACCAGGAGGCCAGCCTCATACAGATGTTACCCACCACCAGGAGACCAGCCTCATACAGATGTTACCCGCTACCAGGCTTAACATCTGTTTTATAGCTGAGCTCGTTTATTGACGCTATTTATCTGCCTGTCTGGGTGATCTCGTTACAGGTGGCATCATGGCTTGTCTCACCCCCGGCTCTTTAAATGGGCTCCCCACAGCCAACACAACCAAAACTTTCCCCCGGGCTCCTCTTTAAAAGGGATCCAATTTCAATAAACAAGGCTTCTGCAGAGACCTGAAATAACAGTCTCACCTAAACTTCCTTCCTTGCAGGATGTACAGTCAGCCTTCATGCAGCTCTCCGGGCCCAAGCTTCCACAAACGAGCTCTCTCATGGAGTGGCGGTCTCCCGTGCGTGGAACAGCGAGCCTGTGTCCCGAGGACTTTTAATGAGCACCTTTTCCATTCAAACATCCAGGCAGGACGTCCACCACACTGTATATTTATGTAACGTTAAGCGGGAGAAAATGACATTGGAGGGTTTCGCTCATAAAGACAGGGGGATTATTAAACAGGGTGATCGTGGTCGCTCGCTGCATTATTTTCAGAAGGAAATGGCTTTCCGGCATCTTGACTTTTCCCAGTTTTTCAAAAGAGCAATTAAACGAATGTGACCTAATTGGGTTAAACTACGTGGGTGACTTTAACTTCTTGTTGGCTGTCACCTTACTGGCAATTCAGTGAAATTATAGTACAGGAGGCTTTTGACAACAAGGTGTTAAATTGCTCAGTAGCATTACATATCACTTATACAGGCTCCCTATGAAAATTGAATCTTATGGAGCAGATTCCGGCTCCCTCACTTACCCTCTGTCCTTCCGTCTCTCTAATTCAGCCTTTTTAACCTTTTTACCCAAGAGGAACCCTTAAAATCGTTTTCAGGTCCTGTGGAATCCTTGCTAAAACCAATTAATTTGGAGTTAGTGGGAAGAATGTACCTTACATCGGTAGTCAATGGGATAAATCTACCCATTTCATTGGTGGGGCAATGGGAAGAATTTAGAAAAATCTAAATTTTTTAACATTTTAGGCCAATTTGTTTTATGCTGCATATGTTTGGTAAAAAAAAAATCGCAAAAAGCGTATTTTGATTGGTTTGCGCAAAAGTTATTGTGTTTACTAACTAAGGGAAAGATTTCTGTCATTTTTGGTGTTTTTTTTTAACGCGTAATGGCGGTGATCTGCGATTTTTTTTGCGGGACTGCGACATTGCGGCGGACAGATCGGACCCTTGACTGACATTTTTGACACTTTTGGGGGGACCAGTGACATTACTACAGTAATCAGTGCTATATATATGCACTGTTACTGCAAAATGACACTGGCAGGGAAGGGGCTAACTTTATTGGGGAATGAGGGGTTAAGTGTGTCCCTAGGGGCGTGCTTCTAACTGTGATTGGAAATGGCTACTGGTGTAGGAACAGTGATCAACGGTCCTACATAGTAGAACCGTATGATCACTATTCCTACACAGGGGAGAATGACAAGCGGCTTGTTTACATTAGCCGCCTGCCTTTCTCCCTTTACGGCGGACGATCGCGAGTGACCGGAGGACATTGGGTCCGCCGGTCACACGCATGGACTTCCCAGGGAACAAGCCAGGGCAGGCGCGCGCCTCAGCGGGCGCGCGCTCGTCCGCTATTGGCTCACAAGCAAGTGACAGGCGAGTGACGTACCCATACGTCACTTTGCCTGGCCGGGGCTGAGCGCCGCAGTATATGTACTTGCGGCGGTCGGCAACTAGTTAAAGCACATATTCACCACACTGCAAATTCAGCATTGTTCCTCTGTGGTCCCCTGTTTGGGTACCACACAGTGGGTTCCACGCCGCCCTCTGGGTCCTCTTCAGCTGGTTGACTCTTCTGTGTATAGGCAGACAGCTCCGATGGTACCCTGGACCTGCTCTCTGGACCAACCCTCGACCACTCTATATGACAATCCCGCAACCTCCTGGGAGATGTGACATAAGTTTCCCAGGAGGCTGCAGGACCTGGTACATGTAATTCTGGCCTAGGCTGGAATGGTGGCAAGGGGCACCACCATTTTTAAAATATGGAAAAGGTTAAACAAAAATTTTTACAGCAATGAATTCTGTTAGCGGAACGGGAAAGTGTTAAATTGGAACAAACTCCCTTTTGGGAATTTCGTTCTGCTTTAAGCAGACTCACTCATCAGCATCTGGTTGATGTGTGGAAGTTATCACGGAGGCCTATGGGCCGAGCAATTGAGTGGGTAACATAAAGATCCAGTCCATTGGACTGTAGCCAGGTCCTAGTGCTGGCTCAGACATGGATCGCATGTAAAATATGTCTGGCTGGACATGAAACCCGGCACAGCTCTGCTGCTGATAAAGGTCACATGACACCACCATCTGAATCTGGCAAAGTCCATTTTCATTACTTCTTGCAAATGTTCTTAATAAAACCCATTGTATCAGCAGCAGGTTAGAAGGGAGACAAAATGATCTGATCTCGCTTCAAAGCCGCTCATATTCTCTGTTTAGATTGGCCGACTCTCTCGAACTGTCCAAGTTGGCCGCTCTTGAGTCAGGACATGGTTTTGCCCATCCCGGTAAAGAGGGGGTCAATCCTGATGTGGCTTGAATGTTGTTTTTCTCCTTTCTTAAATAGAAAAACACGGCTCACAGCTGCTGCCGAGAAGACGTTGAATTACAGGCCGGGGCTGGGGCGTGGGTGCCGGCCAAGGAATTAAAGTGGAGTTAACAGATGAGGGTTATTACCCAGAACTTCTGCTCAGTGGGGAGAGTCGGTGAGCGGCCCGTCTACAATGGTGGGAGGGCCGGATCACATTGCTGACTGGGGGAAAGTGTTAGATTAATAGTATACCTGAGAATGTAATCCTTTTTATAGGGAAATACAAAGATTTCCTGACTGTATCACGTAAAATGTGTAATGAAAATTTACTCGTTTTTTAACTGGACAAAGTCTATTCCTGATATTAACCACTTTACCACCGGAGGATTTTGCTGTCTTCCGTCCAGGCCACTTTTTACGATTCGGCGCTGTGCGACTTCAACTGACAATTGCGCGGTCGTGCGACGCCGTACCCAAACGAAATTTACGTCCTTTTTTTCCCACAAACAGAGCTTTCTTTTGGTGGTATTTTATCACCTGTGCGATTTTTACTTTTTGCGCTATAAACAAAAAAAGAGCGTTTATTTTGAAAAAATAACAATATTTTTAACATTTTTTTATATGAAATTCCCCCCAAAAAAGATGTAAAAACCAATTTTTTAAAAAATTTTTGGCCAATTTGTTTTCTGCTACCTATGTTTGGTAAAAAAAAATCGCAATAAGCGTATTTTGATTGGTTTGCGCAAAAGTTATTGCGTTTACTAACAAAGGGAAAGATTTCTGTCATTTTTGGTGTTTTTTTTTTTTAACGCGTAATGGCGGCGATCTGCGATTTTTTTTGCGGGACTGCGACATTGCGGCGGACAGATCGGACCCTTGACTGACATTTTTGACACTTTTGGGGGTACCAGTGACATTACTGCAGTAATCAGTGCTATACATATGCACTGTTACTGTAAAAATTACACTGGCAGGGAAGGGGTTAATTTTATTGGAGAGGGAGGGGTTAATGTATGCCTGGTGCTTACTGACGTGTAGGGGGGGAGGTGACTGAGTGACACAGGGACAGATCGGATGTCCAGCTATGCTGAACAGTCCGATCTGTCACTCCCTGTCACTATGGAGATCCGTCCACTTGTGTTTACACAGGCGGGCGGATCTCCACACTAGATCCCCGGCGATCGGGGCAGAGCAGCGGCGATCGCCGCTGCTCCTCCCCTGGCCCGACTCCCGCTATGAATGAAAACAGCGGGAGCGAGCCTCCGGCGGCGCGCAAGCGGCGCCCAGAAGGGGGAGTGTCTGACTACGTTAATACTACGTCGTCAGACGATAACGAGCCACTCTGCCGCAGTAGTATTACTGTGAGCGGACGTAAAGTGGTTAAGGAAAGAATAAATGATTTCCTTATTTTACACTTTATAGCTTGGGCATTGGCTAAAACCGTTTTTGCCAGCTGTTTGAGGTTAATATTGAGATATTGCAATTAGGTTTATTTTTTGAGATAGCGTGAGAGTTTTACACTATACATATTCCTGATATTACCCATTTTTTTGGGAGAAAATATAAAAGAGCTTGCATCAAGTAAATACATGCAAAACATTTCAAGCCGTAAAACGGTTGTAAACCTAAAAAAAAAAAAAAAAAAACCCTGCAAGACAAAGACATAATGAGCTAGTATGCATCGCATATTAGCTCATTATGAATTACTTACCTTAGAACGAAGCCCCGACACGGACCCCCGGACACCGTTGTGGGAGCTGACATGATCCCGTTGCGTCTCTTCCGAGTTCGGCGGCTGCGGCGCTGTGATTGGCCGGAAGCCGCGATGACGTCACTCCCGCGCATGTCATTTTCCGGCAAGCTCCCGGCAAGGGAAGCTGAAGGTCCGCAAGAACCTTCAGAGCGCATGCGCCGCTCGCGTGAGCGGCTGCATGCACTGCAAATATCTCCTAAACCGTGCCGGTTTAGGAGATATTAATTGTACCTACAGGTAAGCCTTATTATAGGAAAAAAGCGGTATATTACCGCTTTAAATTTATGAGCACCCTTGAAACAGTGAAAACCTTTCGTACCCAATATTACATAGTTACATAGTTACATAGTTAGTGAGGTTGAAAAAAGACATCCGTCCATCCAGTTCAACCTATGATGTGTGTGTGTGTGTGCTGTTAACCGTACATTGTATACCCCTGTATGTTGTGGTCTTTAAGGTGCCCATCTAATAGTTTTTTGAAACTATCGATGCTCCCTGCTGATACGACTGCTTGTGGAAGAGAATTCCACATCCTTACTGCTCTTACAGTGAAGAACCCCCTACGTACAGTGAAGCACCCCCTATGTATTTTAAGGTTAAACCGCCTTTCCTCTAGTTTTAGTGAGTGGCCCCGTGTCTTATTGTATTCCCTTTCTCTGAATAGTTTGTTCCTTATGCTAGGTGATGCTTTGCAACTTTTACAGGTCATCTGTTTGGAGTTAAAGCTGAACGCCAGCTTTTCTTACACTTTACATAGTTCATCCCTCACTATGTCACTCACCAGGGGCGTAACTGGAACCTTCAGGGCCCCGGTGCAAGAAACCATGAAGAGCCCCCCAGACCCCTGGCCGGGGGCCCTTCCCTTCAAGCCTGGCGCTCTTACCACTGATCCTGGGGCCCTTTACTCTCGTTGCAGGGCCCTTTTACAAGTTCTGCAGTGGGTCCCCTTCCTGCCATCTTGGGGCCTCCCTACGGTGGTGGAATGCCAGGGCCCGGTTGCAAGTGTGACCTTTGCGATCCTGGAAGTTCACCCACTGGTATCAGTAGTTTTTATTTTTTGGTATTTTAATTGTATCATTTTTTATCATTTTATTTTTTTTACAATGTCACTGACTATGACTCTGTCCATTCAGAAAAGGAAGGAGCTACTAAATTACATATTTACCGACCCCTTCCTGGTTCTCTATTGTGACACATCCCCTGCAGCAGCCGGCAGGAGAGGGGAGGGAGCACAGTGGGGGGGGGGGGGGGGACCAGGGGAGCACACAGGGGCCCAGAGACAGCAGAACACAAGTGAACTGGATAGAAGGAGTGTCGGGGGCAGCATATAGAGGAACCAATCTCCTCCATTTTCCTCCTGCAGTTACGGCACATGCATTGGATGAGGTGCAAACAACATTGGTGGACCAGAAGAGAAGAATCCAGCCACTGATAAGGTCTACAAGACAAGATGGTGGCGTGGGTTTGGGAGAAGGAGGAGAAGAGGTGCATTAGTACTCAGCAATGTGGATGAAAGATTTTTGGCTTTAGATACAATTTAATCTGAGACTTGTGTAATCCATTAAAGCAGATTCCAGGGAGGGTCTTATATAAATGGCGGGTGGGTCTGCATCCTGAATCTGTCACTTTTCCTCTGCTGGAATTATCACCAATCAGACTTCAAAGCAGGTCTGAATGTGATTTGTGGTGGTGAGGATCTTCCTAGAATTGACCATCTGATTATCAATCTTTCTAAACGTCCCCAGATTACCAGATTAACGACACAAAGAAAAAGGAAGTCAGATGACATGATTGATGGTGGATTTACATCCTGGGACATTTTTTTAAAATTAAATGAAATTTCTTGTCAAATACTGGATGAGAAAAATGATTTTGTGAGTGTGTAGGGATAGGGCCTTTTCGATTTCGATAAACCTCCCATTCACAGACCCTCACAACCACTGGGCCAGGGTTGTGGGAAAGAGGTCTTTGTCCTCATTAACATGGGAACAAGGTAACCCCCCCCCCCCCAACACCCTTGTTGGGGGCTTGTGACCAGGTATGGTTTATGAGTTGGAGGGAGCCCACATTGGCCCCCCCAGCCTGCCAGGCTTCATGCTCAAATTAAAGTCTGGTATGGATTTGTGGGGAGGACCCCACTTTATTATTTTTTCTTTAAATCCCTATTGACAAAATGAAATGGGTGGACTGGGGCGTGACAGCAGAGTGTGAATGAAATGCCAGCACTGAGTGGGTTGGCTGTGCTTCTTGTATGATACTCAAGGTTTCTGTCTCAGTTATGATTGGAGTAGGTCTTTGGATGATCTATGCAAAAAGTCAAAAAAGAAGAAAAGCACACGGCCACCCTTGCAATGATCCTCCAAGTGATATTGGGCGTGTGTAACTAGTAGTTCCCTTCTCCTCTCCTGGATCACCTCTCCAAGATGTGTGGAGCTCGATCACTACTCCTAACAAACCCGATGGCGGGATCCAAATCCTCCTAGGTGGGGCTCTGGCGTGCTCACCCAAATGTGCCTGCACCCGAACCAGCGGGCACAGTCGTCACTGCGAATGGATGTTGGGGCCTTCCCGGAAGGCAATAGATGGTGTCCGCCACCCAGTGGAATTAAGGAAAGCTGAAAAGCTGAACCTGGCATTTGTGCCTTGATGTGTTAATCTGGCCAGCGCATGAACTGGTGAATTTATTTTTCAGGTTTTTCAGATGAGTAGGGTAGCCTAGCCTGTAAAAATGTACGACTATAACAACTTTACCTTCACTAAACATTTACCCAGTAGTGGTACAGTATAACTAAATCGGATAAGGGGGGGGGGGGGATAGGGGACATACAACTTAACGTGTTACTATACCCACAAGGGTAAAGTCAGTGTGCACAGTATCTCACAAAAGTAAGTACACTCCTCACATTTTTGTAAATATTTTATTATATCTTTTCATGTGACAACACTGAGTGCCGGTTCACACTGATCCGACTTGTCAGGCGACTTGGTATATGTACATATACTTAGTATATATGTATATAAGTAAAGCATGCTTGTTATACTCACTGTGGAACCTAAGGGGTTAATCCTCTGCATTGTGTAAAAAGGCTGTTTGATCCTGTCTTTGATCATCCCCCTCTTCCACAGTCCCCCAATCCACCTTATGATAGATGGTGTGTATTGCTAGAGAGTTTTTTTTTTTTTTTTTGGGGGGGGGGGAGTGTATGTGATCAGCACAGGGCCAATCAGTACTGTCCAGACATGTCCAGACAGAGGATCAGGGGATAATGAAAACTCCTCCTACAAGCTTTACTGGGAACTGATAGAAGTCACAAGACTGCTATATACTGCTTATGATAAAAGGTATTTAGCAGTTTATATTTACTAAAATAATTATTTCCATGTTCTGTGTACTGTGGGAGATCAGATATAGTGAATGCAGACTCCTAGGGAGACCAGATATAGTGAATGCAGGCTCCTGGGGAGATCAGATATAGTGAATGTAGGCTCCTGGGGAGACCAGATATAGTGACTGCAGGCTCCTGGGGAGACCAGATATAGTGAATGCAGGCTCCTGGGGAGACCAGATATAGTGACTGCAGGCTCCTAGGGAGACCAGATATAGTGAATGCAGGCTCCTGGGGAGATCAGATATAGTGAATGTAGGCTCCTGGGGAGACCAGATATAGTGAATGCAGGCTCCTGGGGAGACCAGATATAGTGACTGCAGGCTCCTGGGGAGAGCAGATATAGTGAATGCAGGCTCATAGGGAGACCAGATATAGTGAATGCAGGCTCCTGGGGAGACCAGATATAGTGAATGCAGGCTCCTAGGGAGAGCAGATATAGTGAATGCAGGCTCCTGGGGAGACCAGATATAGTGAATGCAGGCTCCTAGGGAGAGCAGATATAGTGACTGCAGGCTCCTGGGGAGAGCAGATATAGTGAATGCAGGCTCCTGGGGAGACCAGATATAGTGAATGTAGGTTCTGGGTTTAGTAACACTTTAAAGTCTAGCTATGAGGAATGAATGGCACAGAGTGCAGCCAATCAGGTGAGAGGAGAAGAGGAATGCTCTGTGATCAGGTTATATGTTGCCAGTGATACAATGTAACACTAGGCACAATAAGCACAGACGGGGAGGTGGGCAGCTCAGAGAGTGGAGTCTATTATGTGAATAAATCCTTCTGTGTGGTTCAGATTGGAATAATGGTGGAAGTTATCACTTGTATGCCCTCAGGGGAGTCATATACTGTGCTTACCCCATGTTTTGCATGAATTTCCTTTTCTTATAAGTTCACTTTGAACTGTGGGTTTTACAGAAGTGAATATTTGCATGTGGGTAGAAGCTCACCTCAAAGACAATCCAGTCTAGCGTGCCGTATCATCCAATATATTAGAGGATAGACCTAGTCACAGAGTATTTATTTAGGGATTGTGAACATTTAAGGGACTAAATGTGTAATTCCACTTTTGTTGATAAAAAAAAAAATCAGTCCCCTCTGGGGGATCTATGTACATTGCAGGGATTTTAACAAACTTTAACAGATTCCTACCTTTCTCTGTTCTAAAGAAATGGCCGTTTGTTTCATCAGACTGATTGGAGACAGATTCTGAAAGAGAGGATCTGGTTCATTACAATCCCTGGCGCACTTTCAGTGTTCTGATGAGAAAAGTTGCAGGGTCTGCATCCTTTTAGATGACGCCAAGTGGGAGGGGCGAAACGCGTAAAGCAGGGTACTAACGTCTAGCGTCACTACCGGCTATTCGAACGCACGCCAAGCGGTGCTATCCACACGTTCCGAGAGGATTACTGCTGTTATTTTATTTGTAAGTGGATCGGTTTCTTATTTTTAATAAAGCCTACAATATTATGTTATGGAGCTTTCCTTTTTTTCATCAATATCCGATATTGGGAGCCATAGAGGTAAGGATTTGGTACGGCACTTGTCCCATTAAAGGATACAGATATCTGATATTACCGGAAGATAGGAATACCCGCCATCTTCTCATATACTTGGATAATATTAGAAGCCCAAATTTCTATTGGTTCCGGTGAGTGGGGACACAGAGGGGAGCACAGACGATTCACTATTACTTGAAGTTCAGCACCAGGACTTTATAAATGGACTAAGTTACCTATATGGATTTTGAATATAAGGACATTTTTTTCACATTATTTTTTTTTCATATCATATTTTGATGTGATAAGTTTTTTATGTACCGTATTTATTCTATTTAATATTGTATCACGTATTATATTGGTGTACTCACAGTCAGAGAATATACTGTATTTATTATTACTGTATGCATTATAAGGTTTTACACATGTCACTTTATTGATTTATAATTTTGTATAGAGGAGCAGCGCTGATATTTACATCACTACACAATTTAACCGCTTGCCGACCGCCACACGACTATTTACGTTGGCGGTCAGCCCCTCACAGGCAGAGCGACGTAGAGCTACGTCGCTAGCCTGTGAGGGTCTAGGGAGCGAGCGTGCACCCCCAGAGGCGCGCTCCCGCGTGGTCACGGACCCCCCTCCCCGCGCATGTGTGCCCGGCGGACCCGATGTCCACCGGTCACTCGCGATCGTCCGTTAGAGCGGGAGAAAGGGAGACGGTTAATGTAAACAAGCCGCCTGTCATTCTCCCCTGTGTAGGAATGGTGATCACACTGTTCTACTATGTAGGACCGTTGATCACTGTTCATACACCTCAAGCCACAGCCAATCACAGTTAGAATCACGCCCCTAGGGACACACATAACCACTACCTCTCAAAAAAAGTTAACCCCTTCACTGCCAGTGTCATTTTACAGTAACAGTGCATATGTATAGCACTGATTACTGTAGTAATGTCACTGGTAACCCCAAAAGTGTCAAAAATGTCAGTCAAGGGTCCGATCTGTCCGCCGCAATGTCGCAGTCCCGCAAAAAAAATTGCAGATCGCCGCCATTACGTGTTAAAAAAAAACAACAAAAATGACAAAAATCTTTCCCTTTGTTAGTAAACTCAATAACTTTTGCGCAAACCAATCAAAATACGCTTTTTGCGATTTTTTTTACCAAACATATGGTAAAAAAAAAATTGGCCCAAAATGTTAAAAAATTTTGATTTTCACTTTTTTTTTTGGGGGGGAATTTCATATAAAAAAATGTGAAAAATATTGTTATTTTTGCAAAATTGACGCTCTTTTTTTGTTTATAGCGCATGATCAAAAAATCACACAGGTGATCAAATACCACCAAAAAAAAGCTCTGTTTGTGGGAAAAAAAGGACGTCAAATTCGTTTAGGTACAGCGTCGCACGACCGCGCAATTGTCCGTTAAAGTCACACAGTGCTGAATCGCAAAATAGGCCCTGGTCAGGAAGGGGGTAAAATCTTCCGGGGCTTAAGTGGTTAAAGGCATCCACCCTCATTATCAGCAGCAGCCCAACACTTCGCACTTTATATTAGATCATAATAATATATATGTATATAATATAGATTAATAATATAGATCATAATAATATTAGATCATAATTAGGTCATAATAATTCATTCTTAAGATTATTTATTTATTTATACACTTTTTGGAGGCACACTCTTATTTAATATTTTTTCATTTATTACTATATGCATTATAGTGTTTTGCACATGTCACTTTATTGATTTATAATTTTGTATGGAGGAGCAGCGCTGATATTTACATCACTACACAATTTAAAGGAATCCACCCTCATTATCAGCAGCAGCCCAAGAACACTTCACACTTTATATTAGATCATAATAATATAGATTAATATATATATATATATATATATATATATATACAGTATCTCACAAAAGTGAGTACACCCTTCACATTTTTGTAAATATTTTATTCTATCTTTTCATGTGACAACACTGAAGAAATTACACTTTGCTACAATGTAAAGTAGTGAGTGTACAGCTTGTATAACAGTGTAAATTTTCTGTCCCCTCAAAATAACTCAACACACAGCTATTAATGTCTAAACTGCTGGCAACAAAAGTGAGTACATTATGAACAAAATGAATATATTACATATATATACAGTAGGGATCAAAAGTTTGGGCACCCCAGGTAAAAATTTGTATTAATGTGCATAAAGAAGCCAAGGAAAGATGGAAAAATCTCCAAAAGGCATCAAATTAGTCCCCGTTCACACTAGGGCGACCTGTGAGGCGACCTGGTCGCCTCACAGGTCGCCGTAGGTTGCCTCCCATAGGGTAGCTGCGGACCCGTTCTAATAGGAGCGACACAAGTCGCTCCGACTTAGAAAAAGGGTCCGGAGCTTCTTTGGGGCGACCAGGAGGCGACCGCCATAGACTTCAATGTTATGAAGTCCGTGGCGGCCGCTCCGAGGTCGCGCCGCTGTGCGAAGTAGCGTCACCCCTATGTGAACGGGGCCTTACAGATTAGACATTCTTATAATATGTCAACAGAAGTTAGATTTTATTTCCATCATTTACACTTTCAAAATTACAGAAAACAAAAAAATGGCGTCTGCAAAAGTTTGGGCACCCTGCAGAGTTAATATCTTGTACTGCCCCCTTTGGCAAGTATCACAGCTTGTAAATGCTTTTTGTAGCCAGCCAAGAGTCTTTCATTTCTTGTTTGAGGTATCTTTGCCCATTCTTCCTTACAAAAGTCTTCCAGTTCTTTGAGATTTCTGGGCTGTCTGTCACGCACTGCTCTTTTAAGGTCTATCCATGGATTTTCAATTATGTTGAGGTCAGGAGATTGTGAAGGCCATGGCAAAACCTTCAGTTTTTCTTGATGTAATCCCCTGTGGATTTTGAGGTGTGTTTAGGATCATTATCCATTTGTAGAAGCCATCCTCTCTTTAACTTCAGCTTTTTCACAGATGGCATCAAGTTACCATCCAAAATGTGTTGAAATTTTATTGAATCCATTTTTCCTTCTACTCGTGAGATGTTCCCTGTGCCCCTGGCTACAATACAGCCCCAAAGCATGATTGATCCACCCCCATGCTTAACAGTTGGACAGAGGTTCTTTTCATTAAATTCTGTGCCCCTTCTTCTCCAAGCGTACCTTTGCTCATTCCAGCCAAAAAGTTCAATTTTAACCTCATCGGTCCACAGAACTTGTTTCCAAAATGCATCAGGCTTGTCTATATATTAATTTGCAAAGTTCAAACGCTGATTTTTGTGGTGAGGACGTAGAAGAGGTTTTCTTCTGATGACTCTTCCATGAAGACCATATTTGTACAAGTATCTCTTTATAGTGGAATAGTGTACCACAACTCCAGTGTCTGCCAGATCTTTCTGGAGGGATCGTGCAGTCAAACGTGGGTTTTGAATTGTTTTTCTCACAATCCTGCGAGCTGTTCTGTCTGATATTTTTCTTGGTCTTCCAGATCTTGCTTTAACTTCCACTGTTCCTGATGACTGCCATTTCTTAATTACATTCTGCTGCACACAGAAGGCTTTTTATTTTAATGCATAGGAATGCATTAAGGGAAAAAACCTTCTGCCTTTACAACCACTTTAAATACACTAACAAATTGAACCTGAGCTCCAGCTAATACTTTATAATCAGTTACAGAAAGCAGTTTTTTTTCTCCTTTTAGGATAAAGCTTTTACATAAATATATAAAAGCTGATCATTGTAAGCATCCCTGTCAGTGGTAAATGGTTTGCCTCACCCCTGTAACAGACATACTGGCTGGATCACCAGATGAAAATAGATTAAGAAAAGCCTAAAAAAAAGAAAATGAATGCAGTCGTTTCATCTAAGAATTGATAAGCTTCAATAAAATAAGTGCTTGCTTTTTGGGTTTAAAGCGTTACTAAACCCAGGAGGACCCCACATTCACTATATCTGCTCTCTCACAGCACACAGGAGAAAAGGGGCAGGGCCGAACATCAGCTCTGTGTTTGAATGGGCACACAGAGCTGCAGCTCGGCTGCCCCCATAGCAAGCTATTTGCTGTGGGGGCACTCAGCAGGAGGGAGGGGCCAGCACCAAAGAGGGACCTGAGAAGAGGAGGATCCGGGCTGCTCTGTGCAAAACCACTGCACAGAGGAGGTAAGTATAACATGATTGTTATTTAAAAAAAAAAAAAACTTTGCAATCACTTAATGCTACTTTAATTTTTTCCTGCCATTATTCTTGAAAATCCCTTGAGGTCAAAAGTTTCCAAGAGGCTGTAACTGCCACTTCTGCTTTCAACAATCACTCTATAGTTACACTTAGATCAGGAATTTTTCCCATTGTAATGTTCGATGGAATAATAAGTGAACCACTTGACTATGTCTGCAATACGGTACACATTTGTTTTTGTTTGTTCTTTTTTTCTGCTACCAAGCTGGTGCACGTAATATCACGTCCTCAATAATTTTTTTTTTTTTTACTATCTACTGGAGGGCTGAGTATCAGTTGTAGAAAGTGATTGGGGTTGATTTACTAAAGGCAAATAGACTGTGCACTTTGCAAGTGCAGTTGCTCCAGAGCTTAGTAAATGAGCAGAAGCTCTGCTGACTTCCATCATCCAATCATGTGCGAGCAAAAATGCTGTTTTTTTTTTGTTTTTTTTTTATTTTCATCGCACGTGATTGGGTATTTACTGATAATAATAATAAAGGTGTTCCTGCGAGCAAACAAGATCAGGCACTCTTATGGAAACTGCAGCGAGCACAGCACTCTCCCATAGGTGTAGGTAAAACATATATAAATAAATAGTGCCGCACAATTAGCGCCGGTTCACACTACCGCGACGCTACTTTAGGTGGCGACCTTCGAGGTCGCGGTGCGAGCAGCGCGCCGCGACCTCGGAGCGGCCGCCGCGGACTTCATAACATTGAAGTCTATGGCGGTCGCCTCCTGGTCGCCCCAAAGAAGCTCCGGACCCTTTTTCTAAGTTGGAGCGACTTGTGTCGCTCCTATTAAAATGGGTCCGTAGCTTCCCTATGGGAGGCGACCTGCGGCGACCTGTGAGGCGACCAGGTCGCCTCACAGGTCGCCCTAGTGTGAACCGGCACTTAAAGTGGAGTTCCACCCTAAAATGATACTTACCTCCATCTTCTCGCTCCGGGTCACCTGAAAAACAAATGGATAATCGCATTTTTTTTTTACTTACCTCGTAGAGAAGAAAATATACTTACCTTACTTCCTTCTTCCTCCTCTCGGCGATTCGTCACTTCCTGGCTTTGCAATGATTCCTGGGAGCTGAACGTCATCGCTCCCAGGAATCATTGCGCCTGCACCGGCCCCGCCGTCAGTTCCGGGGCGTACGCGTCATTCCCTTCTAAACAGCTTCTGGGCATGCCCAGAAGCTGTGGAGGGATGACGCGCACGCACCGGAAGTGACTTCGGGGCCAGTGCAGTGCATCGTGGGACCGAAGAAGACAGAAGAGGACGCAGAAGAGGATCGCTCTGGCTTCAAGCTGCCCACACCTGAGATGGCAGCGCTGGACAATACATTTTCAAGGTAAGTATTTGTCCTAACAGGTAAGTGCAACCCGGGACAGATCAGAGGCTATCCATTGTGGAATGTACTAACCCTGACTGTCCCGGGGGTATTTTTATTAAAAAAAGTATTGCCAGGGTGGAACTCCGCTTTAAAGTGCTCCAAAAGGATATATGAATGAATATGTAAAATATATGTGAAAACTGGATAATTAATTATAAATGACAATAATCAAAATACCAGAGTGATAAAACCTATGTGAGCAAATAAATAAATAAACAAATAATTAATTAAATGTAATATAAGTGACAATTAACACAATTTTTAGGGTGATAAAAGCATGCAAAAAGTTATCAAAAAATAGTGAATAAATATATTAAAAAAATAATCAGTATTCTGTGATGGCAACGGTGTAGGAGTGAAAAACCTCTCTGTGGCCCGGACCGCATTTGCTGAAACTCGGAAGAGAAGGAGCACACAGAGAGGTTTTTTCACTCCTACCCCGTTGCCATCACAGAATACCTATCAGAGGCTTTGTATGTTTGGTGCACTCCAGCACCTGAAGAATGTGGGTAAATTTATTTTTCAATAAAATTAGATTTTTTTTTAAGTTATGAGTACTATTGGAGTTCCTTTCTTTTTATGTTACATCGATCGATAACTGTAAGGGGAGTCTGTCCGGAGTGGGACCCTCAGCTGAGGGGACTGATCATCTGCCTTTGTCCCCAAGAAAAGTGATCCCAAAAAAGGGTACATTGCGCTGTGAGACCAAGCTTAACTGCTAGGTCACTGGAGCTAAGGTGAGGACCCTACGTAGTGTTGAGATGAAGGCGCGATTCACCACGGAGGATTCGTATGGATACACCTTTTGTCACATTTGAAGTGGACTATTTTTTTGATCACATTTCACTGGGAAGTGTAATATTTAAATGATCACCGAAGAGATCGTTTTCAGCACTATAGTCACTTTATATGAGTGAATATTGTTTACTAGAGGTTTTTGAATTACTTGGACTTATTACATATATTTATTGATTTTTGTTTTATATATTTATTCACTATTTTTTGATCACTTTTTGCATGCTTTTATCACCCTGATAATTGCGTTAATTGCCACTTATATTACATTTAATTAATTATTCATATATTTATTTATTCATTTACTCACATAGGTTTTATCACTCTGGTATTTTGATTATTGTCATTAATATTTAATTATTTAGCTTTCACATACATTTTACGTATTTATACATATATCCTTTTGGAGCACATTAACCAGTTAACGACCACCCGCCGCCTTTTTACTGGGTGGCTCCGATTGCCGCCTGACACCCACGATCGCTTCCCGCTGAGAGAGAAGGACGGTCTTCTCCCTGAAATAATCACAGAGCGCCTGTAAACCTTCTATATAGGATCACATGTCTCTATGGTCATCTCAGAAGCCACGCCCCCCCCCCACACAGTTAGAATCACTCCCCTAGGCTTACATTTAACCCCTTGATCACCTATACTGTTAACCCCTTCTCTGTCATTATTACATTAACAGTGCATATTTTTAGCACTGATTACTGTAGTAATGTCACTGGTACCCCCAAAAGTGTCAAAAATGTCAGTTAGGGGTCCGATCTGTCCGCCGCAATGTCGCAGTCCCGCAAACAAACGCAGATTGCTGCCATTACTAGTAAAAAAAAAACAATAAAAATGACATAAATATTTCCCATAGTTAGTAGACGCGATAACTTTTGCATAAACCAATCAAAATACACTTATTGCGATTTTTTTTTTACCATGTAGCAGAAAACAAGTTGGCCTAAAATGTTAAAAAATCTTGATTTTTAAATGTTTTATTTTGGGAATGTTATATAGCAGAATGTGAAAAATATTGGTTTTTTTTTTTTTTCAGAATTGTTGCTCTTTTTTTATTTATAACGCAAAAAGAAAAAAAATCGCACAGGTGATCAAATACCAACAACAGAAAGCTCTATTTGTGGGAAATAAGGAACATCAATTTTATTTAGGTACAGCGTCGCACGACCGCGCAATGGTCCGTTAAATAATGCAGTGCCGAATCGCAAAATAGGGCCTGGTCAATAAGGGGGCAAATCCTTCCGGTCTTAAATTGGTTAAAAAAGGTCTGGATTCTTTCCTGGGTGTACATAATATAAGTGGGTACTAATATTTATAAGTAAAGTTGATCCAGGGAATATCCGATTGCCTCTCGGGGGATCAGGAAGGAATTTTTTTCCCCTGCTGTAGAAAATTGGATCATGCTTTAACCGGTTGCCGACCGCCGCACGACTATATACTGCGGCGGTCAGCCCCGGCCAGGCAGAGTGACGTATGGATACGTCACTCGCCTGTCACTGACTTGAGAGCCAATTGCGGGCGGGCGGGCGTCCGCCGCGGCTCGTTCACTGACAAGTCAGTGCGTGTGACCGGCGGACCCGATGTCCGCCGGTCACACTACTATCGCTCCGGTGAAGGGAGAAAGGCGGAGCGGCTTATGTAAACAAGCCGCCCGTCATTCTCCCTGGTGTAAAAATGAAGATCTGACGGTTCTACTATGTAGGACCGTTGATCTTTGTTTTTACACCAATAGCCATGTCCCTATACAGTTAGAATCATGCCCCTAGGACACACTTAACCCCTCCCTCTCCAATACAGTTAACCCCTTCCCTGCCAGTGTCATTTTTGCAGTAACAGTGCATATGTATAGCACTGATTACTGTAGAAATGTCACTGGTAACCCCAAAAGTGTCAAAAATGTCAGTCAAGGGTCCGATCTGTCCGCCGCAATGTCGAAAAAAAATCGCAGATCGCCGCCATTACGCGTTAAAAAAAACCCACCAAAAATGACAAAAATCTTTCCCTTTGTTAGTAAACGTGATAACTTTTGCGCAAACCAATCAAAATACGCTTTTCGCGATTTTTTTTACAAAACATATGTAGCATAAAACAAATTGGCCAAAAATGTTAAAAAATTTTGATTTTTACATTTTTTTGGGGGGAATTTCATATAAAAAAATGTGAAAAATATTGTTATTTTTGCAAAATTGTCGCTCTTTTTTTGTTTAAAACCAAAAAAAGGAAAAAGGGGTTTCCCTAGGGGTGGGACTTTTTAGGCACCAAGGTAAAAGACAATCAATTATATAAAATCAATTCTTTATTTTATTTGATCATACAAAAAGATATAAAAACATAAGGCAAGCTATAGAATTCTTCACAGCTAACAGTCGGATTAAAGACCACACGACCCCTGGGTTTGAACCCGACGCGTTTCGGAGTCTCTTGGAACTCCTTCCTCAGGGGTACCCTTGGAGGGTGGTCTGTGGGTGATCAATACAAAACAAATTAGTTTCAATATTTAACATATAAGTCTATTCATACATTAAGCAGAGTGTTTTAACAATGACTTACATAATCCACTGTGGTGGTAGGTATAAATGGCCTGCCTGGACGGTTTAAAAACAAATGGTCAGCATATCACTGTTGTCCATAGAGAGTGCCGTTTTTGAGATGAAAATTTTTTGGGGTTCCAGCTACTCCTACCCAGCCTCCAACTGAGACTGGTTGGCACATAAACTCTGAATACCTAGGATCCTGGCAGAAACCTTTTTTCATCTCAAAAACGGCATTCTCTATGGACAACAGTGATATGCTGACCATTTGTTTTTAAACCATCCAGGCAGGCCATTTATACCTACCACCACAGTGGATTATGTAAGTCATTGTTAAAACACTCTGCTTAATGTATGAATAGACTTATATGTTAAATATTGAAACTAATTTGTTTTGTATTGATCACCCACAGACCACCCTCCAAGGGTACCCCTGAGGAAGGAGTTCCAAGAGACTCTGAAACGCGTCGGGTTCAAACCCAGGGGTCGTGTGGTCTTTAATCCGACTGTTAGCTGTGAAGTATTCTATAGCTTGCCTTATGTTTTTATATCTTTTTGTATGATCAAATAAAATAAAGAATTGATTTTATATAATTGATTGTCTTTTACCTTGGTGCCTAAAAAGTCCCACCCCTAGGGGAACCCCTTTCCTTTTTTGGTTTTGTACTTTTCGGGATGTGGCACCGTGGAGACATACACAACATGAGCAATATTTAAAATTACTCTTTTTTTGTTTATAGCGCATGATCAAAAAATCGCACAGGTGATCAAATACCACCAAAAGAAAGCTCTGTTTGTGGGAAAAAAAGGATGTCAAATTCGTTTAGGTACAGCGTCGCACGACCGCGCAATTGTCCGTTAAAGTCACGCAGTAAAAAATCGCAAAAAAAACCCTGGTCTTTTAGCAGCCAAATCCTCCGGGGCTTAAGTGGTTAATGGGTTTTTTTTCGCCTTCCTCTGGATCAACTGCGGATATAGGATTGTGTATATGGGATTGCGTGGTTGGGTTTTCTTTACTGTTTTCTTTTTTTTGTTTTTTATTGGTTGAGCCCGACGGACTTGTGTCTTTTTTCAAGCTGACTAACTATATAACTATGTAAGCTCTGGAGCAACTGCTCTTGCAGAGGGCAACTGCACAATATATTTGCCTTTATCAAGCCCAACCCCATTCTGTCACCTATCCCAGCCTGGGTGGCACACCCTGATCTCTTCTATTGTACCCACTCTATTGTACTTGTTCAGACTTTCTTATGGCCACAAAGCCCCAGGCTCTCCTGACTAAATCTGGACGCCATTAACATAAGCAGCTGATCCCGGCCCTTTAAGAATCTAACACTAATTCTGCAAAATGAATCCCCTGATAACGGAAAAACAAAGGTGGGGACGGGGATAAAGGGATATGTTTTGTTCTGAGCCGTGAAACAGATCAATTAGTGACTTTGAAGATAAACTGTGAAGAAAAATAAACATGATCTCAGCAGAGCAGAGAGGGGCTGCCAAATATTTTCACTGTGTCATGTAAACAGTGGGTTGGCGCGGTGCCACGCTGGGCACGGCTTAATCAGGCACAGCTTCCTTCACTTTATATGGCTGACTTTGGGGTGCTCGTGTCCCAGAGGACCAGGCTGGGCAGGGGACTGTCGGGAGTGTAAGAGGGTCTTCTAATCATGGTATTAAGGGGTACAGTTTTGGGTAAAACTTTAGAAGCAAAAGACCTGGGGGTGCTCATTTCACATGATGGCAAAATGAACCAATGATCACCAGCAGAAGGAAGGAGATCCTGATCCTCCATACAGATCTTTATATAGAGGGATGATCACCAGCAGGAGGAAGGAGACTCTGATCCCACATACAGATCTTTATATAGAGGGATCACCAGCAGCAGGAAGGAGGTCCTGATCCCCCATACAGATCTTTATATAGAGGGATCACCAGCAGAAGGAAGGAGGTCCTGATCCCCCATACAGATCTTTATATAGAGGGATCACCAGCAGGAGGAAGGAGATCCTGATCCCCCATTCAGATCTTTATATAGAGGGATCATCAGCAGGAGGAATGAGATCCTGATCCCACATACATAACTTTATATATAGATGGATCACCAGCAGGAGGAAGGAGATCCTGATCCCATGTACAGATCATGATATAGAGGGATCACCAGCAGCAGGAAGGAGGTCCTGATCCTCCATACAGATCTTTATATAGAGGGATCACCAGCAGGAAGAAAGAGATCCTGATCCCCCATACAGATATTTAAATAGAGGGATCACCAGCAGAAGGAAGGAGGTCCTGATCCCCCATACAGATCTTTATATAGAGGGATCACCAGCAGAAGGAAGGAGGTCCTGATCCCCCATACAGATCTTTATATAGAGGGATCACCAGCAGGAGGAAGGAGATTCTGATCTCACATACAGATCTTTATATAGAGGGATCACCAGCAGGAGGAAGGAGATTCTGATCTCACATACAGATCTTTATATAGAGGGATCACCAGCAGGAGGAAGGAGATCCCGATCCCCCATACAGATCTTTATATAGAGGGATCACCAGCAGAAGGAAGGAGATCCTGATCTCACATACAGATCTTTATATAGAGGGATCACCAGCAGGAGGAAGGAGATCCTGATCTCACATACAGATCTTTATATAGAGGGATCACCAGCAGGAGGAAGGAGACCCCGATCCCCCATACAGATCTTTATATAGAGGGATCACCAGCAGCAGGAAGGAGATCCCGATCCCCCATACAGATCTTTATATAGAGGGATCACCAGCAGGAGGAAGGAGATCCTGATCCCCCATTCAGATCTTTATATAGAGGGATCACCAGCAGGAGGAATGAGATCCTGATCCCACATACATAACTTTATATATAGATGGATCACCAGCAGGAGGAAGGAGATCCTGATCCCATGTACAGATCTTTATATAGAGGGATCACCAGCAGGAGGAAGGAGATCCTGATCTCACATACATATCTTTATATAGAGGGATCACTAGCAGGAGGAAGGAGATTCTGATCCCCCCATACAGATCTTTATATAGAGGGATCACCAGCAGCAGGAAGGAGGTCCTGATCCCCCATACAGATCTTTATATAGAGGGATCACCAGCAGAAGGAAGGAGATCCTGATCCCCCATACAGATCTTTATATAGAGGGATCACCAGCAGCAAGAAAGAGATCCTGATCCCCCATACAGATCTTTATATAGAGGGATCACCAGCAGGAGGAAGGAGATCCTGATCCCCCATACAGATCTTTATATAGAGGGATCACCAGCAGGAGGAAGGAGATCCTGATCCCCCATATAGATCTTTATATAGAGGGATCACCAGCAGAAAGAAAGAGATCCTGATCCCCCATACAGATCTTTAAATAGAGGGATCACCAGCAGAATGAAGGAGGTCCTGATCCCCCATACAGATCTTTATATAGAGGGATCACCAGCAGGAAGAAAGAGATCCTGATCCCCCATACATATCTTTATATAGAGGGATCACCAGCAGGAGGATGGAGATCCTGATCCCATGTACAGATCTTTATATAGAGGGATCACAGGCAGGAGGAAGGAGATCCTGATCTCACATACATATCTTTATATAGAGGGATCACCAGCAGGAGGAAGGAGATCCTGATCTCACATATAGATCTTTATATAGAGGGATCACCAGCAGGAAGAAGGAGATCCTGATCCCCCATACAGATCTTTATATAGAGGGATCACCAGCAGAAGGAAGGAGGTCCTGATCCCCCATACAGATCTTTATATAGAGGGATCACCAGCAGGAGGAAGGAGATCCTGATCCCCCATACAGATCTTTATATAGAGGGATCACCAGCAGGAGGAAGGAGATCCTGATCTCACATACAGATCTTTATATAGAGGGATCACCAGCAGGAGGAAGGAGATCCCGATCCCCCATACCTATCTTTATATAGAGGGATCACCAGCAGAAAGAAGGAGATCCTGATCTCACATACAGATCTTTATATAGAGGGATCACCAGCAGGAGGAAGGAGATGCTGATCCCCCATACATATCTTTATATAGAGGGATCACCAGCAGGAGGAAGGAGATCCTGATCTCACATACAGATCTTTATATAAAGGGATCACCAGCAGGAGGAAGGAGATCCTGATCCCCCATACAGATCTTTATATAGAGGGATCACCAGCAGGAAGAAAGAGATCCCCCATGCAGATCTTTATATAGAGGGATCACCAGCAGAAGGAAGGAGATCCTGATCCCCCATACAGATCTTTATATAGAGGGATCACCAGCAGGAAGAAAGAGATCCCCCATGCAGATCTTTATATAGAGGGATCACCAGCAGAAGGAAGGAGATCCTGATCCCCCATACATATCTTTATATAGAGGGATCACCAGCAGGAGGAAGGAGATCCTGATCTCACATACAGATCTTTATATAGAGGGATCACCAGCAGCAGGAAGGAGGTCCTGACCCCCCCACAGATCTTTATATAGAGGGATCACCAGCAGGAGGAAGGAGATCCTGATTCCCCATACAGATATTTAAATAGAGGGATCACTAGCAGGAGGAAGGAGATCCTGATCTCACATACAGATCTTTATATAGAGGGATCACCAGCAGGAGGAAGGAGATCCCGATCCCCCATACCTATCTTTATATAGAGGGATCACCAGCAGAAAGAAGGAGATCCTGATCTCACATACAGATATTTATATAGAGGGATCACCAGCAGGAGGAAGGAGATCCTGATCCTCCATACAGATCTTTATATAAAGGGATCACCAGCAGGAGGAAGGAGATCCTGATCCCCCATACAGATCTTTATATAGAGGGATCACCAGCAGGAGGAAGGAGATCCTGATCTCACATACAGATCTTTATATAGAGGGATCACCAGCAGAAGGAAGAAGGTCCTGATCCCCCATACAGATCTTTATATAGAGGGATCACCAGCAGAAGGAAGGAGATCCTGATCCCCCATACAGATCTTTATATAGAGGGATCACCAGCAGGAGGAAGGAGGTCCTGACCCCCATACATATCTTTATATAGAGGGATCACCAGCAGGAGGAAGGAGATCCTGATCCCACATACAGATCTTTATATAGAGGGATCACCAGCAGAAGGAAGAAGGTCCTGATCCCCCATACAGATCTTTATATAGAGGGATCACCAGCAGGAGGAAGGAGGTCCTTATTCCCTTATATAGATCTTTATATCACTAGAAGGCAGGGCCGGGGCAAAGGGTGGGCAGGAGGGAAGGCTGCCCTGGGCACTGTGGATTCATTAGCAGAAGAGGGGGAACCACAAAGAGATCGAGGGGGAGGGGATTTGTGTTGAAAGGGGGCATTTGAGGGGCAGCAGGGGGTATGTATTGTTTTAGGAGGGGAATTGGGGGGGGGGGAGGGTGGCAATAGTGGTAATTTAGGGTAGGAAGGAGGTTTGGGGGGAATTTGTGCTGGCAGAGGGGATTTGAAGTGAGGGGGAGGAGATGTGTACTACAAGGGGAAATTTTAGGGGAAGAGAATTTGTGCTAGGAGGGGGGAATTGTTTTGGGGGGTGGGGGGCATTAGAGCTGAGGGGGGATTTGGGGGATGGGGTGTAGGAGAGGGGGGGTTTCAGCAGGGGGATGATTTGTACTGGGAGGAGGGGGAATGTATGCTTAGAGGGTAAACATGCAGATTAGTGCTCATTGTTTTTCTGGGGAAATTTTTACTGACACATAATGCTCATATATCTGGGGGGGGGGGGGGGGGCACAGTTTGGCATGTTTGCCCTGGGCTCTAGATGACCTTGTCCTGGCGCTGCTAGAAGGGTGACCAGCAAGAGGAAGGAGGTTCTGATTCCTCTATATAGACCTTTATATCACTAGAGGGATCACCAGCAGGAGGAAGGAGATCCTGATTCCTCTATATAGATTTTTAGGGATAGGGGTCACAGCTGACCACTGATCAGTATACCGGCCCGCTGCCAGTGTCATGTGATCCCTGTGACCAATCACAGCAGATCACATGACAGTTGTAAACAATGGATGGCTTCCTTTCATGCCATCCATTGTATACAATTGTGTTGTTAGCTGTGAGTGGTCAAAATGTTCACATAGTACAGACAGGACCAATAACAGCCCATCTGTACCATGTGAATAGCTTTGGCCAATCACAGCTAATCACAACAAAAGACACTGAATGAAACAGTTTCATTCAATAAAAATGGTTGCTTATACCAATGAAATTCACTGGTATAAGCGATCATAATGTGTAAAAAATGAACTATTTTAGTATGGTAACATTGTATTTATCTGGTCACAGTGTGTAACAAAATCATAAAAAAAGAAAGAAATGTAATAAAAAAATAAAAAATAAAAGTAATGATTATTTTTTTTAATTCTTTTCATACTGTCACCAGTCAGTGTTCCTGATCACCGCCACACCAGTTATATGATAATGCTGTACTGCACTGGTGATAGTATTGAAAAAAAAATAATTAAAATTGTGAAAATAATTTCTTTTTATTTCTTCACTTTCCAAAAATTGTGACAAAAAAAAATTACAACCTCAAAAAACTTACCATGACTCTTTGTAAATACCAGATATACATACAGTACTATAGTTTGTGGACTCTGTAACATTCCTACATGCTAAATAATAAACACTGATTTGAGTTTTCACCAAGGAAATGCAGCAGAATACATTTTGACCTAAATTTATAAAGAAAGATTACAGTAATCCCCCGCTACATCGCGGTTCAGTTTTTGCGGTCCCGTTAATTCGCGTTTTTTTTTTGTAATGTTATTTTACTATATAAATCATTAAAAATTAAAGATTTTTGTGTTTTTCATAGCTCTTGCTCTGTCTCTACGTATCTTTTATGTGTTTAAATGAGTTTCTATTGTTTTAAAAGTGTGTTTAAAGACCTTAAAATGCTTTTACACGTACAGTGACAGTAAAAAAAACATGCCTACAATGCATTTTAATACGGTTTTTCTATTTCGCGGAATTTCACTTTTCGCGGCTGGGTCCGGAACGTAACCCCCGCAATGGAGGGGGGTTTACTGTATTTGCAAAATTTTATAACATAAATTAATAAAAATGTATTCAAAATTCTCAGTCTTTTTTTGTTTATTAAGCCAAAAATAAAAATCCCAGTGGGGATTAAATATCACTGAAAGACAACTCTATTTGTGTGAAAAAAAATGATAAAATTATAAAAATTTACAGTGTTGCATGACCGCGCAATCGTCATTTACAATGCCACAGCACTGAAAGATGAAAATTGGCATGGGCAGGAAGGAGTAAAAGTGCCCGGTATTGAAGTGGTTGGATGAAGGGTGTGAACAAGGTTCAGGAGGGCAGCTGTTTAAGTATAAAACTAGGGCTGGCCATAGATGGTTTGTTTTTTATTATTTTTTTTTTTTTTTGATCAGCCAGCCGGCCAGCTTCTTCCTCTTCTTCTTGCTACCAGGGCAGCGAAAAGGAAAAAGGGGAGGTGTCAACTTGGACTGGGCCCCTCGGGACACCGGGGCCCCATACATCTGTATGGCCTGTACCCCCTTGATGGCCCTGCTTGTTACTATCATTATTATTAGTTATTTATTTTTAATTAGCCACATCATACAAATCAGCTCTCTACAGCAGATCAATACAACAAGCATGTTATGACACAAACTCCAGAATGAAAATCATATTATTTTTTTTTTTTTTTTTTGTTTGGGGGTTTAGGTTTGAACACACTAATAAATTATATGTTTTTTTGTTTGTTTTCTTGGTCTGATCCTGAGACTAACTTTTCTATAGACTTTCTTGGATCTGATCATTGAGGGCCGTGCATTGATGTCAGTTTGTGGCTCCCTGACCACATGTCAATTACGAGGGCATTTCCTGCCGTCCTGATCTGAACAGTATTATCTCGGAGTTACAATTTTACTATCATTAGGTCTAAAATTTTTACTGTTCGCATCTATTAGCCCTCTTCCTGTGGGGTAAGTGATGGAGCTGTATTGCAATAGTTGGGTCTTTACAGTTAGGTACATGTAGTGCTACTTTTAATCAATGGTATTGTGAGGGGATTAGCTCGGTGGCGGGTGTGGATGACCCCTTTTGGGGGTTCGTTACACAGGGAGATAGCTGAGACGTGGTTGCAAACAACAGTTTGGTTTATTCTTGCAATTTTCTTCACCAGACTGCAAGCATCAAAAACATCAAAATAAAATAAAACACAAAATGAATCCTTGCCACTGTGGGCGGCTACCTTCTCACACACAGGAACCTACCTAAAGAAGTCTGTCCCCAACCTACTGTTGGGCAGACTTGGCTGATCATACAGCATACTATCAGTAGTCCATTTATTATCTCTTCACATAGAGAATGTCCCTTTTCTCTTCACACAGCACATGTTCATTGGACTTTCCTTTCATATAGAAAACATCCATTGGTTTTTCTCTTCACACTCTTCACATAGAAATAGTTCATTTTCTCACCTTGAGAAGTCTTCACCCTTTTTACCCTCCTCAGCGCACATCACTCCAGGAGGTCTTCCCCATGCTCACACAGCTTCAGGGGGCATTCCTTCTCCCATGCTCACACAGCGTCGGGAGGCACACATCTGACTGTCCTCCTCTCCCCAGCTCACACAGCGTCAGGAGGCAGCAATCAATAGACTTCCTTTGGACAAATTATAGAGGCCTTAACTTCCTCATTCCGAAAAGCTGAAGGCCTTTCAACTTCCTTAAGCCGTCCTGGCTACCTTTTCAGCCGACACCCTATAGTAATTGGTGAATTGTCTAACCCAAGCAGAAGTGTATCTCCTGTCTGTGACAACATCCACAGATTTACCTGACTTCCTGTCACAGTATTTATAATTTTTTCTATTTGAGGTTGTCTCCCCTGATTGCAATCAGGAAGGATTGGCCTATTAATATGACCCCCTTCAATGTTTTTATGCTTTATGACCTTTGTTGGTCAGATGGGGTTTTGTATCCCATAAGGATTCCATAGGTAATGTACTGTCAATGAGAATAAGTAAGGATGGGAAAACTTCCCCTTTTTAAAATGGTGGAATTTGCGAAGACTGCCCGAAGCTCAGACTGCCCGAGGCTCAGACTGCACGAGGCTCAGACTGCCTGAGGCTCAGACTGCCTGAGGATCAGACCGCCTGAGGCTCAGACTGCCTGAGGCTCAGCCTGAAACATGGTTGTTGTTATTTTCAGTATATAAGGTGGTGAGTCAGTATGCTGCCCGTGCACCAGGACAGCGTCAGATTGTGACGAAACGCATCAGATTGAGCAACGCACTGACGTCACCGCACTATCGTGATCTCGGAAGGATGGGCGAATTTATATTAGTCAGCCGACTATGTTGTTTCTATGCAGTTATATGCCATGCAACTGTAAGTGCAATTTTATATTTAGTGATTAAAGTTTTTTGTTTACGTTTTAACACTATGGCAAGTTTTTTTATTATGTTTTTGGGGATTGTCACTGCACGAGATATGCTGAGGTCGGACCATAGGCTGCATGGGTTCTGAGGGAGACCGTATCCGTGACAGGATCTATTCATCTACTGCTCTCATATTGTCATCAACTCATGTATGGTGGAAATCTGTTAACCTTTCATTTTCCTTGGAAAAACAAAAGGCCCTGGCTGGGTTTAAGCCAAAAGTGCTACTGCCCTCTGTCTGTAAAAGGTCCATACAATCTGGTAAGCAGGCATTTTTTGCTATGGTGGAGGTCACATCACACTCTTGGTGGCGGAAGTTGCTCTTACCATGTAGAAGATCCTTCAGTAATATTATGGACTTTACTCCGGACACATATCACCGTTGTGGGAAGACTTTTCTTTCATTCTCTTTTTTTTTTATTTTATTTTACAGGTTCATTGTTTTCACTGCACAGTCCTTTAACCACTTCCCTCAAACTCAAGTAGATCTACGTGACCTGCAAGAAGTGGTTGTACTGGGTGATGCCTGCAGCTAGAGGCTGCTCGGTCGTTACCCCAGCAATCGGGAGGGGACGTTCCCCCCCCCCTCCCCCCTCTCACCGCCTTCCGCGGCTCTGCCTGGTCTCCCGTTCCACTGGTTGAACACTGTTTGGAGTCCCGAACAAAGCCGGATTCGGCTTAGATCGGGTCTCCGATGATGTAACCCGGAAGCGCCGTTCATGACATCACGTCCGGGTTACTCGGCGGCTAAAGGCGCCGAATTTAAAAAAGTGACAGTATTTTAAAAATGCAATTTTAAGCAATTTAAATACATTAAAGTGCAGTGGAGGGGTCTGGGGTCTAAAAGACCCCCGATCCCTCCATAAAGAGTACCTGTCACTGCCTATTGCTGTCACAAGGGATGTTTACATTGCTTGTGTCAGCAATAAAAGTGATCAGATTTTTTTTTTTTAAACCTGTGCTAAAGTTCAAAAATTAAATAAAAAAAAAATTTAAAGCGCCCCCGTCGCTGTGAGCTCGTGCACGAAAGAGAACGTATATGAAAGTGGTGCCCGCAAATGAAAGCGCAGTTCCAACCACACATGTGAGGTATCGCCGTGATTGCCAGAGTGAGAGCAATAAAAAAATAAAGCAATAAAAAAAAAAAAAAGAGCTACTCTGTAACTCTAAACTGGTAACCGTAAATTTTTTTTTTAAAGCGCCACCTATGGAGATTTTTATTGACCGTACTTTGTCGCCATTCCGCGGGTGTGCGAAATTTTATACTGTAGTATGTTAGATATCTATTTACTCGGCGTGACATTATCTTTCACAATATACACAGAAAAATGGGATAACTTTACTGTTTCGTTTTTTTAAATGCAGTGAAATGTATTTTTTCCAAAAAATGGCGCTTGAAAGACCGTTATGCAAAAACCGCGCGACAAAAAATAATGCAGCAACCGCCATTTTATTCTCCAGAGTCTTTGCTAAAAAAAAAAAAATATATATATATATATATATACAGTATATATATATAAAAAAATACAGATTTTAACTTGTAAACTACATGTGCCAAAAATGGGCTCGGTCCAGAAGTGGTTAATGGCGCACTGTGTATGAATATTCATTATTCAGTATCTGTATTGAGCAATTCTAATTTTATATTGTTTTTTTCTTGTTTCTATCTCACAGTTGAGTTGCTTTTCTTACGATATTATATAATAGTCACATATTTTTATTATTTCATTTAAGCGCAGTTTCCCCCCCCCCCCCCCTCTTTTTGAGTATGAATTATCAGCCACCACTTGAAGTAGAATTCCAGGCTAAAGCTAACTACTCTTACAAAATGCACCCTCCCTGCTCCTAGCACCTATGTGTAAGAAAGATGTACTGTGTATAATTACATATTTTCAGACTGTCCCTGTCCGGTCATGTGATCCCGTGTCAGCCAGCAGCAGCTGCAGGGGTGAAGAGAGAGCTCCAACAATGGATGGGCCAAAGGAACCTATGGGTGATGTCACCGCTCCCAGAGTTTCCAGCCATTGTTGAGCACTCTCTCCTCTCCCCTGCGACGACTGTATATGTCAGAGTGATATAAATGTAACATAATAATAGTGTATAACTGTGGTGACATTATAATATAGCACCCATTAAAAAATAAATACATAAAATACAACACAAGCACAAATAAACTCCCCCTTCGATCACTCTATGACCATGGTGTGTCCTCTCTGGGATGGAATTCTTCCAATCTATGATCTATTAGGACTCAGCTGGTAAATGCATTTTGGCGTTCTTATATATCCAATATAACATTAATACCCGTGGAATTACTGAGCTCTCTGGAGGATAGGGAGAGGGTTGCAAAGTACAGGACAAGGTCAAATTAAAAGGGGGGAAATAGTTTTGTTTGTTAATGTCTCAGTTCCCCATTGCTTAATATATTTATACTGTATGTACCATTAGATGTGACCTTCAAAATAGCCTTGAAAATGAATAATTCATTGGACATTGCATTTCAATGAATGTGCAGCAAAACCTTATTTCCTTCCTTCCTTCTGTCCCTCTATTACTTCCACCCTTCCTGTCTTTCTCCCTTCCTTCCTTTCTCACTTCCTCCCTCCCTCCCTCCCTCCCTCCCTTCCTTCCCTCCTTTCATCCCTTTCTTTCTCCCTTTCTTCCTTATTTCCTTCCTTCCTTCTGTCCCTCTAGTCCTTCCTCCCTTCCTGTCTTTATCCCTTCCTTCCTTTCTCACTTCCTCCCTCCCTCCCTCCCTTCCTTCCTCCCTTCCTTCCCTCCTTTCATCCCTTTCTTTCTCCCTTCCTTCCTTATTTCCTTCCTTCCTTCTGTCCCTCTATTACTTCCTCCCTTCCTGTCTTTCTCCCTTCCTTCCTTTCTCACTTCCTCCCTCCCTCCCTCCCTCCCTTCCTCCCTCCCTCCCTTCCTTCCCTCCTTTCATCCCTTTCTTTCTCCCTTCCTTCCTTATTTCCTTCCTTCCTTCTGTCCCTCTAGTCCTTCCTCCCTTCCTGTCTTTCTCCCTTCCTGTCTTTATCCCTTCCTTCCTTTCTCACTTCCTCCCTCCCTCCCTCCCTCCCTCCCTTCCTTCCCTCCTTTCATCCCTTTCTTTCTCCCTTCCTTCCTTATTTACTTCCTTCCTTTCGTTCTTTCATTCTCTCCACCTTCCTTTCTCTCTTCCTTTCTCCCTTCCTTTCTCTCTTCCTTCCTTCCTTCCTTCCTTCCTTCCTTCCTTCCTTCCTTCCTTCCTTCCTTCCTTCCTTCCTTCCTTCCTTCCTTCCTTCCTTCCTTCCTTTCATCCCTTCCTTAGTTACTTACTTTCTTTCTCTCTTCCATTCTCTCCATTTTCCTTTTCCCCTTCTTTACTCCCTTCCTTTCTTTCTCTCTTCCTTCCTTTGATCCTTTCTTATTTACTTCTTCCCTTCCTTCATTCCTTCCTTCCTTTCTCCTTTCCTTTCTCTCTTCCCACCTTCCTCCCTTACTTCCTTTCTCTCTTCATTACTTTTTTACTTCCTCCCTTCCTTTATTTCTTTCTCTCTTTCTTTTTCCCTTTCTTTCCTTCTCTCCTTCTTCCGTCCTTCCTTTCTCCCTTTCTTATTTATTCCCTTCCTCCCTCCCTTCCTTCCTTCCTTCCTTCCTTCCTTCCTTCCTTCCTTCCTTCCTTCCTTCCTTCCTTCCTTCCTTCCTTCCTTCCTTCCTTCCTTCCTTTCTCACTTTTTTCCTTCCTTCCTTCCTTCCTTCCTTCCTTCCTTCCTTCCTTCCTTCCTTCCTTCCTTCCTTCCTTCCTTCCTGTCTTTGTCCCTTCCTTTCACCCTTCCTTCCTTATTTACTTCCTTCCTTTCTCTCTTCCATTCTCTCCACATTCCTTTCTCTCTTCCTTTCTCCCTTCCTTTCTTTCTCTCTTCCTTCATTTGATCCTTTCTTATTTACTTTTTCCCTCCCTCCCTCCCTCCCTCCCTCCCTCCCTCCCTTCCTCCCTCCCTTCCTTCCTCTCTTTCTTTTTCCCTTCCTTTCCTTCTTTCCTTCCTTCCTTCCTTCCTTCCTTCCTTCCTTCCTTCCTTCTTTCTTTCCTTCCTTCCTTTCTTTCTTTTTCCCTTCCTTTCCTTCTTTCTTCCTTCCTTTCTCCCTTTCTTATTAATTCCTTCCTTTCTCACTTCCTTCCTTCTTTCCTGTTTAGCCACCTGTATACAACTAGGGAGAAGAATCTTCACGTTCTTTCTATAGGAGGAAATAGAACATCCCTCATATACAGCTGTCACTGAAACAAGAAACATATAGAAAGAGTTCCCCTCTGTATCTGTTCTGGTGACAATTGTAACATCTTTTTTTAAAATTTCCCATCACTTGATGACACCAGAACAACCTGAAAGGGGGGATCTTCTCATCAGGGACACAGACAACAATTAAACCCTTCCAGGTGTTGTAAACCTTCGTTTCTCCATCCACGACTAAAACGAACAGTTGTGTCTTTAGACTTAAGCCCCGTGCACACATGCACCGATTGTTGGCCGTGAATTTTCGGCCAACGTCCGATCGGCCGATTGTAGGCTTGTTAGTATGATGCTTCCTACAACCGACTGCGACTTTTCGGCCGAACAAAATCTGGTGTGCATGCTATAAAATTTTTGTTGGCTGTCAGCAGAACGACCGATTGTTCGTCAGTCAGTACAGATTTCGGCAGACAAAAATCAGATGAGCAAGACTGGGCATGCTCAGAGAAGAAAAAACACACGGAAAGTTAACCATCACATGACATCACTTCTGAAGTTGGTTTTTGTTGGCCGATAAAATTTGTGTGCAGTCTAGGCACATTTCAACCAACACAACAACACTGGACAAAAGATGGCCGATCGGTCGGCCAACAATCGGTGCGTGTGTACGAGGCTTTAGGTAAATATTTAACCTGAAGACATATTTGAACTGTTATCACCATATTAGCTATATATAAATTGTATCCTGATATCACTCTGCCTACAGTGGAATCTCAATAACTATCTATTTAAATGTTGCTTTTCCTTCCTTCCTCCTGTAAATAATACTCCGCTGGTGTCAATGTGTCAGCTGTTATTAGTAATTATCATCAGCAACTAGTTTGTGGTTGGAGCTGATCCGGGACTTGGGCTACTCCCTGAGGACCCGCGGAATGGGCCCGGCTTAGCTGTACTTGGAAGTAATGCAGAAATGTAAAGTGGTGCTGAGCGGGAGCGAATGAAAACAGTCATAAGAGGCATTGACTGTACTTGTAGGTAATACGTGTTTAATATACACTGGCTTCAGTTCAGTAATCCCGACCTTTGCTGTCTATTAATAGCTATATTCAGGAGGATGAAGGAGATGGGAGACGAAGATTCCAGCTGCTGTAAAAGAGGGATATTATTAGAAGAGGCCGACCCGAGCAACTGTCTACACTGCACTCTTCTTTCTTCAGGACTGTAAGTCCTTCTCTAACCTTAGATCAGTCCATTCAATAGACCTATACAAATGGAAATACGTCTGTTGCGTATACGCTCATATTGTCCAATACGGATGAACATTGGCCACAAAATGTGTTTATCCTCTTGCTGACCATGTAACACATGTGTGCAGTGGCGGAAATGGAGGGGTTTAGCTTCCACATGCCACCCGCAGGGCAGCCATCAGGGGGGGGCAGCCCATACACATGTAGGGGGCCCAGGTGTTCCGAGGGGCCCAGCCGCCAAAGCCCCAACCAACGAGACTGAGTTGTTGCTGCTGTAGTAACTAGCAATTGCTAAAGCATGGCGGCTGCAGAGTAAGCCAATGCAGCTGAAGGGATGTCTCTTTGCTGGATTGTGCTGTCTCTTTGCTGAAAATATGAGGCTGCCTCTTTGCTGAAATAGGATATCTCTTTGCTGAATTTATGAGGCTGTCTCTTTACTGGATTGGGATGTGTCTTTGTTGAATATATGAGGCTGTCTCTTTACTGGATTGGGATGTGTCTTTGTTGAATATATGAGGCTGTCTCTTTACTGGATTGGGATGTCTCTTTGCTGAATATACAAGACTGTCTCTTTGTTGGATTAGGATGTCTCTTTGTTGAATATATGAGGCTGTCTCTTTACTGAATTGGGATGTATTTTTGCTGAATATATGGGGATGTCTCTTTGATGGATTGGATTCATTTTCATTTATTAAGTTATAAGAGTGTTAAAAAAGAAGTGGTTGCACTGAAGGACTCGGTGGGATAGTCAGTGGGCGGATTCGGTGGGGCGGCAAGAGGGCTGCCCTGCAGAATGTTGGTAATCAGGCCCAGAGGGGCCCAGGCCTACAGCTGTGTAAGGGGCCCCAACATTTCTGATGGCTGCCCTGGCCACCCATATGTGTCTAGGGTGGCAGAGGGTTTTGGAGTTTTCTAAGGCTCCCAGCACAGTGACAACATTGTCTCTGTTTGTGATTGGGAACCGGTGTTCCGTGAGAATTACCTACCCGTGAAAAAAACCTACCCCACGTCACTTCCGGTTGCACGGCACTGTTTGTAACGCGGCGTGTACATTAAAACAGCTGTGCTGCAATAACAGTCATCTCCGCTCCTGTCCCTGTCACTTCCCTCATCTCGGCTAGTAAATATAAAAGCGGCGGCGGGTGTATGAGAACATAAATCACGGAGCCGCCAGCCGCTTTTATATTTACTAGCCGAGATGAGGGAAGTCACAGGGAAAGGAGCGGAGATTACTTATATTGCAGCCGACATGTTTTAATGTAAGCGCGAGGTGTGTAGTTTTTTTCCACGGATCAGTCATAATATCCTACTAGTGCGCATGCGCACTACTCAGCTCCTCAGCTTTTACATTAGGTTGCCGGCGCTCTGAGCATGCGCACTGCTCCTAAGTCCTGAGGGATCGTTAGCATTGTTTTTATGTGAGTACCTGTTTTTACCTCTTGGTAAGCTCGGTATTTACTAGAAAGGGGAGCACCGGACCTATTGAATAGGGGAGCACCATAGTCTTCACTCTAGAACCATCCAACCGGTCGCACCTGTGATTTTGGCACCTCATCACCATTTTGGACTGTTATACCTCTATGCGCTTTTTAAGGACTCAGTGGATGTCTTTTCCTATGCATTTTTGACCACATTTTTTGCGCATTTTTTCACTAGCACACTATTGATCTTGAGATATTCTGTGTAACAATCACCTAGTCACCATTTTATAATTTTTTTGCATTATTTATTATTATTTTTTTGGATTTGTTTTCTTTCATCTGTGGTTCACCCCATTGTTATTTTGGGGAACCATATTGGGCACTCTCTCTTCCCTGGTTTGGGACTGAGGTTTCATTTTTTGCACACGTCACTTTTTGGTCACCCAAGTCACTGTAAATTAATTTATATTTACTAATTTCTTCTACTATACCTTTTTATCATCACTTATACACCTGTGTTACATATCACCAAATACTCACTGCACTATAATACCATTTCTGAATTCATATATTTATTTATTGTTTCAACATCACCACTTCACCCTCACTTGAAGGGCACTATATATATTTTTTATTGGAGTATATTGTGGATTTATACGTCATTTTCTATTTATTCATTTTTTGTATACCTATTTATATTTCGGCATACATTTAAATATTGGTTTTTAGGTTTTATGCTTTTTACACTTTATTCCTGTTTTTACCTCTTGAATATTTAATACCTCACTTATTTATCTAACATCCACCACTTTTTTCAATCGTGCATAATATTTGCAATATTTGTGATATCTGTGTTATTTATACTAGTTTCTACCTTCCACACTTCTAACGCATATATTGGCAGCGCCAAGCACTTCTTCTTCTTTTTTCCTTCACAATATTCTTTTTATCTCCACGATAACCAGGATTTTTTTTATATTAATGCTTTACAAGCTATTCCTCCAATTCCATCACATTACCACAAACAGTTTTTATTTGCTGGAACTTAAAGCTGTCATTTGGAGTTTGTCTCTGCAGGCGGGATTCCCCCAGGAGCTTGTCAGACTCCCCCCAGGGGAACCACCAAATCAAAGCACAGCTGCCGGCAAAAAACACGAAAAACAGTCTATAATTCACTTGCAAACTGCTAAGTAACAAAATCATTTTTTTTTTCAGCTCAGGCAGTGTAATTATCCAAAATATTCCTTAGGCTGCTAATATGTTACATGTAAGCTGCAAGTTGAAATCAGGCTGTCAGTGGGAACACTTGTTTGGTAAGCTTTCTCTGGAGTGTCACAGTGGAGTGTTTTCTGGAGTGCTCTGGATGATGTTTGAAGATGGGCAGCCTGTGGCCCTTGGCAGTTGTTGGGTTAAATTGGGGGTTTCAATTAAGAGATCTCGCAAATATAGTGTCCATGAGAAATATAAAAAGGCAGCATGTACCTCAACATGCTAGCAAATACACAAAGACGTAACATTGGATTCAGGTGGAGTTGACTTTTAAGGCCCCTTTCACACGGACCAATCAGTTTTCACGGACTCCGCTAGCTCAGTGGGGATTGCTCCGTTGATCCCCGCTGAGCAGGCGGATGGCAGGTCTATCTCCACGTACTGTGCAGAAACGGACCTGTCAGAGTCCCGCTCTCCTCTATGGGAGATTGGACGAAAATGGACAGCATGTCCGTTTTCATCCGATCCGACCCACTGGACGGATGGCGAATGTAACATAGCGGATCTTGTCAGATTGGATAACAGACGGGTGTTAGCAGACACATGTCCGCTGATATCTACCTTCCTATAAAGTAGAATGGGTGGACCGATCAGATCCGCCTGAAAAATGGACAGGTGGACATGATCGGTCTGATCATGTGAAAGGGGCCTAAGCACAGGGGCAGACTGGCAACTTTTGGCCAATTGGCCCATGATTCAGCGACTCGGCCCCCCTCCCACTTTCCCTCACCCCCCCTCCCACTCTCCCAGTCCTCCTCCTGACCCCCATTTTAGGCTGAAGCCATGCTCCAGATACTCTCTACTTACCAGCTGAATCCGGGTTCCCGACCTGGCCAGCATGGGGAGGTTGGGGGAGCTGGGACAACTCAGTTGGGGATGGCCAGGGATGAAGAGTCTACATTGGGGCATGGAACCGGCCTCTGCTCATACACAGTTTACAGCATCCATGCTGGGGAGGGGGAGGCCTGCGCTTTGTACTTGACTTCAACCCGCACTCAGTAGGTCAGTAGTGGGGACCTTTTAATTCTCTGCACCAGGAATCCTTTAGGCATGTCTGTGGCAGAAGCGGTGCAGCCTTTTTACGGGGCATCAGAGCGGCCCAGGGGGCAATTGCCCCCCTGCCCCTGGCCCAGTCCTCCTCTACCTAAAAGAATACAGTTGTGCATCATTAAAGTGAATGCAAACCCTAACTGGATGACACTTAGGAGTCTATTAATGAATGATTTCATAAAACGTTTACTCAGGATTCACACATTCTTCCAACTAAATCCAGTTGGAAAAGTGTGTGAATCCTGGGTGAAAGTTTGTATGAAGCATTCATAAATAGACCCCTTTGTTTTCTCTGCATGCTATGCATCATAAATAATTGACATTTCCCCATAAAATAAGGTTTTCCACTTGATTTCATCCCTTTTTACATGTCAGTGCTCGTCCAGTTTCTTTGCAGCCACTTCCTGTCTACATGCACTTGCTCAAACGTCAGAAGCAGATCACTCCAGACCAGCTTCTCCATAGTGGCAATGGCGGACCATGCCTGCACAATGTACAGTATGGCCTCTTGTAGTTTCTATTAGAGGCTTGTGTGACAACACAGGATCACAAATGGGAGACAGGGACAGAGCGTTGTCACCCTAAAACAGGAAGTACCTGAACAAGGACCTTCATGGCAGGATCACCAATGAAGATCTGAGAGGGCTTGTGGAAGCTTCTGCTTCCTTACTCCTAACCCATGCTTCTGTTTACCTTGCCATGGTATATAGTTGCTGACCCCCTTGCTCAGATTGTGCAGTGCTCTTTTGAATCTCTTCCTGCCTTGACTTTGGACGATTTACTGGAAATGCTCACTTGCTACCTGCCCTGACATTTGATTTGTCTACTGGATTACACTTGCTTGCCACAAACCCTGACCTCAAGCTGTTTACTGGATTATGCTTACTTGCTTCCTGCCCTGGCCTTTGATTTGTCTACTGGATTACTCTTGCTTGCTGCCTACCCTGACCTAGGACTGTTTACCGGATTACTCTTGCTTGCTGCCTACCCTGACCTCAGACTGTTTACTGGATTATGCTTACTTGCTGCCTGTCCTGACCTTTGATTCATCTACTTGATTACTCTTGCTTGCTGCCTACCCTGATCTAGGACTGTTTACTGGATTATTCATGCTTGCTGCCTGTCATGACCTTGGACTGTTTACTGGATTACACTTTTTTGCCACCTGCCTTGACCTTGAACAGTTTACTGGATTATGCTTGCTTGCCGCCTGCCCTGACCTAAGACTGTTTACTGGATTAGGCTTGCTTTGACAAGTGCCCTGACCCCAGGCTATTTACTGGATTATACTTGCTTGCCACCTGCCCTGATCTTGGACTGTTTACTGAATTACACTTGCTTGACACCTGCCCTGACTTCGGGCTGTTTACTTGATTATGCCTGCTTGCCACCTGCCCTGACCTCGGACTGTTTACCGGATTATGTTTGCTTGCTGCCTGCCCTGACCTTGGACTGTTTACTGCATTACTCCTGCTTGCTGCCTGCCCTGACCTCCGACTGCTTACTGGATTACGCTTGCATGCCATCTGCCCTGACCTAGGACTTTTCACTGGATTACGCTTGTCTGCTGCCTATCTAGATCCTGGTCTGGACTGTCTCTGTATTACACTGTGAGCCACCACCAAGCCTCTGGATTTTTGGAAAGTACTCCTGCAGCTCTTCACCCCTTATCAGATTTGCATCAAGATTTCTGGGACTTCTTTTGTTTTCTATGCTCAGTCCTGGTGCCCATAGGCTAGGAACTAAAGCATTGCATACTAGGACTGGGGGCAACCAGGTACCGGTAGCCTGCTTGCCGTATGGGAATGGGGTACCTGACCCATGCTTTGGGCTGAGCATCCCAGCCATATGGCCATATTATGTCAATGTCATTGACCTATTATGGTCATTTGGCCATACTATGTAGGTCAATGATGTCATAAGCATTTCCACCCCTTTGTGCACAGGTAGGGGATTCACTGGCCACAGCTGATTGGGCCAGGACTGAAAGATTCTTTCTGGGATTAGCAGAATATCGATTTGGACCAAACCCAAGCTGAACCCAAGCTCATCCCTTCCTATGGTCCACATCTCAGCAAATATTGCCTTTTGGAGGTACTGGGCACATGCAGTAACTCAGTTGAGATTGAATGCTGTGATCCTGGGACATGGCCCAGAAAAAAGAATCTGCAGGACAGAGGGCTAAGGTGAGGAACTGTTCATGCAAATCCAGGACAGTTGGCATGCACGAATTTGGGTCTACTCTAAATATAAGAGCTAGGAACAACTGCAACTGGGGGATTTGATTAGTAGGCTACCCTGTCATGACATATTAATATGAAGATGAAAATGAGATCACGCTGCCATTGTGATGTGTCCCCGGAGTCACTTTAAGTGGAAAACATTCACATTTGACCGGAAGGTTCCTTCAGCAAACTGGTTTGTTGCAGCAGAGAAGTCAGGTTAGGCTCTCGGCGGCTTCTGTCTCCCTCCCCCGCCCCACTGAGAGACACTTTTATAAGGTTGATGCGGTCCGATCAATGTGAATTACAAGCAATCTGACAAAGACTAACAAAGGGGTCGCCACAAGTTCTCCGATGCCTACAAATGTTCAGGCTGCTCGTGATTCAGGGGTGTAAATTATTCATTGGCTTTATTGATCAGCTAAAGCTAAAAAAAAATACCAATCGCGGAGTGAGCAGCGGGTAAACGTCGTCTTGTTGCACTACTGAGCACGCTGCTGGATTGGGGACAGAACAGTCGTCACAGCCACTGAGCCACTGCGGGGGGGAAGAGAGACACTTCCAGGAGAAAATGAGAAAAGTCAGACATGTGCTTTCAATAACTCCTCATTGCAAATACTATAAATCCCAGCATGCCCGGGAACTTAGCCTGCACAGTTTGCCATCTTTGTAAAGGGCATTTAAAGGGAAGTTGTCAGGAATTAAAGTAGTGAGGAATAAAATATAACAAATGTCGCACATTCATCTACTTCCTTGCTTCCAGGTTTATCATGTTATTGACAATAGATCAATTATGCAGGCAGCGACCTCATAAACCTACCTTAAAGTGTAACTCCGCTTTTGTTGAAAAAAAAAAAAATATTTCCCTCTGGGTGATCTCTGTACATTGCAGGGATTTTAACAATGTTTGTTGCAGATTCCTACCTTTTGTTATTCTGAAGAAATCATTGTTTGTTCCTCTGTGCTGAGTGGGTCTAATGGAAGTGATTTCATAATTATCTATCAGCTGTGGCAGCTGCAGGGCTCTAATGAGGAAATCTGCTGGGCCTGCATCCCTTTAGACGTGTTCCTATTGGGAGTATCCCACCAAAAATGAAATTTTTGTTGCAGGGGATGCCAGAAATCTGATATCTTAGGCAGACTTCTGGGAAAATTGATGAGCCAATCATACAAGCAGGAAATTATGTTTCTGGGGGTGTGGTCAGTATACATTCTGTGTACAGAACACCTCCAGGCGGCCATATTGCATTTTTCAGAAAATTACAACAGCTGCAGATTGCAAAGGAAAGGTCATTTTTATTAACATTCAATTACAATATGATTTGTGTTGCAATTGTATACACTATATCGTTTTTTCTTTATTTGCTAACTTTTCCCCATGAAAGTGGAGTTACCCTTTAAAATGGACCTATTAGTGATTTTACGTCTCCTTAAAAAAATTATTGGCATGTCATAATATACAGGATCATTCTTCAGAAAAGCTCCACTTTTGTTACTAAAGAGCTATCTTTAAACTCAAATCAGTGACTTTACCTAGGCTGAGACCAGTCATCAGTTTGTTGCAAGAAGGAGGAAGCAACAGGAAACTCCAGTGATCAGACTGCACATTGTAACTTTGTAGCAAGTTACAAATATATTTTATAAAAAAACAAAAAACAAAAAAGAAAAAACAAACAATACAGCATTTTTGAAATAAAACCTTTCCCTTTCATATACCTTATATACCTTATTTTTTCATATACCTTATATACCTTATATACTATTTTATATTTATATATTTTTTAGACCCAGTGATATCATCACTGGGTCTCTGCTTCTCCAGACTAGCATTTCCTAACATTTTTTCAACCGTGCCACCCTTTAAAAGTAAGCAAAATCCCGAGGCACCCCACAATGTAAAAAAATGTAAATGTTACTTATTAATGCAAAAACTGAGTCTGAGCCAATACAGACAACTGCTTTGATTAAATGAACTTCACATCAGAGGTCCTCCCCATTACATTGGGGGTTCCTCCATCACATCAGAGGTCCTCCCCATCACTCTAGAGGTTCCTCTATCACAGCAGAGGTTCCCCCATCACATCAGAAGTCCTCTCATCACATTAGAGGTTCCTCCACCACATCAGAGGTCCCCTATCACAACATAAGTCCTCTTGTCACATCAGATGTTCTCTAATTGCATTGGAGGTTCCTCCGTCACATCAGAGGTTCCCCCATCAGATCAGAGGTTCCCCCATCACATCAGAGGTCCCCCCATCACATCAGAAGTCCTCTCGTCACATCATAGGTTCCCCCATCACATCAGAGGTACCCCCCCCCCACATGAGTGGTTCTCTCATCACATCAGAAGTCTTTTCATAACATCAGAGGTTCCTCCATCACATCAGAAGTCCCCCCATCACATCAGAAGTCCTCTCGTCACATCATAGGTTCCCCCATCACATCAGAGGTACCCCCCCCCCACATGAGTGGTTCTCTCATCACATCAGAAGAGGTTCCTCCATCACATCAGAAGTCCTTTCATCACATCAGAAGTCCTATTGTCACATCAGAGGTTCCTCCATCACATACAATGTCCCCCATCATATCAGAGGTTCTCTCATCATATAAGAGGTTCCTCCATCACGTTAGAGGTCCTCTCATCACATCAGAAGTCCTCTCATCACATCATAGGTTCCCCATCACATCAGAGGTCTCTCTCCCCCCCCCCCCCCCCAACATCAGTGGTTCTCTCATCACATCAGAAATCCTTTCGAAACATCAGAGGTTACTCCTTCACATCAGAGGTTCCTTCATTACATCAGAAATCCTCTCATAAGTGATGGACGAACATCTGCCAGGATGGTTCGCGAATGCAATCGGCGAACCAGCTCAAATGTTCGCGAACCGCAAGTTCGCGGCGGACCCTATTCATTTTAATGGGAGGTGAACATTAAAAACCTCCAGGTCATATTTTCAGCCACAAAATATGTACTAGCTGTGCACACATAGTCCCACAACATGGACACTGACATACCAGAAGTATTGCTATTGGAAAAGTTGCCATAAATTATTATTTTTATTTTTTTTAGCAAAAAAAAAAATTTATTTTTTTCTAAATCAGCCAGAACTGACAGCAGCCGGTAAATACATGTCAAATACATATAGGGTCCATTCACACGTCTGTAAAATGGGTCCGCATCCATTCCACAATGTAGAGGAACGTTTACAGACCCATTGAGTTTCAATTCCAGTCTGAAAAATTAGTCATTCACAGGATAAAAAAGTAAGTGTCGGCCAGTACAGGCCCCAAAAACTAGCCAACAGGTGTTCACCTGACAGCAAATAACTTTGTATTCTGTGGCTGGAGGTACATTAGGCATTCACAGGATACAGAAGTAAGTGTCGGCCAGTACAGGCCCCAAAAATTAGCCCACAGGTGTTCACCTGACAGCAAAGAACTTTGTATTCTGTGGCTGGAGGTACATTAGGCATACACAGGATACAGAAGTAAGTGTCTTGTATTCTGTGGCTGGAGGTTGCTGTGTGGAACAGGGACAGAGAGTTAGTGACACAAATTGCTAGCTAATAGGTCCACAAAAGTCTTTTGTCAGTGTAGGGAGAGGTTGCTGTGTGGAGCAGGGACAGACTGTAGCAATTAGGCATTCAACGGACATAAAAGGCCTTTTATGCCTCTGTATTTACCTAAGACAGGGACCATGAATTGTTATGGGTGGTGGCGGATATTTGTGGCCTGTCATGAGGAATTTGAATCAAACATGGTCCACTAGTCACATGTGTTGAATTCCTCCGAGATCCATGCCTCATTCATTTTTAGAAATGTGAGGTAGTCATAGTCAACACTGTCGTGAGCTAGGCGAGTGCGCTTATCGATCACGATCCCCCCTGCTGCACTGAACGTCCTTTCGGACAGGACACTGGACGAGGGGCAATCCAACATTTCCATTGCAAATTGTGCAAGCTCTGGCCAGAGGTCAAGCCTGCCCACCCAGTAGTCCAGGGGTTCATCACTTCTCAGAGCATCCACATCGGCCGTTAACCCGATGTAGTCAGACACCTGTCGGTCTAGGCGTTCCCTGATGCTGGATCCGGAGTACAGCTGTGGATGGGTCGGCTGAAAGAATGATTTCATATCAGAAGTGACCAACACATCTTCTAACCGCCCTCTTCTTGCAGGCGCTGTTGGATTGGTACCCGCAACTGTTTCTCTGTGAGTGGAAATTCCTCTGCCAGCGCATGCAAAAGCACAATGCAGCATTTCTCGAAGCAAGGCCTGGAAGTGCTTTATTCTGACAGCCTTCTGTGATGGAGGTAACATTTCCGCCATTTTTTGTTTGTACCGGGGGTCTAAGTACGTTGCCACGCAGTACTGGTCATTTTGTCACAGTGTCATTTAAAAAATGACAGGCAGAGGAAGAGGCAGGCCCTTCTGCAGGTATGATAGGGGTAGGGCAGGAGCACCAGGCCGGAGCCAAAGTGGGAAGTTGCAGAAGGTGCGTTTGATTACGTCAAAGGACGCACCAGACTTGGTGGAGTGGCTCACTCAGCTTTCCTCTTCTGCACCCTCCTCATCCTCTCTATCTGCACCCTCTTCACTCTCTGCTGTGGGCACCCCCAAAGACACCACTACCAACACCACCACCACCATATACCCTCCGCTTGAGTCACAGGAATTATTTTCCTACCCATCACAAGGCATATGCGATGTGCAGCCATTCTTGGTATCGGATCAGGAAGAGGAGGTAGCAACAGCCGCCAATCATCAGTCTGACGACAGTACCCAGATCAGCCCAAGGAGGTTTGTCCCCGCTGTTGCTGCCTACTCCGAGATCTCAAATGTTAGTGGTGGGGAAGGTGACGTGGATGATGACGTGTCTATGGACGTCACGTTGGTGTCCACAAGAGAGGAAGAGGAGGGGAGTTCAGAGGGAAAGATGGACCAGCAGATAGGGAGGAGAAGCAGGCCGAACTTACATTGCACAGGAGGGACAAACCAGACTGCTAATGTATCAGGAGCGAGTCATCAACCATGTACAGTCAAATCTGGTGCTACCAGGACGCCGGCACATGGCTCCGCAGTGTGGGCTTTTTTTAACCTGTCCGCTGCTGACAATAGTGTTGCCATCTGCAGCCTTTGCAGTCAACGCATAAGTGGCAGTAAGCCCAACACTCACCTAGGGACGACCGCCTTAAGAAGGCCCCTGGACTTCCATCACTGAGCCCACTGAGGGGGGGGGGGGGTTGCAATTTGGCATGTTCGCCCTGGGCTCTAGATGACCTTGTCCTGCCACTAAAGGAGGCTAAATCTTCTAGAAATGAAGTGGTTAACTGAGCCAGTTCTTCCCTATGAAGGGTTAAGGCCTCGGGTACATCTCTGGACTGGAATCATTTTCCATTGCCAGCAATAATTGTCAGTTGTAATCTTTGCAAAGTTTCACAGAAAGCAAAATGCAAAACAAACAGATCATCTACCTAAACAAATCCCAACCCAGCATGCAAAACCACAGAATGGTGCGGGGGACACCTGCTGCTCTCCGCCGATCGTCCTCCATTGGTCTGATCTACGCTCATAGACTAAACAATGCTGCTAATAAATAATCCATCCCCGGACTCTGCATGAGGACTTTATGGGGAGTATTCAATCCCAGCTGACCACACAAGTTATTAATAAATCCCTCCTCACCTGCTAATTACACCAGACCATTTTTTTTTTAGATTTTCGTTTTGGACAATGTGAGCAAGAGTTATTTCTGTTAGGTTTTTATTTTTACACGCACAAAGTTTAATAAGAACACCAGACAGGTCTAGAACAGGAGTGTCAAACTCAATATCATTGTGGGCTGCAACAGCATTATGGTCGCCCATTAAAGGGCCACTTGTAGATGTCCAGAGCACCCCAACCCTCCTTAACTCAGATTTTAAGAGCCACCCTACCATCAAAAGCCATGAGTCCCCCACCCTCCCCTACATCACAGTGCAGCCCCCCCCCCCTTACCCCTTACTTTATGCTTCTGCCGTGAAGGCCCATAGGAGGGCTGGATACTGAGACCAGGGGTAGGTGGAGACAAGGGGGTGCTACGGTTGCTCAGAGAGGCACGGAATCTGTAGAAGGAGTTCTGTACTCCTCTCTGCTGCCGGCTGCTGAGACTGAGATGGGCAGGAGCGGACTGGCAACTTTTGGTCCAGGGGACAGGTACAAACCAGAGGCCCATGGTGCAGTGACTCAGCCCCCCTCCCTCTTCCCTCTTCCTGGTCTCCTCCTCATCCCCATTCGATGCTGAAGCTCTGCTCCAGGTACTCTCTACTCACCAGCCGAACC
>NC_138780.1:185255076-185537576 GCF_965119305.1 Pelophylax lessonae | reverse complement strand
TCTGCACTTTGTGTGTAACCCCCCCCCCCTCCTCCCCAACTCGGCACTCTGTGTGTAGCACACCCCTGAACTCTGCACTGTATACATAGCACACCCCTGAACTCTACACTCTGTGTGTAACCCCCCTCCCCAACTCGGCACTCTGTGCGTAGCACACCCCTGAACTCTGCACTGTATACATAGCACACCCCTGAACTCTACACTCTGTGTGTAACCCCCCTCCCCAACTCGGCACTCTGTGCGTAGCACACCCCTGAACTCTGCACTGTATACGTAGCATACTCCTTAACTATGCACTCTGTGTGCAAGCCCCCCTCCCAAACTTGGCACTCTGTGTGTAGCACACCCCTGAACTCTGCACTATATACGTAGCACACCCCTGAACTCTGCACTCTGTGTGTAACCCCCCTCCCCAACTCGGCACTCTGTGTGTAGCACACCCCTGAACTCTGCACTGTATACGTAGCACACCCCTGAACTCTACACTCTGTGTGTATCCCCCTCCCCTCCCTAACTCGGCACTCTTTGTATAGGGCACCCCTGAACTCGGCACTGTATATGTAGCACATCCCTGAACTCTGCAATCTGTGTTTACACCCCCCCCAACTCGGCACTCTGTGTGTAGCACATCCCTGAACTCTACACTGTATACGTAGCACACTCCTGAACTCTGCACTCTGTGTGTAAACCCCCTCCCCAACTTGGCACCCTTTGTGTAGTGCACCCCTGAACTCTGCACTGTATACGTAGCATGCTCCTGAACTTTGCACTCTGTGTGAAGCCCCCCTCCCCAACTTGGCTCTCTGTGTGTAGCGCACCCCTGAACTCTGCACTGTATACGTAGCCTGTACTGGCGACACTTACTTCTGTACCTCCAGCCACAGAATACAAAGTTCTTTGCTGTCAGGTGAACGCCTGTGGGCTAATTTTTGGGGCCTGTAATGGCCGACACTTCTGTATCATGTGAATGCCTAATTTTTCAGACTGGAAATTAAAATCAATGGGTCTGTTAAGGTTTCGCCAAATTGTGGAATGGATGCGGACCCATTTTACAGACGTGTGAATGGACCCTATATGTATTTGACATGTATTTACCGGCTGCTGTCAGTTCTGGCTGATTTAGAAAAAAAAAAGACATTTTTTTGCTGGAAAAAAAAAAATTTATGGCAACTTTTCCAATAGCAATACTTCGGGTATGTCAGTGTCCATGTTGTGGGACTATGTGTGCACAGCTAGTACGTATTTTGTGGCTACAAATATGACCTGGAGGTTTTTCATGTTCATCTGCCATTAAAATGAATGGGGACCGCGGCGAACCTGAGGTTCGCAAACATTTGAGCGAGTGCGCCGATCGCATTCGCGAACCACGCCGGCAGATGTTTGTTCATCACTACCTAAGAAGCACTATATTCCAGAGCATGGATTGAGCGGGGTCCAATGACCCCTTTGCCTTTTCACTAAAGAGCCGATCAACTTTCCCATCGGTTGAATCTCAGTTTAGGCAAATTGATTCCCATATTACCAGTTACAATCCATAATAATGTATTTAATGTCCATTTAAACCGCCAGCAGGACTTAGCAGCATCAGACCAATCAAAACTCAGTCCAGCTAAATCCATCAGAACGCAATAAAACAGAGATTGAGTATTAACTTGTCTGGAGATGTTTTGCCGTGCGATAAATTGGAAATAATAGCCTGTTTATATTGTTTAAGTGGTATTGAGTATTGATACTCGGAGAGGACAAATCAGGCTGTTATGAAGATGTGATGAGATATTTTCATCATCTATTATTAAACTCAGCTGGAGCATGCTGGGTAATTGATGTTGTGTCAATGTAACTTGTATACCAGCCCGGCCTTGTTTGATTAACTGTCTCCATCTTGTCCTGTCTCTATTGATCGCCAGTGGCAGCGATAGGGAAATCTTATGTCATTGTATAATAGCCTGGAAGATCAAAGGCTGTCCTTTACAGAGAGGAATATGTATATGTATAGAAGAGACCAATCATCACCCTAATAAAGCAACTGTGACATCACAGGGGGAGGAGTTAAAAGTGTAAGTAAACTCAAAAACAAAAATGTAATATATTGCATCTTACCAGTCCTTGGGGGGGGGCATATACATTTTTTGGGGTGTGGCAAGGGCGTAACTACAGGGGTTGCAGGGGTTTCAATTGCAACCAGGCCCCATGCTACTGTGCGGCTCCCCTGTACACCTGGATAGGAGGGGTGGCGGGGGCAGCATATAGAGAAATCACTGTCCTCCTTTTTCCTCCTATAGCTGCAGGAGGAAAATAGAGGAGATTGGTTCCTCTGTATGCTGCCCCCACCGCCCCTCCTATCCAGTTCACTTGTGTTCTGCTGTCTCTGGGTTCCTGTGTGTTCCCCTGCTGCCCCCCCCCCACTGTGCTGCCCCCCCCCCCCCCCCCCACTGTGCTCCCTTCCCTCTCCTGCCAGCTGCTGCAGGGGATGTGTCACAATAGAGAACCAGGAAGGGGTCAGTAAATATGTAATTTACCAGCTCCTTCCTTTTCTGAATTGACAGAGTCATAGTCAGTGACATTGTAAAAATATAAAATAAAATGATAAAAAATAATACAATTAAAATACCAAAAAACAAAAACTACTGACACCAGTGGGTGAACTTCCAGGATCGCAAAGGTCACACTTGCGACCGGGATTCCCCCACCGTGGGGAGACCCCAAGATGGCAGGATGGGAGCACACTGCAGATCTTGTAAAAGGGTCCCGCTGCGGGAACGTAATAAAGGGCCCCGCAATGAGAGTAAAGTGCCCCAGGATCAGTGGGAAGAGCCCCAGGCTTGAAAAGGAGGGCCCCGGCCAGGGGTCCAGGGGGGCCTATCATGGTTTCTTGCACCGGGGCCCTGAAGGTTCTAGTTACACCTCTGTGGTGTGGTAATGCATGTTGAAATGAATGGACTACCAAACCTGCCTGAAATCGGACATGCACCATTTTTGGCACCACAACACACTACCATGTATTGCTGTAGTGCATTTGGGTGCCGTAGAGCGTTGGCGCATTGTGTTGAGTTGTAAAACATAAATACAAATTTAAAAAATGGAGTCTCAGTCTTCAGGGTAAGGCGGTCATGGCCAACAAAGAAAAGAGGAAACATTTAGTAAAGCCACCCAGCATATAGACCCTCTCTATTTGTATTGGTGACCATTGTCTCCAATACATAAAGTAATAGGAATTCCAAAACGTTCAACCTTTTTTCACGTCTTTTTCTTTTCACTTATCTTATCCTTCCACTCATTCTTGTCTAACAATTCCATCATTTTCATATCAATACGGATCTATTTAATTCTAATTGTTAAATTCTACATCCTATTCTTACTCATTTTTATCCTTCCATTTTTATTTTATATATCTTTTATATACTAGTTTTATACATCATTTCTAACTTCCTCTAGCCCAGGGATCTCCAAACTTTTAAGCAAAGAGTCAGTGTCCTGTCCTTCAGGTTTTGGGGGGGGGGGGGGGGTCAGACTGTGGCCACTAGGCGTGAACAATGTCCCATCATTGGTTTTAATGGGAGGAAATGTACCTCATTGATGGAGTCAGTGAAATGGAATGGTGCCCCCATCATTGGTGTCAGTTGAAGGAATAGTGCCCCATCATTGGTGTCAGTGATAGGAATGGTGCCCCATCATTGGTGTCAGTGATAGGAATAGTGCCCCACAGGGGCGTGGTCTGGCCGCGCGAGAAGATGGATGCCTGCTAGGTGAGCTCCCGCCGCCACGAGCCTTCTCCGCTGTCCTGCAGGGTCTGATAGCCTCGCAAGCCCTCCGGTGAGGATGTCTTCTACGCCCCGATCCTCCTCCGCCACCCGCTCTCGGTCCCCGAGGGACCCCGGCGCCAATCTCAGTCCCAGCATACCGGAGCTGTTCCGCTCCCAGGCCGCCACCATGGCGCCTTCAGGCCGCGGTCCCCCTCCTGTCTCCACTCCTTCACAATCTGCACGCTCCTATGCAGCGGCTGCCTCAGGAGACCCCGAATCCAATTCCCCCCCGCCAGCCTTGCCTAGACAACTCTGCATGGAAGACCTCCGCGCAGTGGCTGCGGACATTAAGGATACTCTGGGGGCAGCCATCTTGGACTTAAGGGCAGACATACAGTCCCTTACAGGCAGGATGCAGGAGGTCGAAAGAGTGTCTGCCCACCAAGAATCTGCCATCCAAGAGCTGCATTACAGATCTGATGCCCACACAGTCCAGATGAGAGATATGCAGCGCCACTTGGAGGACTTGGACAACCGGGGCAGGCGCCACAATTTGCGCATTAGAGGGGTGCCTGAATCAGTGGAAGGTGACCTACTGTCCCCCGCCATAGTGTCGCTGTTCAACTCACTTCTGGACAGACCCCCACAATCTCCAATTGAGATGGAACGAGCGCATCGAGCCCTGCGCCCTAAGGGTAGGGAGGGGGACCCACCGAGGGATGTTGTATGTTGCCTGGTGGACTACCGCCTAAAGGAGGACATCCTTCGTAAGGCCAGGAATAGACCTCATATCGATCTGGAAGGGGCCCCTATCCAAATTTATCAGGATCTTTCGGGTATCACACTCCAGCATCGCAGAGAACTGAGACCGCTACTTGATACGCTTAGGGCCAAAGGAATTACCTATAGATGGAAGTTTCCATTTTGTCTTTCGGCCTCCACGCAAGGTCGTACAGCTCTTCTCAAAGTTCCCGAGGATTTACCCCACTTCTGTTCTACATTGGGTATTCCGTTCATGCCCTTGCCCAACTGGTATGCAGAGTTTCGCACGGGCCCCCTGGTGGCTGCCGCCCCTGGATTTGAACCCATGGATGCTCAGGATGTCCGCTTCAGACGCCAACGATCCCCGTCTGGGGCCCGGCAGGCCCATGCCCCTGCTGCCCCCCCTCACGCCAATAGCCCTTCCAAACCGCCGCAGGTCCGTCGGGCTCGGCTTGATGCTTGAATGTTCCTAGCCCTCCCCCTGGAACTGAGACGTTTACATTCAGCCTGCCGCATTGCCACTGTACCTTAACCTTCTGCCACCACCACCGTCCATACTGTTGCTTTCGTTAACCAGTTTTTTTGTCTCCATTTCTCTACCATGCTCTCCTTGCTAAGCTTCTTCGCTCCCTCGGCCTTGAAGACCCTGGATGCCTCGTCTGCGTGGACCCCCGGACACCGTACGGACTCTCTACATCTCTGAACATTCTCTCCATACCGTACCACGGCCCAGCACTGCCCCTTTGGTCTGGTAATGTACTGTCTGCCCCTTTATTATTTTTATTTTTCTCCTTTTTCTAGTTTTTTGCCTAGCACAGCTGGACCCCTTCTGCCTGGCCCGCTCCCTTTTGGGCTTTTGTCCGATGGCTTCTGGATAATGCTGCTCCTCGGACCGGTCTCTACACAGGTCTCACACACTGTTGCCTCCGAACAATCTTGGAGCATACCATGTCTATACTTCCGGCCTCCACAGTGCTCTCTGCTCTATGTATCTGTTCCTCCGTGCCAGTGGGGGAGGGGTGTCTACTTCCCCGTCTCTTTTTAGGGGTTGTATGCCGCTCCCCCTTGGCAATCTCATGTGGTTTAATGTTGATAGTACTTTACGTGTTATACATGCCCCTGGTGATTGGTTTCTGGGGTCCACTCGCCCTGTGGGTAAGGCACTCCTCTGTCTCCGTTTTTCTTTCATGGAGGCAGTGGTCTGCCCCCACTAGGGGGACCGTGACTCGGGCTACGGGATGGGACTCCAATAGCTCACCCCCCCTACCGGTTGATCGATTTTCTATTTTCCTGAATGGGCTTGATTATATAATTACACCCTGCTTATGTGCATTGCTGTGCCTCCCCGTTGCTTGTTCACACGGAGATACACAGAGATGTACAGTCACATTGGATGTCCACCTCCTACTCAACACCGCAGGTTCTGTCCTTTCCTCGAGGTGACCTATAGGTGGGTAAACCCTGCCCTACCATGCCGGGCATACTCCCGGGTTCACCCTTCTCCACTGTATTGCTGGCTCACCCACGCCCTGACCTGATCCCATTGGATCTGCTCCCTTAACCCTCTGTTACTGGGGGAAATGCCCTCAGACTCCGCCTTCAATCACTGGGGCGGGGCGGCCCCGCCTGGCGCCTCGAGGGGGGGAGGTCAGAATTACCTCAGCCTATATGGCTATACAAACGGCGGTTCATTGTTATAATGATCCTGATGAATATTAAGGGTTTTTTTTTTTTTTTTTTTTTTTTACTTTTGTGTTTTGACGGTGTGGTGTAAAGTTTTAGTGTTCACTCATGTCTCTCACTTACCTTGTTTATGCTGCACTTCCAGGTGCTCAGACCCTCCCCCTACACTCTCCCGACCTTGCGCCCATGGTTGACAGAATTGATCTCTGCCCTGACGACCCTACCACCCTGGTCCCCACCCCTCCCCCTCTTCCGAATTGAAGTCAAACTACACTTGGCTACCCCCCCCCCCTCCCACCCGGGGCATCGTGCACATTCTCCGCCCTTACATAAATGACCACCCTGGTATTTGTCTTGCTTATCTTCCTAGAGATACCTGTGCTGAACGTTGGGTTCCTCTTTCGCGGTAGGTTAGCATTTCCATCGTGCTACACCCCCTTACCTTTAGACAATTCTCGTACCCTGTTACCAACCCCTGTCATATGCTGACCCTCGGCTCGTGGCTGGGCTCCTTACCTAGGTGACTACTCCGGTCTCCTCTCCTCGTTTGGTCTACTCCAACCCCCCATTTGGTGGCCCTCAGCCTTTTAACTTCATCACCTTATTGTTGCACTCCTTTTTAGCCACTATATACGACCGTGCTCCCTGTACCACTCCGTTTTGTCCCGGCAGGCCGGACCAGGTTGTGGTATTTTCTCCTATTCCCCTTCCCCTCTCCCTCCCTCTTGCCCCTGCCTCACCTCCCCTGATTTTTCCCCTCCCCCCTCCTTCTCTTTATCTCTCTACTTCCCCCCTCCCCCTTGTGTCGTGTCTCCTTGACTCCCATATACTTGACTGAATCCATGCACCCCACGCTTACTTTATACTCTCTCAATGTGAGAGGCCTCAACATCCCCGAAAAGCGCTCTCAGCTGGCCCTCTCCTTGCGAAAATCTAAGGCCGACATTGTTTTTATCCAGGAGACCCACTACAGGTCCGACAGCATCCAGAAGATTCCATCCTCGCACTACCCTGAGGCATATCATGCCACTTCCGTGGATTCAAAATCCAGGGGAGTCACTATACTCCTATCCAAACATTGTCCGTTCAAGGTAGCGGAGTCCCTGGCTGACGACCAAGGCCGGTACATTTTCCTTAAGGGCACGCTGAACGGCCGCCCGTGTACACTTGCCAACCTATACGCCCCCAACAAACACCTTGTTACTTTCTTTAGAACTACTCTCCAACGACTTTCAGACTTCTGCTCCGGACAGCTAATTGTAGGAGGGGACTTCAACGTCGCCCTGTCGCCTCTTGTAGATACCTCGGCGGGTTCCTCCTCTGTGTCTTATGCTGCACTACGCGCGATTAAATCCCTCTTGACGAACCTTCTCTTGCATGATTCCTGGCGCACCTTACATCCAAGCGACAAAGACTATACCTTTTACTCGTCCCCCCATGATCGTTACTCCCGCATCGACTACCTCTTTGTTTCCCAGGATCTACTGCCGACCCTCCTCTCTGCCTCCATTGAACCTATGTTTCTTTCGGACCACAACCCCCTCAGTGTTACTTTTTCATTCCCCTTACGGTCGCATACCTCGCGAGCGTGGAGAATGGATGGCTCTCTCCTTTCCGATGCTACCTGCGTTTTGGCACTCACTGAACGTCTTCAGCACTACTTTGCGGAAAACCAATCTCAGCATACGGCTCCCATCACGCTCTGGGCAGCGCACAAATGTGTGATTCGCGGGGAATTTATGGCACTCGCGTCGAAACGCAGGAAGGAAAACGCGGCTCATGTCGAGTCTTTACTACTTAAAATTGGTACTCTGGAACGCGCCCACAAACGCTCCCTGGCATCTGTCACCCTCGCGGAACTCACCCTGACTCGCCAGGAGCTGTTGGAGACTCTCGGGAGGTCTGTTCGCCGTAAGTTCGCCCTCTCACGGGGCATGTTCTATGAACACGCCAACAAGTCGGGCAGGCTCCTAGCGAGGGCTCTCCAGAAAAAAAGGGCTGCCAACACCATCCACTCCATTGTTGATCAAGATGGTAAACTGTTGGCCTCAACCCCAGACATAGCGGCCCAATTTGTCCGATATTACTCTCAACTCTACAACCTGCCGCAGACGACCTCCCCTGAGTCCCAATGCTCTAGACTCCAAGCAATCAGACAATTTCTAGAACAATACTCTCCCTCTCCCCTATCAGAAGACGCTCTCTCTGACCTGGACGCCCCCATCACCTCGACGGAAATCCTGACGGCTTTGAATCACTCTAAACCTGGCAAGGCCCCGGGCCCCGATGGCCTTCCAGTGAGCTATTATAAAACCTTCTCAGACTTGCTGTTATCGCACATGGTAGAAGCTTTTAACGCCTTCCCAGACGCAGAGTCGCTCCACACGGATCTACTAGAGGCACATATCGCGGTCATCCCAAAACCAGGGAAAGATGCCTCCCTGGTCCCTAACTACCGGCCCATATCGCTCCTTAATGTGGACCTTAAACTATACGCTAAAGTCTTAGCCAATCGCCTCCTCCCCTCTATCCCTGATATGATCTCCCTCAATCAAGTCGGTTTCGTCCCTGGCCGGGAAGCGAGGGATAATACTACCAAAGCCCTTCACCTTCACCATTGGCTCTCTACATCCAACACCCCTGGCTTTTTCCTGTCTCTCGACGCGGAGAAGGCGTTCGACAGGGTTGCCTGGGATTACATGACCGAGACTCTCAAAGCCCTGGGCTTAACGGGCAGATTCCTCCGGTTCATCTCGATTTTGTATTCCACCCCCACAGCGAGAGTCCGGGTCAATGGCACCCTCTCAGACGCCTTCTCCGTGTCGAATGGTACAAGACAGGGATGCCCCCTGTCCCCCCTAATCTTCATTCTCACCCTAGAACCCCTACTCCGCCGCCTCCACGATGATCCGAATATTAAGGGTATATCTATAAAAGACAAAACCTACAAGTTAGCGGCTTACGCGGATGACATCCTCCTCTTCCTTACGGACCCTCTGACTTCTGTCCCTAATCTTCTCTCGGCCCTTAAATCCTTTCAAGCCCTTTCTAACCTCAAAATCAATTACACCAAATCCCGTGCCCTTAACGTGTCCCTGCCAACTTCGCTCTCGCGGCTCTGCCAAACCAACTTCCCCTTTCGTTGGGATCCCTATGCTATTACCTATCTGGGGGTCCATTTACCGCGCAGGCTTTCGGACTTATACACCAAGAACCACTTAGCAATCCTACAAACTGTCAAAATGGACCTACAATCTTGGTCCAAAGGACCTTTTTCTTGGTTTGGCAGGGTCGCGATTGTGAAGATGAACATTCTCCCCCGACTGCTATACATCCTACATGCCCTCCCTATTCATGTTCCCCCGGCCTTCTTTAAATCCTACCAACGTATCTGCTCAGATTTTATCTGGCGGTCACAGAAGTCAAGACTCCGATGGGACACACTTACCCGCCCCAAAGCGGAAGGAGGGGTTGGTATGCCACACCTACTTAAATACCATTGGGCCTGCCACCTCACCAGGGTAATTGACTGGCACGCTCATGCGGGTTCTAAGGACTGGGTGTCCTTGGAGTCGGCGGTTTCTGCCTTCCCTGCACACCACCTCCCTTGGGTGACGCCATCCAAGACGCCGCGATCAATTCTGACTCATCCCGTTACGGGAGCGACTCTGCGCCTCTTCCATGCGATACGCAGCAAACTAGACCTCTCCCCAAAACTTAGTCCGCTAATGCCCCTTTGCTCCTCTCCAGACTTCCCTCCAGGTCTCCCGTTCGTTCCCTCCACGGGGCCCACTTCAGACATGCCCTTTCAAGCCCGTCATTTCTTTGCAGACGGTCATCCTCTTACATACCAAGCCCTCAAGCTCAAATACCCGTCTATTGACTGCCCTTTCTATAGCTTTCTGCAAATCAGACATTTCCTGCATGGCTCACAGCCGGCGGTAGCTTGGACCCGATCCCTCACTTCCTTTGAGAGACTCTGTGAGGCGCCTGGGCCGCATCGCCATCTGATTTCAATCCTCTATACCATGCTTTTCCCGACCGCCCATGCACACACGGAGGCACTTAGGTCTCGTTGGGAGGGAGACCTGGGCAGGAAATTCTCTGATGACGACTGGACGAAAATTTACTACCACATGCATAAGGGATCCCTGAACGTACTTGCTCAAGAAACTGGCTATAAACTATACACCAAATGGTACCGAACTCCTGAATTACTGCATAAGTTTTCAACAACCAACTCTCCTACTTGCTGGAGATGCGGCATACACCGGGGCTCCCTTTTGCATGTTTGGTGGGAATGCCCTATTGTCCAACCGTTTTGGAGGGAGGTACACTCCCTGATTTCCCGTATTACCACCTACACTCCCGACTTCACACCAGAGCAATTCCTGCTTCATCACACCTCCTTGCCCTACTCTGGATACAAAAAGTCCCTTACCCTGCACCTTATTAATGCAGCAAGGATGTGCGTGCCTTGTCATTGGCGCTCTACCTCCCCCCCCACAGTAGCCGAATGGCTAAGTAGGGTACGGAGGGTGGCGGAAATGGAGGACACGATTGCACAGGCCAAGGATGCTCACCACAAGTACTACACAACGTGGGCCCCCTGGGTACACTTTACAACACTTCCTGACTTTCTTGCTCTTACCGCTATATCCTAAATGCTGTATAAGGCTGACCGGACTCTGAGTGTTTCTGATATCTTCCCCCTTACACCAGATATTGAGATTTCATCCGAGTACCTCACACCAACACAGTAGACCTCAAACCCCCTTTTGGCGCTTCCCCACCCCCTTCCTTCTCCGCCTTTTTCTCTTCTGTTTGTTTCTCATCCCTAGCCTCCTCCCTCCTGTTTTTCCCCTCAACTTCCCCCCCCTTCTCCCCTTCACCCTCCCCTTCCCATCCCGACGTTCCTCCGATCCTTCCCTGGATACGGACCCGACCCCCCCCCCCACGGGCTTACACGATTGCCTCCATTGCTTCCCTCCTGTGGGTTTCCTTGGAATTCCACACCCCGAGACGGATCACACACATTTGGTGGTGGCCCCCTGTGTCCGGATACAGTGAGTTCCCCCTTGGGGGTGTCCGACCATGGGGGGCACCATCTATGCCCCTAATTGTGCCTTTTCCGTAACACATCCCGCACCTCTGGAGGTCCACACGGCCTCTGACTGTATGTTCTCCCTGTGGCCCCACATCAGAGTATGGGAAGCAGGACTGTTCCCGCACTACTTAAGGTATATACTACATGCTCAGTTTCAGTCTTGCACTCCCATGTGCTCCAATGTACGATTGTGTCGTGGTTTGTTCCTCCACCCTTATATTGTATTTTGGATGTTACTGTTGATATTTCTGTAACGCTTTGTACCATTCAAACTGCTGTTCAATGGTTATTTCATTCTACTGTATTTTATTTCAATAAAATGTTTTGGGAAAAAAAAGGAATAGTGCCCCACCATTGGTGTTAGTTGAAGGAATAGTGCCCCATTGAGGGAGTCAGTGATAGGAACGGTGCCATATCATTGGTGTCATTTGAAGGAATAGTGCCCCATCATTGATGTCAGTGATAGGAATGGTGCCCCATCATTGGTGTCAGTTGAAGGAATAGTGCCCCATCATTGGTGTCAGTTGAAGGAATAGTGCCCCATCATTGGTGTAAGTTGAAGGAATAGTGCCCCATTGATGAAGCCAGTAATAGGAATGGTGCCCCCATCATTGGTGTAAGTTGAAGGAATAGTGCCCCATTGATGGAGTCAGTGATAGGAATGGTGCCCCATCATTGGTGTCAGTTGAAGGAATAGTGCCCCATCATTGGTGTCAGTGATAGGAATGGTGCCCCATCATTGGTGTCAGTTGAAGGAATAGTGCCCCATCATTGGTGTCAGTGATAGGAATGGTGCCTCGTCATAGGTGTCAGTTGAAGAAATAGTGCCGCTTTGTTGGTATCGTTGGGAGGAATAGTGCCACATTAATGGTGTTAGTGGGAGGAATGGAGACCCATCCTTGGTGTCATTTGTAGGAATAGTGCCCCAAGGGCCGAGTACAGGCAAGCAAAGGGCCACATTTGGCCCCTGGACTGCAGTTTGGAGACCACTGGTCTAGACCTACAGTTGTACTCAAAAGTTTGCACCTCCTAGCAGAAATTGTGACATTTTGGCATTGATATTGAAAATATGTCTGATCATGCCAAAAAAAAAAGTATTTTATTTAGGGATAGCAAGGGAAGCCATTTATTATCATACAGTCGTTTTGTTCCTTTTTAACTCATAATGATAACTGAAATCACCTAAATGGACCTGATGAAAAGTTTCATCCTCTGGAATTGTAAGGTTAATTTCCCACATCTGTGGCTTTTTACATTGCAATTAGTGTTTGTGTATAAATACTCAATGAGTTTGTTAGCTTTCACGTGGATGCACTGAGCAGGCTAGATACTTTGCCGTAGGGAGCAGAAAAAAACTGTGAAAAGACCTGTGTAACAAGGTAAGCCAAACAACTATGTGCTAAAAATGGCTTCATATGATCACTATCCTTAAAAAGTAACTCCACTTTTGTTGAGAAAACCCCTTCTGGGTGATCTATGTACATTGCAAGGATTTTAACAAACTTTCTTTTTGAGTCTATGTGCTGAGTAAGTCTAATTGGAGTGGCTTCATAATAATCAATCAGCTGCTGCACCTTCAGGGCTCTAATGAAGAAAGTAACAGGGTCTGCATCACTTTAGACGTGATTTCCTATTGGTAGTATCTTGCCAAAAATGATATTTTTGTTGCAGCGGATGCAAAAAATCTGACTTGCATCTTAGTGCAGACTTCTAGGAAAATAAGTGAGCCAATCACACAAGCAGGAAATTATGTTTTGGAGGAACGCCTCCAGGTGGCCACATTGCATTGCATTTTATAGAAAATGACAGGGCTGCAGATTGAAAAGGAAAGGTAATTTTTAATAACACTCAATCACAATATAACCTGTGCTGCAATTGTATATGCTATATTAGTATTTTTTTTTATTTGCTATTTTTTTTCCCTTATTAAAGTGGAGCTACCCTTTAAAAAAAAAAAAGACAGTTTTTTTGGCATGATCAATCATATGTTCAATATCAATGACAAAATTTCACAGTTTCTGCTAGGGTGTGCAAACTTTTGAGCACAACTGTATATAAACATTTATCTATGTAATTCTAATTTTAAATCCTACCTCACAACCATCTGTGCTTACCATATACGGAATATGATGTTTGCTTTTACTATGTACAATTTTTTTTTCAACTAGAAATAGTTGTATAATTTTTGTTTTAGCGATAGACTTAGAATACTGATTGTATATTGTTTATGTTTGTACGCTAGCCGTGAAGAAGGAGGAGGCAGTTTCCCCAAAATGGGTTGGGTCAGCCTATCTGTTCTCACACTATCTATAAATGATTGTAATCTCCTACCAAGGGTTGCATTTTTTTGGACACTGGGCGCTCCTTCTTTAAGAATTGGTTCTAATGAAGAAACAGCTTTGTATCAGTAAGGTGGCAGCCCAAACCTTCAAAGGGAGATCAGCACCACCACTTACCAGTAGAACCACCTAACGACTATCAGTAAGCATCTGAAACAGTCCAGTGTGGTCTCTAGCTCGAATTAGTCAAAATTTTAAAGTGGTCACCAAAACGAGAGGTTAAGAGAAATATTCCAGCTCACATTGGAGGGATTTCCTCTTACTTCATAATATGTGTCTGGAACAGGAAGTGAAGGGAAATCTCCCTGAAGAGGAAAAAAAAACCAAGAACCCAACAGAGGTCTTACCTATTCCTTACACTATCAAAAATGATAGCGACAAAGGGGTGATAAAAAAACAGGTGGATCCACATTTTTACCACCTCTCCACAACTTACCTACAAAATACCATGGCAGCCACTCAGGTCCATGCACATTGCCATGATCTGATGGTTCACGGTAAGGCAAATGTAACTCAGCATGTCATGATGGGTAGGTGGTGCCACTTTCCCTAATGTGCCCATTGACCTAACAGAGATCTCACCCATTCCCTACATTTTCAGAAAGGATAGTGGTATACTCAGCATGTCATGATGGGTAAGTGGTGCCACTTACCTACAAAATAGCATGCCAGCCACTCAGCTCCATACACATTGCTATGGTCTGATGGTTCGCCGTAAGGCAAATGTAACTCAGCATGTTCTGATAGGTTTGTGGTGCCACTCGCCCTAATGTGCCTCTTGACTTAACAGAGATCTTACCCATTCCCTACATTTTCTGAAAGGATAGTGGTATACTCAGCATGTCATGATGGGTAGGTGTGTCCACGTATCTACAAAATAACAGGGCAGCCGCTCAGCTCCATACACATTGCCGTGGTCTGATGGTTCACGGTAAGGCAATTGTAACTCAGCATGTCATGATGGGTAGGTGGTGCCACTTTCCCTAATGTGCCCATAGACCTAACAGAGATCTCACACATTCCCTACATTTTCAGAAAGGATAGTGGTATACTCAGCATGTCATGATGGGTAGGTGGTGCCAATTACCTAAAAAATAACAGGGCAGCCACTCAGGTCCATGCAAATTCCCATGATCTGATAGTTTACGGTAAGGCAAATGTAACTCAGCATGTCATGATGGGTAGGTGGTGCCACTTGCCCTAATGTACCCATTGACCTAACAGAGATCTCATCTATTCCCTACATTTTCAGAAAGGATAATGGTATACTCAGCATGTCATGATGGGTAGGTGGTGCCACTTACCTACAAAATAACATGGCAGCCACTCAGCTCCATACACATTGCCATGGTCTGATGGTTCACAGTAAGGCAAATGTAACTCAGGATGTTATGATAGGTGGGTGGTGCCACTTGCCCTAATGTGCCCATTGACCTAACAGAGATCGTACCCATTCCCTACATTTTCCAAAAGGTTAGTGGTATACTCATCATGTCATGATGGGTAGGCGGTGCCACTTACCTACAAAATAACATGGCAGCCGCTCAGCTCCATACACATTGCCATGGTCTGATGGTTCATGGTAAGGCAAATGTAACTCAGCATGTCATGATGGGTAGGTGGTGCCACTTGCCCTAATGTGCCTATTGACCTAACAGAGATCGTACCCATTCCCTACATTTTCTGAAAGGATAGTGGTATACTCAGCATGTCATGATGGGTAGGTGGTGCCACTTGCCTAGAAAATAACATGCCAGCCACTCAGGTCCATACATATTGCCATGGTCTGATGGTTCACAGTAAGGCAAATGTAACTTAGCAGTCAATCCATAGTAATACTTACTGTATATACAGTGCCTTGCGAAAGTATTCGGCCCCCTTGAACTTTGCGACCTTTTGCCACATTTCAGGCTTCAAACATAAAGATATAAAACTGTAATTTTTTTGTGAAGAATCAACAACAAGTGGGACACTTGAAGTGGAACGAAATTTATTGGATATTTCAAACTTTGTTAAAAAATAAAAAACTGAAAAATTGGGCGTGCAAAATTATTCAGCCCCTTTACTTTCAGTGCAGCAAACTGTCTCCAGAAGTTCAGTGAGAATCTCTGAATGATTCAATGTTGACCTAAATGACTAATGATGATAAATAGAATTCACCTGTGTGTAACCAAGTCTCAGTATAAATGCACCTGCACTGTGATAGTCTCAGAGGTCCGTTTAAAGCGTAGAGAGCATCATGAAGAACAAGGAACACACCAGGCAGGTCCGAGATACTGTTGTGGAGAAGTTTAAAGCCGGATTTGGATACAAAAAGATTTCCCAAGCTTTAAACATCCCAAGGAGCACTGTGCAAGCGATAATATTGAAATGGAAGGAGTATCAGACCACTGCAAATCTACGAAGACCTGGCCGTCCCTCTAAACTTTCAGCTCATACAAGGAGAAGACTGATCAGAGATGCAGCCAAGAGGCCCATGATCACTCTGGATGAACTGCAGAGATCTACAGCTGAGGTGGGAGACTCTGTCCATAGGACAACAATCAGTCGTATACTGCACAAATCTGGCCTTTATGGAAGAGTGGCAAGAAGAAAGCCATTTCTTAAAGATATCCATAAAAAGTGTCGTTTAAAGTTTGCCACAAGCCACCTGGGAGACACCAAACATGTGGAAGAAGGTGCTCTGGTCAGATGAAACCAAAATCAAACTTTTTGTCAACAATGCAAAACGTTATGTTTGGCGTAAAAGCAACACAGCTCATCACCCTGAACACACCATCCCCACTGTCAAACATGGTGGTGGCAGCATCATGGTTTGGGCCTGCTTTTCTTCAGCAGGGAAAGGGAAGATGGTTAAAATTGATGGAAAGATGGATGGAGCCAAATACAGGACCATTCTGGAAGAAAACCTGATGGAGTCTGCAAAAGACCTGAGACTGAGACGGAGATTTGTCTTCCAACAAGACAATGATCCAAAACATAAAGCAAAATCTACAATGGAATGGTTAACAAATAAACATATCCAGGTGTTAGAATGGCCAAGTCAAAGTTCAGACCTGAATCCAATCGAGAATCTGTGGAAAGAACTGAAAACTGCTGTTCACAAACTCTCTCCATCCAACCTCACTGAGCTCGAGCTGTTTTGCAAGGAGGAAGGGGCAAAAATTTCAGTCTCTCGATGTGCAAAACTGATAGAGACATACTCCAAGCGACTTACAGCTGTAATCACAGCAAAAGGTGGCACTACAAAGTATTAACTTAAGGGGGCTGAATAATTTTGCACGCCCAATTTTTCAGTTTTTTATTTGTTAAAAAAGTTTGAAATATCCAATAATTTTGTTCCACTTCATGATTGTGTCCCACTTGTTGTTGATTCTTCACAAAAAAATTACAGTTTTATATCTTTATGTTTGAAGCCTGAAATGTGGCAAAAGGTCGCAAAGTTCAAGGAGGCTGAATACTTTCGCAAGGCACTGTACATAGTATCATTGCAATCATTATTGCCACTATAACCTATATCTTCTCTCTTTCTTTCACTTATGCTTTTCTTCACTGCATTTAAAACTCATCTTCCTTCTTCAGCATCCATATATTTATTGATATTTTTAAACTTCTTTATTTCAGTGTTGGGCTATACCTCATTTTCGTATGTAGATCTGTGACATCATTTTCATAAGCCAACACATTTTTCTGTATGATACAATTATCAGCCAGGCTATAATGACTCACGTTCCTAGATAATTTGTATATCTGAATTTATTTACACCACCTTCTTTTACTAACTTCTAACACCCACTTATCTTCATGCGTTCTGATGTATTCATTCACTCCATTTTTTGTTATATGGCCTTATAGTTTGGCCACCCCAGATGCACTTACCTAAGCCCCTCTGTCTGATAGTCCCCCTTTCTTGATCAACCTTTATACAAATGGCATATATCCTTTATGATGGGGAATGTATTTGCAGATAGGCCACCCACTGCAACACAGGTTGCTTCTAACATGATCCTCTGCAAGCCAGTCTCTTTTTTCATCTGCCCTGGATGCCTTGGGGGGGCTCTTTAATGGACGGTTCTGGATCAATATAAATCTCTGGCTGCAATGGTAAATATACTGGCTTTATTTTTTATGGCTAATCTGATATGATTTGTATATTGTATCCTTAACACTACAATGTATTTTGTAGATATCACAATACCCCTGAAGAAGACCATTACCACAATAGGTCGAAACGCGTCCGGCTACCAGCTTTAGGTAGTGATCATGAAATCACCCATGCATTGTTCAATTTTTTTTCTTTTGCTGTTACATTGGATGGTTTAATATTATAACCAGAGCTTATATTTTATCCTATGTGATTTTTTTTTTAACAACTTGTGTAATAAAAACAAATATTTTTACAAAATTTGTTTAAAATAGTTTTTTTGCTGCCATAAAACCACTGGGGGATCTTCTCTTGCTTGTAAATGTAACTCAGCATGCCATGATGGGTAGGTGGTGCCACTTGTTCTAATGTGCCCATTGACCTACCAGAGATCTTACCCATTCCCTACATTTTCCTGGGAGTTGATCTACATTTTTACCGCCTGTTGACCACCTGTTGACCGCTTACCTACAAACTATCATGGGAGCCAATCAGGTCCATACACATTACCATGGTCTGATGCTTTGCTGTACGGCCAATGTAACTCAGCATGTCATGATGGGTAGGTGGTGCCACTTGCCAAATTTGTCCATTGACCTAACAGAGATCTTACCCATTCCCTACATTTTCCAAAAGGATAGTGGCAAAGGGGTGGTAAAAAAAAAAGAGGTTGATCCATATTTCCACCACCTCTTGACTACCTACCTACAAAAAATCTTGGCAGTCATTCAGGTCCATACACATTGCCATGGTCTGATGCTTCGCGGTAAGGCCAATGTAACTCAGCATGTTATGATGGGTAGGTGGTGCCACTTGCCAAATTTGCCCATTGACCTAACAGAGATCTTACCCATTCTCTACATTATCTCGAAGGACAGTGGCAAAGGGGTGATAAAAACGGGAGTTGATCTACATTTTTACCACCTCTTGACCACCTGTTGGCCGCCTACCTACAAAATATCATGGGAGCCAATCAGGTCCATACACATTACCATGGTCTGATGCTTTGCAGTAAGGCCAATGTAACTCAGCATGTCATGATGGGTAGGTAGTGCCACTTGCCAAATTTGCCCAATGACCTAACATAGGTCTTACCCATTCTCTACACTATCTGAAAGGATAGTGGCAAAAGGGTGGTATAAAACGGAAGTTGATCCACATTATACCATCTCTCGACCACCTTACGACCACCTACCTACAAACTATCATGGCAGCCAGTCTGGTCTATACACATTGCAATGGTCTGATGCTTGACGGTAAAGCCAATGTACCTTAGCATATCATAATGGGTAGGCGGTGCCACTTTCCCAATGTGCCCATTGAAGACAATAAAACCGCGCTGCAACCATGTGCCAACAGTATGGTATGGAAATGCGAAATCCCCCTTTGGATCAGGAAAAAAAAAAACAGGCTTTAAGGAGGTGGCAGTATCTCCTCATCCTCCTGAACATCTGCAAATGCCACTCAACTGCTTCCAAAAAGCAATCCATGTGGCTTCGCTTTACAAAGGGTGGCAAATTTGCCACCAGTGTGAACAAGACCTTTTCTGAACTGCCAAGACCTTTTGCTCCCCTGGCAGTTGGCATTCTTCTATCACTTTGGGTTGTGGGTGGACCCTCAGCACCTTGGGTTGTGGGTGGACCCTCAGCATCTTGGGTTGTGGGTGGACCCACAGCATCTTGGGTTGTGGGTGGACCCTCAGCATCTTGGGTTGTGGTAGTGGACCCTCAGCACCTTGGGTTGTGGGTGGACCTTCAGCATCTTGGGTTGTGAGTGGACCCTCAGCACCTTGGGTTGTGGGTGACCCTCAGCACCTTGGGTTGTGGGTGGACCCTCAGCACCTTGGGTTGTGGGTGGACCCTCAGCATCTTGGGTTGTGGGTGGACCCTCAGCACCTTGGGTTTTGGGTTGCCCCTTAGCATCTTGGGTTGTGGGTGGACCCTCAGCATCTTGGGTTGTGGGTGGACCCTCAGCACCTTGGGTTGTGGGTGGACCCTCAGCACCTTGGGTTGTGGGTGGACCCTCAGCATCTTGGGTTGGTTGTGGACCCTCAGCATCTTGGGTTGTGGGTGGACCCTCAGCATCTTGGGTTGTGGGTGGACCCTCAGCACCTTGGGTTGTGGGTGGACCCTCAGCATCTTGGGTTGTGGATGGACCCTCAGCACCTTGGGTTGTGGGTGGACCCTCAGCACCTTGGGTTGTGGGTGGACCCTAAGCATCTTGGGTTGTGGGTGGACCCTCAGCACCTTGGGTTGTGGGTGGACCCTAAGCATCTTGGATTGTGGGTGGACCCTCAGCACCTTGGGTTGTGGGTGGACCCTCAGCACCTTGGGTTGTGGGTGGACCCTAAGCATCTTGGATTGTGGGTGGACCCTCAGTACCTGGGGTTGTGGGTGGACCCTCAGCACCTTAAGTTGTGGGTGGACCCTCAGCATCTTGGGTTGTGGGTGAACCCTCAGCATCCTTTCATACAATGCAGGAATGCTGGTCCTGCATTTTACGGAATAACATTGGGGTGCCACTGATGGAGTGCCAAAGGGAAGCAGCTTCAGGGGAGGTGGAAAGTGGGACCAAGAGATAAAGGTAAGTAAAATTGCTTTTTAATGGTATCCCAGACTAAAGTTAGCACCAATAAAAGGGTCGTTTTTAATTTTTCCCAGAGTACAGCTTTTTAACTTTTCCAAAAACTTTTATAAGTTCTCATATGTCTCCTCCAAGAGTTTCTGATATATGACCAGACCCCCAAACCTGAATGGTAAATCAATTTATAGACAGTACAAAGTACAGGAGCCTGCGAGTGGGCGGGAAATTGTCTCCCTTAATTAAATTCGGCATAAAAAGACAAACCCCTGCAATATCAAATATCATCAGTAATCTTTACAAGGACAGGAAGATGAATGGTCTCATCCTCCCTTGTTTCATCCAGACAAAGGGAAAAAAAAGTCTCCAGAAAATCCAGCTTATTATCAGACTCCTGTCAAGGTCTAAAATATGTTTCCATAAATCTCTGTACTAAATTAACCTCTGGTTATTCAAGTTGCAGATTAACAGTCATCAATTATCCATTACTTAATGACTTTTTAAGCATTGGAATGTTCAAATGGCATTTTTAATGCAGCGTTGATTGAGGAAGATTTGCAAGAAGGGGACGAGGCGTGTGAATCATTCATTGAATGTAAAGTGTTCTATGCATATTTTATGGCACTAAGGTATTTGTATGATGCTTGTGTTGTTTTATCCAACATCACCCACGTCAGATATTAGAGGACATTAAAGTCCATATTGTTTTCTTTTCCCATTACATTTGTCTGCTAGAAATATTAAAGTGAAAGTGTTTATGGTATTCTTCCAGTACTTTTATTTTTCTTTTATTCACTTCAATACCGGGCAATTTCACCCCCCTTCCTGCCCAGGCCAATTTTTAGCTTTCAGCGCTGTCACACTTTGAATGAAAATTGCGCGGTCATGCAACACTGTACACATATGAAATTTATCATTTTTTTCCTACAAATAGAGCTTTATAAACAGGCTTTTTAACTTTAAATAAAAAAAAAAAAAAAAACGTTGTATTTTTATTCTATTATTCTGGCCGTGGTTCACCATGGATGACACAGTGTGTTGCACCGCAGGAGGTTGATCTATGCATTAATTTTTGGTTCTCATGGTCACAATATAAAGAATTGCATACATACAGGCACATGACAATATGTACTGTTGACTAATTTGTATATTTTGCTTATTCTGTCAAGAGAGTACTTAAGCGTCTGTGGTCCTGAAGAAGCGCAATGCGAAACGCGTCGACCTTTCCAGACCAGTGCAACACACGTATCTCTTGTAAACAATCTGTATATAATGTTTGTATATCTATTCTGAACCTATATGGAGGGTTTTTTTCTCTCCACAAATAGTGCTGTTTTTAATATGTTGTACTTTGCACATATAATGTTTTGATTTTTTCTTTTTTAAAGAAGAATATTCTCAATAAAATATTAATGTTTTTAAACCAATTATCCTGCCTACTTAGTATGTGCCTCTAAAGTCCGCAATGCTTGGTTGGGCAACTATATTTGTTGTACCAATCCTTCTCTTCTCTTCTTTATTTTTATTCTATATTTTTTCGTTTTTCACGATTGGATTTTATTCACGTAATTTAGTGATTTTTTTATTGTGGCAATATTGCACTATTATTTTGTTTTTTTTTATTTTTTATATCTGGAATCATGGATGTGAGAGTTATCAACTAACAGTGGATGAAGATTTATTTAGCACTTATTTATACTTAAGGTGAGAGGAGTAGTGGAAGATTTGGGATTTTCTTCAAGGACTTTTTTAAATAAATAAATATATATATACATATACATATATATTTGTTTGTTTTTTGGAGGACTTTCTTTTGATCTACTTTATTACAATTTTTTTTTACTGATGGAGTTTGTTTACTGATGGAACTTTTGTTGATGAACTAAAGTTTAAAGATTTTTGGATGGACTGATTTTATATAAGAGATTATATTATATTCACTGTCTGCACAATATTTGCTATTTGCACATCATACATTTATTTATTGAGCTTTTACCATATTTACCTCTGATTAGCTCAATTTATGTTTATATATATATATTCTACAAGCACATGAGTACTTGAATTGGTGGGAGCTGCAATTCAGGTCTAGTTAGGTATTTCTTGTGGTTTACCATGACAGCACCTCTTTTTTTCACGTTTTATTTATTCACCACTGGGTTTTTTATTTTTTGCTTAGAAAACGACAAAAAAAATTTAAATTTTTTTCCTTTTTTTTTTTTACATTTTTTTCCTATTTTTGTATGATTTTCTTTTCTAATACACTGTGACCATAGCAATAGATGATTGCATGAATAATGATTGCACAGTCATCCGTTACCGATATTGTATGCTTTCCCCATCGCATTTGTCTGGTAGAAATATTAAAGTGAAAGTGTTTATGTTACTCTTCCAGCATTTCTATTTTTTTTTTTAACCACTTCAATACCGGGCACTTTCACTTCCTGCCCAGGCCAATTTTCAGCTTTCAGCGCTGTCGCACTTTGAATGACAATTGTGCGTTCATGTAACACTGTACCTATATGAAATTTATACATTTTTTCCCTACGCATTGTATTTTTATTCTAAATTTTTCGGTTGGATATATTGCTTTCATCTCTTCTGGTATCGCAAAGTCCAAATTTCCCCCTTTTTTCCCCCCTTGTGGATTTATTGAACAAATAGAGCTTTTTTTGGTGGTATTTAATCACCACTGGGTCTTTTATTCTCTGCTTAGAAAACGAAAAACATTTTTTTCAACTTTTTTTCTTTTTTATTAAATTTTTTTCCTTTTTTTGTACAATTTATTTATCTAACACACTGTCATCAGAGCAATACATGATGATTGCATGAATAATGATTGCACGGTCATGCATCACCGATATTGTATTCTTTTCCCATTGCATTTGTTTGGTAGAAATATTAAAGTGCTTATGCATTTCTTCTAGTACTTTTATTTTTCTTTTAACCACTTCAATACCGGGCACTTTCACCCGCTTCCTCCCAAGGCCGATTTTCAGCTTTCAGCACTGTCGCACTCTGAATAACAATTGTGCGGTCATGCAACACTGGACCGATGTAGCACCCTCCTAGATAGGTGCTAGGAAATGCATAGTTTTCTCTGCCTGCTTATCAGAGGAGCCTGATCGATAGTTAGGCCTGTTGCATGTGTCCATGTGTGATTCACCTGGTCTGAGGGGGTGTCCCCACTGTATCCAATAGGGAAGCCTGCACAGAGCATGCGCAGTAAGTGTTTTTGATGACTAGTTCTTACCAGTGAGCATGTTCTACACCATGGGTGTCCAACCTTTTGGCTTCTCTGGGCCACATTGAGTGTAGAGAAATTTTCTCGGGCCACATATAAAATATATACTATAGTTAAGATATATAAGTAAAAAAATGCCGCCGCGCCCTTCCCACGCCACCGCAGCCCCCGCACTAATTTAACACAACTAGAGGATGATCAAATGAAACTGAATCAGTATACAGAGGTTTACTTCTTCTAAATGATAATAAAGGAACACTCTAACCACCATGACCACCCCGACCTGACTTCCTTCCTCCCCAGCAAAAATTGTCAGGGGGCAGTGGGCCGCATTTCTTGAGGTTCCGGGCCGTATGCGGCCCTCGGGCCGCAGGTTGGACATGCCTGTTCTACATGAAGATTTTGCAATTCTGTTCAGGCAGTATTAGAATCCAGGTACCCCTGCCAGAAAGCATAGCAGGTTAGTGACCTCATTTTTCTCTTCTGTAGTTGGGTAATACTGCTTGGTCACCAAAGCGCTTCCAGCTTACCGTCTGGACAAGGAAAAAGCTTTAGAACAACGGTGAGGTCATCATCACAGTGATTTTTGCCTTTCACTGTATATAATTGAGCTTTGTGTCACTCATTCCGGCTCTCCACATCTTCACTCCTTGGAACAGCCAGTGCAGACATGCCCACTATCCACTTATAATTGTAGGAGGTGAGCGGGGGATGATGGGAAATGAATGGAGGATTATAAATAATTACAATGATCAAATTTTTAAAATACATTTTAGGGTAATTTCTGTTTTTCCTGGAGTAGATTTGGCTCTATAAATGACCATCAAACACCAAGATACTTGTCCTTGCAGTTGTCGGTCTCATTTTATATCTATTAAAGGATTGGTGCAAATTACCGCTCGCTGTGACCTTTCATATCTGTCCGATGACTCAGCTGAAATAAGCTGATTTGTGATATATTTATACCGGCCACGGATATCTGAAGCTCATTTACACTTCATAAAAAATAATAAAAAAAAAGAGAAACAAATTAACATCTGTGATGTCTCAGATTTCTGGCTGGTGATGACATGTAGAGATTGGCTGCGGTGCACCTGCCCCCCCCCCATCCCCCTCCCCTGAGCCTGGATGTTCTGACTGATGCTGCCAATATCAGCTTACGACCACGGAGGCTTAAAGTGGACCTTTCATGGCACACAGAAGGTCCACGTTTTTTTTTTTGGCAGCTCCTTGGCCACCCAAAACAAATGGCATTAAAAAGCCAAATATGTAAAAACAAATGCTGTTGGACCCAACAATGCTACTGGGAGGCACGGGTGACATCATCATGCCTCCCCAGCCTCAAATTGTACTAGGAGGCATGGATGACATCACCATGCATTCCCAGCTTCCAATGCTACTTGGAGGCATGGGTGCCATCACCACACCACTCCAGCCTCCAATGTTACTGGGAGGCAAGGGCGACATCACCATGACTCCCCAGCCTCCAGTGCAACTGGGAGGCAAAGGTGACATCACCACACCTCTCCAGTCCAATGCTACTGAGAGGCAAGGGTGACATCACCATGCCTCCCCAGCCTCCAATGCTACTGGGTGGCAAGGGTGACATCACCATGCCTCCCCAGCCTCCAATGCTACTGGGAAGAAAGGGTGACATCACCATGCCTCCCCAGCCTCCAATGCTACTGGGAGGCAAGGGTGACATCACCATGCCTCCCCAGCCTCCAATGCTACTGGGTGGCAAGGGTGACATCACCATGCCTCCCCAGCCTCCAATGCTACTGGGAAGAAAGGGTGACATCACCATGCCTCCCCAGCCTCCAATGCTACTGGGAGGCAAGGGTGACATCACCATGCCTCCCCAGCCTCCAATTCAACTGGGAGGCAAGGGTGACATCACTACACCGCTCCAGCCTCCAATGCTACTGGGAGGCAAAGGTGCAATTATCACACCTCTCCAGCCTCCAATGCTACTGGGAGGCAAGGGTGACATCATCATGCTTCTCCAGCCTCCAGTTCAACTGGGAGGCAAGGGTGACATCACCACACCTCTCCAGTCCAATGCTACTGGGAGACAAGTGTGACATCCCCATGCCTCCCCAGCCTCCAATGCTACTGGGTGGCAAGGGTGACATCACTACACCTCTCCAGCCTCCAATGCTACTGGGAGGCAAGGGTGACATCACCATGCCTCCCCAGCCTCCAGTGCTACTGGGAGGGAAGGGTGACATCACCAAACCTGTTTAGCCTCCAATGCTACTGGGAAGAAAGGGTGACATCACCATGTCTCCCCAGCCTCCAATGCTACTGGGAGGCAAGGGTGACATCACCATGCCTCCCCAGCCTCCAATTCTACTGGGAGGCAAGGGTTACATCACTACACCTCTCCAGCCTCCAATGCTACTGGGAGGCAAAGGTGCAATCACCACACCTCTCCAGCCTCCAATGTTACTGGGAGGCAAGGGTGACATCACCATACCTCTCCAGCCTCCAATGGTGCTGGGAGGCAATGGTGGGATCACCACACCTCCCCAGCCACCAATGCTACTGGGAGGCAAGAATGACATCGCTATGCATTCCCAGGCTCCAATGGCATTGGTGGGCATGGTCTACATCACCATGCCTCCCTTGCCTCCAATGTTACTAGAAAACATTGGTGACATCACTGTGCCTCCCCAGCCTCAATTGCTACTGGGATGCACAGGTGACCTCACAATGCTTTCTCAGATTCCAATGGTACTGGAAAGCATGGGTGAAATTACCATGCCTCCCCAGCTTCCAACGGTTCTGGGAGACAAGGGTGACATCACCATGCCTCCCCAGCCTCCAATGCTACTGGGATGCATGGGTGACATCATGTGCCAACCCAACCTCCAATGGGGCTGGGAGGCATGGGTGACATCACAGTGCATCCCTATCTCTATTGCTACTGGGAGGCGTGGGTGACATCGCTGTGCCTCCCAATCACTATTGTGATATGGACTTCCCAGGGAGAGCGTGCCAAACTGCGCAACCCCCCCCAAGATGTATTAACATTATGTGTCTGTATGCTTACCCCCTAAGCCCCTAAGCATAAATTCCTCCCAGGACAAATCTGCCCTCCTGCTGAAATCTCCCCTCACAGCACATACATTTGCCCCCCACATCCTTTGCCCAAGCTTAAATCCTTTCTCTCTTTAAATCCCCTCAGCAAAAATCCCCCCCCCCATAAAAAAAAAAAAAAAAAATCATTCCTCCTAGCACTATTCCTCAACCCCTCAAATTTTCCCTCCGAGTACACATCCTCTCCTCCCTCTCAAAATCCCCCCTCCTAGCACAAATCCTCCCCCTCCCCTACATTTCACCTCCTAGCACAAATACTCTTCCCCCATTCCCCTCCCAACACAAATCCCCCAAATCACCTTTCCTAAGCACACCACAAATATCCCCTCTTACCCCCTGCTGCCCCAAAATTCCCCCACCCAACGCAAATCCCTTCCCCCCATCTCTTCATGGCGCCCTCCCCCACATGATACCACAGTGCCCAGGGCAGCTACACCCTCTGCCCCCCCCCCACCCCCCATTGCCCTGGCCCTAAATCACACCTTTAGATTTTGTGTATTGCTTAGGTTCATTGTGGGCCTCGTTCAAAATGACAGGGTCTGTTTGATTAGAGACTGTCTGTCTCTAATGATGTGAAATGGCCACAATGCTAACACAATTTTCTGTAAAAATGAGTGGCAGTGAAACGCGCTGTGTTAATGCGCATCAAGTAAATCTGCACCCGCACGTTGTTTTTATTTGATTTTGTGTTGTTTATTGTGTTCAATGCACGCATGTTGCGTTCTGTTCCAGTTTCCCTTCTTTTTCCCTGCGTTACAAAAATATAATTGAAAAAACGATAAGAAATACAAAACAATAATAATCAGAATAACCAGATGCCAATTACAAAAAGAAACAAAGGACTAAATGGTTGGTGCAGAGACCGTGCCGTGCCCCGGTGACAGTGCCGCCGCTGGTTGATGAAAGGGTTACGCGGTGTACTCGCCATGCTGTTTGTCTTTTTTTCCATCTTATCTTGTAGATGACACGCTGCTCTCCCCTGCTAGGCTGATTTGCATGTTGCAGAGAATTCTATTTACATTCGTGCACTTTGTAAATACAAACCTATTAATATCCAGCGCTGGCCTCCCATTGTGTGCATTCATTTCTTATTGGAATGACCAAAGTCACAGCGCAGGCAAATCACATGGAACTTCAATAAACACTTTTCCCAGGATGAGCGCTGGATGATTGGGGGGCCGGTGTGGGGTCACATTCATATAAAAAGCAGAGATTAGTCTGTCCATCCATCCAGCCATCCATCCATCCATCCATGCTTTAGTCCATCCATCCATCCATCCACCCACCCACCCATTTATGCTTTAGTCTATCCATCCATCCATTCATAAATCCATCCATTCATTTATGCTTTAGTCTATCCATCCATCCATCCATACATCCATCCATAAATCCATCCATCCATTTATGCTTTAGTCTATCCATCCATCCATCCATCCATCCATCCATTTATGCTTTAGTCTATCTATCCATCCATAAATCCATCCATCCATCCATTTATGCTTTAGTCTATCCATCCATCCATTAATGCTTTAGTCCATCCATCCATCCATTTATGCTTTAGTCCATCTATCCATCCATCCATTTATGCTTTAGTCCATCTATCCATCCATCCATCCATCCATACTAATGACATTGGCAGGGAAGGGGTTAACATTGTGGGTGATTAAGGGGTTAAATGTGAGCCTAAGGGAGTGATTCTGACTGTGGGGGGGGGGGGCGTGGCTTCTGAAATGTCCATAGAGACCTGTGATCCTATATAGAAGGAACACAGGCGCTTTGTGATCATTTCAGGCAGAAGAATGGTCAGCTGTGTTTACAACAGCCGGCCGACCTTCTCTCTCAGCCAGGGCCATCTTACCGAATGGGCATGCTGGGCAGTTGCCCGGGGGCCCCACTTGCCTGGGGGCCCCCACCTGTCCAGCGACCCAGCCCCAGCCAAGCATTAGTCCCGATTCCCGTGTGCCTCCCACCGCCGAACTTAGCAGGGGACAAGCGCCTGTCGGCCCTGCGCTGCTGTCAGGCCACTTGGGCCCTGGAGGGGGAGCCCACAAATGCAGGAATGTAGATACAAAACAAAGAAAGGGCCACCAGCCTAGCGCATTATCCTCAGCGAGTTTATTAAATCAAAATAAAAATCAGCTACTCACAAACATTCGTGAAATTCAGGCACATCAATTCCATAAAGCGGCCTCATAGCAGAGGTCCGATATCTCATTGTAAGCAGAGGGCTGACGCGTTTCGAGGCTGTGCCTCTTCCTCAGAGCCTGACAGTCGAGTCTGACTCCCATCCATGTGTGTTCACCGGACCCAGCCGCCAAACTTGGAAGCTGTCATTAGCCTGGCACTTCTGTACCAATAAATATCGCCTTATCGATAATTTGCATTTTTATTCTCGTGGGTGATTGTGTTGGCGGGGCCCCAGTGCACTGCATTACCCGGGGCCCTTTAATGCTTTTAAGATGGCACTGCTCTCAGCGGGGAGCGATCGCGTCAGGCCCGCTGCATCGGCTTTCCTGCTGACGAGTGGGGACGGGAGCGCGCCGCCGGTGGCACACGCTCTCCGCCTAGCCTCCCCAGAGCGAGCGCTGTACATGTACGGCGATTCGCCTGGGAGCCGCTGCCTGCTGCAGTACATCTGTGGCGGGCGGTCGTAAAGAGGTTATAATATGTTGGTTTTATGGTAATTATTATTTGGGGTAATGCTGGAGAAAGTGATGTATTTGCATTTTGGTAGTTTAATTTTCTGGTATTTTTTAATCTGTGTTATTTATTCTATGTTGTTTGTTAATTGTATGGATTGTTTATTAGAGTGTAGTTTGAATTTGTTTTATTGGTGCGAATTGCTGTTGTTGGTAATTTTCTTTCGTCATTGGGGCTGATTTACTAAAACTGTATGCTGCAAAATCTGGTGCAGCTGTGCAGAGAAACCATTCCGCTTCAAGGTTCTACTGTATTGTTAAAGCTTAACTGAACAAGCTGAAGATAGAGACCCCTTTCCCACTTGCATACTTGCCAACTGTCCCTTTTTTCCTGGGACAGTCCCTGAAAATAGGAGCCTGTCCCAGGTAATTTATATTGTCCCTGGAAGCGCCTGTTAATCAGGCTGCCCATAAATATTACGCAGAACCAGTGCAGCTGAATGGGAGAATTATTCAAACTCTGCTACTGTGGCCTTAAGTTTGAAATTCCCTTTTTAATTTCCTGTAATTCTCTCTATATTGAGTATAATCTGATAAGTAGGCGAGATTAATTATGCAGAGTGGGCGGAGCTTCAGGGAAGTGGGTGTGGTAATTGATAGCTGCAAAGTGTCCCTGGAAATTTGTTTTAAATGTTGGCAACTATGCACTTGTGCAACCTGAAAGTCGTGCGATTTTGCCACGATTTTGACTGGACTTGACGCAATGCCTGTGTAATACTGAGGTCTGTGGACCTCAAGTTACATCTAAGTCAGACCAAAGTAGCGCAGGGACTACTTTAAAGTCGTTGCAACTTGAAGTTGCACAGATACAAACAGTACTCATTGGAAATCATGGAGCACGACTTGTCATGCGACTTTGCAGTCCCAAGTCACAGGAAAAGTTGCATGAAGGCTCCGTAGCCGAAACATACCAGCATATAGCCTGTATCTTTGTACCCATGTAACAAATACAGTACTTTTATTCAAGAGCCTTCCTGATTAAAAAAAAATAAATAAATAATCCATATATATATCCCATAGTTTGTAGACGCTATAACTTTTGCGCAAACCAATCAATATACGCTTTTTGGGAATTTGTTTTTTTCTTTTTACTAAAAATATGTAGCAGATTACATATTGGCATAAATTTATGAAGAAATTCAATTTTTTTCTTTTTTTTTTTTTTTGTTAGATTTTTTTTCATGTTTTTAGTTGAAATGTTTTATAGCAGAAAGTAAAAAAAAATATTGTTGTTTTTTTTTTTTTTTTTTTTACAAAATTTTCGCTTTCTTTTTGTTTATAGCGCAAAAAATAAAAAATTGCAGAGGTGATCAGATACCACCAAAAGAAAACTCTATTTGTGGGGAAAAGGACAGCTTTGATGAAGGCACCAACATGTAGCCTGTACCGTGTAACAAATAAAGTACTTTTATTCAATAGCATCTGAGTTGCCAGCCTTCCTGATTAAAAAAAATAAATAAATAAATAAATATATCCCATAGTTTGTAGACGCTATAACTTTTGCGCAAACCAATCAATATACGCTTTTTGGGAATTTTTTTCTTTTTACTAAAAATATGTAGCAGATTCCATATTGGCCTAAATTTATGAAGAAATTAGTTTTTTTTTCTTTTTTTTTTTTTTTTTAGATTTTTTTCATGTTTTTATTGGAAATGTTTTAAAGCAGAAAGTAAAAAAAAACATTGTTTTTTTTTTTTACCAAATTTTCGCTCTTTTTTTGTTTAGAGCGCAAAAAATGACGCACAGATGATCAAATACCACCAAAAGAAAAAGGACATCAATTATATATTGGTACAGCTTCGCCTTCCTGATTAAAAAAAAAAAAATCCATAAATATATCCAATAGTTTGTAGACGCTATAACTTTTGCGCAAACCAATCAATATACGCTTTTTGGGAATTTTATTTTCTTTTTACGAAAGGTATGTAACAGATTACATATTGGCCTTAATTTATGAAGAAATTAGATTTTTTTCTTTTTTTTTAGATTTTTTTTCATGTTTTTATTGGGAATGTTTTATAGCAGAAAGTAAAAAATATTATTTTTTTTTTTTTTTCAAAATTGTCGCTCTTTGTTTTTGTTTTTTTTTTTTTTATATAAAAATAAAGATGCAAAGGTGATCAAATACCACCAAAAGAAAGCTCTATTTGTGGGGAAAAAGGACATCAATTATATATTGGTACAGCTTCGCATGACCGCGCAATTCTCAGTTAAAGTAATGCAGTGCCGAATTGCAAAAAATGTCCTGGTCATCAAGGGGAGGAGGTCAAGTAGTTAACAAATCCACCGGGGACACATGGGGGGGGGGGGGTAGTAATTATCAGCTTGGTCTGTCAATGAGTGTCATTGTCCCCTCATCAGGCAGACAGAGAAGGATGAGGAGGATAATTAGTGAATATTAGAATAAAAGGGAATTTTCCCCCAGGGAGATCCTATCTTAGAGGTCTCAAAACTACTTTAAGTCTTTATTATTATCTCTTTGGAATTCTGATTGGAAATGCGCCATTCTAATGCTTGGACACTCATTACATTCCAATGAACAACCCTCCAGCTCCAGTCGCTGGAAAACTAGAAAGCATTTTTTTTTTTTTTTTTTTAAATAAGTAATCAAAATTTCTAATTGGATCTCAGAACACTCACTCCCAAGATTGAAGCCGTAACATTTCTGATGAGTTAATCTCTAAAGCCGTGACATTTTAATGATTGTCGTTCACATTGTCTTTGTATGTTTGTATACAATAATTATGTGATTTATTTTTATATGGAACAAATAAAAATTATATCTTTTACAATTTTTGGCTAGCGGTCGCCTTTATAGTCCCACTTACCAAGGGGGTATTCTTTTGTACTATTTCCTTAAGGAATGATGGCCACCTCTATCCAGGACTTCAAGTATTTTTTTCTTTTTGTCATTTTTTTCCCACACAGATAGAGCTTTCTTTTAATGGTATTTAACCACTTAAGCCCCGGAGGATTTGGCTGCTAAAGGACCAGGGGTTTTTTTGCGATTTTTTACTGCGTGACTTTAACGGACAATTGCGCAGTCGTGCGACGCTGTACCTAAACGAATTTGACGTCCTTTTTTTCCCACAAACAGAGCTTTCTTTTGGTGGTATTTGATCACCTGTGCGATTTTTTGATCACGCGCTATAAACAAAAAAAGAGCGTAAATTTTGCAAAAATAACAATATTTTTCACATTTTTTTATATGAAATTCCCCAAAAAAAAAAGTAAAAATCAAAATTTTTTAAAATTTTTCGGCCAATTTCTTTTATGCTACCTATGTTTGGTAAAAAAAATCGCAAAAAGCGTATTTTGATTGGTTTGCGCAAAAGTTATCGCGTTTACTAACAAAGAGAAAGATTTTTGTCATTTTTGGTGTTTTTTTTTTTAACGCGTAATGGCGGCGATCTGCGATTTTTTTTTCGGTACTGCGACATTGCGGCGGACAGATCGGACCCTTGACTGACATTTTTGACACTTTTGGGGTTACCAGTGACATTACTGCAGTAATCAGTGCTATACATATGCACTGTTACTGCAAAAATGACACTGGCAGGGAAGGGGCTAACTTTATTGGACAGGGAGGGGTTAAGTGTGTCCTAGGGGCGTGCTTTCTACTGTGTAGGGACATTCCTATTGGTGTAAAAGCAAAGATCAACCGTTCTACATAGTAGAACGGTCAGATCTTTACTTTTACACAGGGAGAACTGACAGGCAGCTTGTTTACACAAGCTGCTCTGTCTTTCTCCCTTCACAGGAGCGATCGCAGTGTGACTGGCGGACATCGAGTCCGCCGGTCACACGCACTGACTTGCCTGTGAACGAGCCGCGGCGGGCGCGATAGGCTCGCAAGTCAGTGACAGGCGAGTGACGTACCGATACGTCACTCTGCCTGGCCGGGGCTGACCGCCGCAGTATATAGTCGTGCGGCGGTCGGCAACCGGTTAATCACCACTGGGTTTTTAATTTTTTTGCAAAACAAAAAAAAAAAAGACTGAATATTTTGAAAATAATTGGTTTTTCTCAGTTTCTGTTATAAAATATTGCAAATAAATATTCTTTTTTTTTTTGCTACGTTTCTTTGGTGAAAATAACCCAAATCAGTGTATATTATTTAGTCTGTAGGAAAGTTATAGAGTCCACAAACTATGGTATTTATATTTAAAATTGATCAATCCTGATGTACTGATCTCATTTCTTGAGGCCAGAAAACATCGGGACAATACAAATACCCCCCAAATGATTCCTTTTTGGAACACAGACAGCCCGAGGTATTTAGTAAGAGGCATGGCGAGTTTTTTGAACCTGTAATTTTTTTTGTCACAATTTTTTGGAAAATAAAGAAATAATAAAAAAAAAAAAATTTTTTTAATTGTTTACATACTGTCTCCAGTGCAGTACAGCATCATCATACAACTGGTGTGGTGGTGATCAGGGACACTGACTGATGACAGTATGTAAAAAAAAAAATGTAACAACTTTTTAAAAAATTTTTAAATATTTTTCATTACATTTCTTTTTTTTTTTTTAACATACAGTGACCAGAGCATAACCCAAATCAGTGTATATTTTTTTTTTTTCTGTAGGAAAGTTATAGAGTCCACAAACTATGGTATATATATCTGAAAATCGATCAATCCTGATGTACTGATCTCATTTCTTGAGCCCAGAAAACACCAGGACAATACAAATACCCCCCAAACGATTCCTTTTTGGAACATAGACAGCCCGAGGTATTTAGTAAGAGGCATGGCAAGTTTTTTGAACCTGTAATTTTTTTGTCACAATTTTTTGGAAAATAAAGAAATAAAAAAAAAATTAAAAAATTGTTTACATACTGTCTCCATTGCAGTACAGCATCATCATACAACTGGTGTAGTGGTGATCAGGGGCACTGACTGATGACAGTATGTAAAAAAAAATTAAAAAAGTAGCAATTTTAATATTTTTCATTACATTTTTTTTTTTTTTTTTTACATACAGTGACCAGAGCATAACCCAAATCAGTGTATATTATTTAGTCTGTAAGACAGTCCACAAACTATGGTATATCTGAAAATCGATCAATCCTGATGTACTGATCTTGTTTCCTGAGGCCAGAAAACACCAGGAGAGTACAATAACCCCCCAAATGATCCCTTTTTGGAATGTAGACAGCCCGAGGTATTTAGAGAGGCATGGCGAGTTTTTTAAACTTGTAATTTTTTGTCACAATTTTTTTAAAAATAAAGAAATGCAAAAAAAATAAAATAAAAAAAGTATTTTCAAAATTATTTACATACTGTTACCAGTGCAGCACAGCATCATCATATAACTGGTGTGGCGGTGATCAGGGACACTGCCTGGTGACAGTATGTAAAAAAAATTAAAAAAAAAAAATGTAATCATTTATTTTTTTAAATTTTTTAAATATTTATTTTTCAATATTATTTTTTTTTTTTTTTTACTGATCTCATTTCTTGAGGCCAGAAAACACCAGGACAATACAAATACCCCCAAAATTATCCCTTTTTGGAACATAAACAGCCCGAGGTATTTAGTAATAGACATGGCGAGTTTTTTGAACCTGTCATATTTTTGTCACAATTTTTTGGAAAATAAAGAAATTTTAAAAAAAATTTAAAAATTGTTTACATACTGTCTCCAGTGCAGTACAGCATCATCATACAACTGGTGTGGTGGTGATCAGGGACAATGACTGATGACAGTATGTAAAAAAAAAAAAAAAAATTAACAATTTTTTTAAACGTTTTTAAATATTTTTCATTACATTTCTCTCTTTTTTTTTTTTTTTTTTACATACAGTGACCAGAGCATAACCCAAATCAGTGTATAGTATTTAGTCTGTAAGACAGTTATAGAGTCCACAAACTATGGCATATCTGAAAATCAATCAATCCTGATGTATTGATCTCATTTCCTGAGGCCAGAAAACATATATATATATTTATATTTGTATATATATAATTTATTTATATATTATATTAAATTATAATAAAAAAAAAAAAAAAATATATATACAGTGGGTACGGAAAGTATTCAGACCCCCTTAAATTTTTCACTCTTTGTTATATTGCAGCCATTTGCTAAAATCATTTAAGTTCATTCTTCTTCCTCATGAATGTACACATAGCACCCCATACTGACAGAAAAACACAGAATTGTTGACATTGTTGCAGATTTATTTAAAAAGAAAAACTGAAATATCACATGGTCCTAAGTATTCAGACCCTTTGCTCAGTATTTAGTAGAAGCCCCCTTTTGATCTAATACAGCCAGGAGTCTTTTTGGGAAAGATGCAACAAGTCTTTCACACCTGGATTTGGGGATCCTCTGCCATTCCTCCTTGCAGATCCTCTCCAGTTCTGTCAGGTTGGATGGTAAACGTTGGTGGACAGCCATTTTTAGGTCTCTCCAGAGATGCTCAATTGGGTTTAAGTCAGGGCTCTGGCTGGGCCATTCAAGAACAGTCACGGAGTTGTTGTGAAGCCACTCCTTCGTTATTTTAGCTGTGTGCTTAGGGTCATTGTCTTTTTGGAAGGTAAACCTTCGGCCCAGTCTGAGGTCCAGAGCACTCTGGAGAAGGTTTTTGTCCAGGATATCCCTGTACTTGGCCGCATTCTTCTTTCCCTCGATTGCAATCAGTCGTCCTGTCCCTGCAGCTGAAAAACACCCCCACAGCATGATGCTGCCACCACCATGCTTCACTGTTGGGACTGTATTGGACAGGTGATGAGCAGTGCCTGGTTTTCTCCACACATACCGCTTAGAATTAAGGCCAAAACTTTCTATTTTGGTCTCATCAGACCAGAGAATCTTATTTCTCACCATCTTGGATTCCTTCAGGTGTTTTTTAGCAAACTCCATGAGGGCTTTCATGTGTCTTACCCTGAGGAGAGGCTTCCGTCGGGCCACTCTGCCATAAAGCCCCGACTGGTGGAGGGCTACAGTGATGGTTGACTTTCTACAACTTTCTCCCATCTCCTGACTGCATCTCTGGAGCTCAGCCACAGTGATCTTTGGGTTCTTCTTTACCTCTCTCACCAAGGCTCTTCTCCCCCGATAGCTCAGTTTGGCCGGACGGCCAGCTCTAGGAAGGGTTCTGGTCGTCCCAAACGTCTTCCATTTGAGGATTATGGAGGCCACTGTGCTCTTAGGAACCTTAAGTGCAGCATAAATCTTTTTGTAACCTTGGCCAGATCTGTGCCTTGCCACAATTCTGTCTCTGAGCTCTTCAGGCAGTTCCTTTGACCTCATGATTCTCATTTGCTCTGACATGCATTGTGATCTGGAAGGTCTTATATAGACAGGTGTGTGGCTTTCCTAATCAAGTCCAATCAGTATAATCAAACACAGCTGGACTCAAATGAAGGTGTAGAACCATCTCAAGGATGATCAGAAGAAATGGAAAGCACCTGAGTTAAATATATGAGTGTCACGGCAAAGGGTCTGAATACTTAGGACCATGTGATATTTCAGTTTTTCTTTTTTAATAAATCTGCAACAATGTCAACAATTCTGTGTTTTTCTGTCAGTATGGGGTGCTATGTGTACATTCATGAGGAAGAAGAATGAACTTAAATGATTTTAGCAAATGGCTGCAATATAACAAAGAGTGAAAAATGTAAGGGGGTCTGAATACTTTCCGTACCCACTGTATATATATATATATATATATATATATATATATATATATATATATATATATATTGTTTGGGGGTTATAAGTAATTTTTCAGCAACAAATACAATACTGATATATATATATATATATATATATATATATATATATATATATATATATATATATATATATATATATTTGCTAAATATATAAATAAAAATAAAAATAAATAAATAAATATATATCAGTATTATTTGCTAGAAAATTACTTATAACCCCCAAACAATAATATATATATATATATATATATATATATATATATATTGTTTGGGGGTTATAAGTAATTTTTCAGCAACAAATACAATACTGATATATATATATATATATATATATATATATATATATATTTTGCTAAATATATAAATAAAAATAAAAATAAATAAATAAATATATATCAGTATTATTTGCTAGAAAATTACTTATAACCCCCAAACAATAATATATATATATATATATATATATATATATATATATATATATATATATATATATATATATTGTTTGGGGGTTATAAGTAATTTTCTAGCAAAAAATACTGATTAAAACTTGTAAACAAAAAGTGCCAGAAAAAGCCTGGTCTTCAAGTGGTTAAAAACCATAAACACAACACAAACATAGATATACAAAAAGTATAACTGTTATACTCTGTTCTGAGGAAAAACACTGGTGCTGGGAAAGTTTCCATAACCCAAACTGAAGAGTATATTTATAGATGAGCCCACACACTGTTCAAGGTGCAAAAAAAAAAATAAAAATGTATTTATCCATACAAAGGCTAACAGCTAAAAGCCTGTCTCAGCTAACGCGTTTCAACCGTAAAAAAAGGGAGCATTAGGGCTGAAACACATTAGCGGACGCAGACTTTTAGCTGAATGCCTTTGTATGGATAAATAAAACTTTTTGGAATTTTGGACTGTGTCTATATATACTCCACAACGCAAAAGACCCGTACGATCTGAAGGATATTTGCAAATGTTCTAAAGGCAAATGATAGGAAACAACGACCAATCATCTAAAAGGATATCAGCTGCATGAAGCAATCACTAAATTTATGTTCCTTTTGTTCCATTACTTACAGTCTTTCAGAGTAATGCAGAGCGATGATGATATGCTAAGTGCTTTAGACTTTAGTGTTCTGCAATAAGCGCAAAGTGAATTCTGATTGGCTGTGAGAGTTTTTAGCACTTTGCAGTTTTGTTCTTTAGCTTATTGAATTAGCTTGATGATTGCCTATTTAACTTTTATATAGAACCTGTGTGGCTATTGTGTACCAGAATATATAGCAGGCATCCTCAAACTACGGCCCTCCAGCTGTTGTGGAACTACACATCCCATGAGGCTTTGTAAAACTCTGACATTCACGGACATGACTAGGCATGGTGGGAATTGTAGTTCCTGAACAACTGGAGGGCCAAAATTTGAAGACCCCTGATATAAAGTATTCAATTAAATGTTAGAGGTTTCCTTTATATAATACCAAAATGTTACATAATACGGAGAATTTTCATAGCAGTCTCAGATCTTGAAGAGCTTACAATCTACCCTATGCACCACATTCCTAAATATAAAAAACAGCGGGTAGGGTTGTAGTGGAAGCTAATAATCCACATAATCTGCTTGGAGGGTCATGTTGGAGGTGTTATACCCTAGTAGGGAGTGTAATCAGAAACGCTGGGAGAAGGTCAGGAACAGAGTGTCTTCTACCTTATGGAGGGCCATGTTGGAGATGTGATCTCCTGGTGGTGAGTGTAATCAGAAAGGTAGAGAGAAGGTTAGGAGGAGAATATTCTCTACTTTATAGGTGGTCATGTTGGACAATGTGATCTCACGGTGGTGGATGTAATCAGGAACGCAGAGAGAAGGTCAGGAGCAGAGAGTCTCCTACCTTATGGAGGGTCATGTTGGAGATGTGATATCACGGTGGTGGGCATACTCAGAAAGTTAGAGAGAAGCTCAAGAGAAGAGTATTTTCTACAATATGGAGGGTTATGTTGGAAGATGTGGTATCCCGGTGGTGGGCGTACTCAGAAAGTTAGAGAGAAGCTCAAGAGAAGAGTATTTTCTACAATATGGAGGGTTGTGTTGGAAGATGTGGTATCCCGGTGGTGGGCGTACTTAGAAAGTTAGAGAGAAGCTCAAGAGAAGAATATTTTCTACAATATGGAGGGTTGTGTTGGAAGATGTGGTATCCCGATGTTGGGTGTACTCAGAAAGTTAGAGAGAAGCTCAAGAGAATAACATTTTCTACAATATCCCGATGGTGGAACGGAACGGTAGAATGAAGGTCAGGAGTAGAATATTTTCTATCTCATGGGGGGCCATGTTGGAGGTTTGATATTTGGTGGTGGGCGTGTTTAGAAAGGTAGATCATGAGCATCATGGGAAATATAGTTCCAAAACTTCGGAGGTGCCGATGTTCGCCATCACTGTTATAGAGGATCATGTTGGACATGTGATATTCTGGGGTTGTGTGTAATCAAAAAGGTAGAGAGAAGGTCAGGAGTAAAGTATGTTCTACCTTATGGAGGGCCATGTTGGAGATGTGATATCACGGTAGTGGGCATACTCAGAAAGTTAGAGAGAAGCTCAAGAGAAGAGTATTTTCTACAATATGGAGGGTTGTGTTGGAAGATGTGGTATCAAGGTGGTGGGCATACTCAGAAAGGTAGAGAGAAGCTCAAGAGAATAACATTTGCTACAATATGGAGGGTCATGTTGGACATGTGATATCCCGGTGGTGAAATGGAATGGTAGAATGAAGGTCAGGAGTAAAATATTTTCTATCTCATGGGGGGGGGGGGCATGTTGGAGGTTTGATATTTGGTGGTGGGTGTGTTTAGAAAGGTAGAAGGAAGGATAGAGGAGATTTGTTTCTACCTTATAGAGAAGTGATGGCGAACCTTGGCACCCCAGATGTTTTGGAACTACATTTCCCATGATGCTCAACTACACTGCATAGTGCATGAGCATCATGGGAAATGTAGTTCCAAAACATCTGGGGTGCCGATGTTCGCCATCATTGTTATAGAGGATCATGTTGGACATGTGATATCCTGGGGGTGGGTGTAATCAAAAAGGTAGAGAGAAGGTCAGGAGTAAAGTATTTTCTACCTTATGGAGGGCCATGTTGGAGATGTGATATCACGGTGGTGGGCATACTCAGAAAGTTAGAGAGAAGCTCAAGAGAAGAGTATTTTCTACAATATGGAGGGTTGTGTTGGAAGATGTGGTATCCCGGTGGTGGGCATACTCAGAAAGGTAGAGAGAAGCTCAAGAGAAGAATATTTTCTACATTATGGAAGGCCATGTTGGACATGTGATATCCTGGTGGTGGAATGGAACAGTAGAATGAATGTCAGGAGTAGAATATTTTCTATCTCATGGGGGGCCATGTTGGAGGTTTGATATTTGGTGGTGGGCGTGTTTAGAAAGGTAGATCATGAGCATCATGGGAAATGTAGTTCCAAAACATCTGAGGCGCCGAGGTTCGCCATCACTGTTATAGAGGATCATGTTGGACATGTGATATTCTGGGGGTGGGTGTAATCAAAAAGGTAGAGAGAAGGTCAGGAGTAAAGTATTTTCTACCTTATGGAGGGCCATGTTGGACGGTGTGATATCACGGTGGCGGATGTAATCAGAAACGCAGAAAGAAGCTCAAGAGAAGAATATTTTCTACAATATGGAGGGTTGTGTTGGAAGATGTGGTATCCAGGTGGTGGGCCTACTCAGAAAGGTAGAGAGAAGCTCAAGAGAATAACATTTTCTACAATATGGAAGGTCATGTTGGACATGTGATATCCTGGTGGTGGATCGGAACGGTAGAATGAAGGTCAGGAGTAGAATATTTTCTATCTCAGGGGGGCCATGTTGGAGGTTTGATATTTGGTGGTGGGTGTGTTTAGAAAAGTAGAAGGAAGGATAGAGGAGATTTGTTTCTACCTTATAGAGCAGTGATGGGGAACCTTGGAACCCCAGATGTTTTGGAACTACATTTCCCATGATGCTCAACCACACTACAGAGTGCATGAGCATCATGGGAAATGTAGTTCCAAAACATCTGGGGTGCCGATGTTCGCCATCATTGTTATAGAGGATCTTGTTGGACATGTGATATTCTGGGGGTGGGTGTGATCAAAAAGGTAGAGAGAAGGTCAGGAGTAAAGTATTTTCTACCTTATGGAGGGCCATGTTGGAGATGTGATATCACGGTGGTGGGCATACTCAGAAAGTTAGAGAGAAGCTCATGAGAAGAGTATTTTCTACAATATGGAGGGTTGTGTTGGAAGATGTGGTATCCCGGTGGTGGGCATACTCAGAAAGGTAGAGAGAAGCTCAAGAGAAGAATATTTTCTACACTATGGAAGGCCATGTTGGACATGTGATATCCTGGTGGTGGAATGGAATGGTAGAATGAAGGTCAGGAGTAGAATATTTTCTATATCTTGGGGGCCATGTTGGAGTTGGGGGTTTGATATTTGGTGGTGGGTGTGTTTAGAAAGATATAAGGAAGGGTAGAGGAGATTTGTTTCTACCTTATGGAGGATCATGTTGGACATGTGATATCCTGGGGGTGGGTGTAATCAGAAAGGTAGAGAGAACGTCAGGAGAAGAGTATTTTCTACCTCATGGAGGGTCATGTTGGAGATGTGATCTTCTGGTGGTGTGTGTATTCAGAACAGTAGAATGAACATCAGGACTCAGGAGCAAAGTATTTTTTATCTTATGGAGGGTCATGTTGGAGGCAGTGGTGTATTTTGGTTTTGTGCTGCCCTAGGCAAGACTAAAATTGGGCGCCCCCCTTCTGACTCCTATGTAAATTTGTCCCACTCCTTCCTTTTTAACGGATGTGACTCCCTCCAAAATTGAAGGACTCCAAGTCCCAGCATGAATCCCTGAGATCTCACGAGGGGGGGGGGGGGTGATAGAGAGAGAGAGGGGGGTGGGTGAGGAAGGGAGGGAGGGAGAGAGAGGGGGGATGGGAGAGAGAGAGGGGGTGGGTGAGGGAGGGAGGGGGATGAGAGAGAGGGGGAGGGAGAGAGAGAAAAGGGATGAAAGAGAGGGGGGTGAGGGAGAGAGAGGGGGGGTGAGAGAAATAGGGGGGGATAAGAGAGAAAGGGGGGGTGAGAGAGAGAGGGGGATGAAAGGGAGAGAGAGGATGAGAGGGAGGGGGGGTGAGAGAGAGAGAGGGGATGGGAGAGAGAGGGGGGATGAGAGAGAGGGGGGATGAGAGAGAGAGATAAATAGAGGGGGTAAGAGAGAAAGAAAGAGAGGGGGGTGATAGAGAGGGGGGATGAGAGAGGAGGGGCTGAGAGAGAGGGGGGTGAGAGAGAAAGAGAGAGGGGATGAGAGAGAGAGATAGAGGTGAGAGAGAAAGGAGGGGTGAGAGAGAGGGGGGGTGAGTGAGTGAGTGAGTGAGAGAGAGGAAGGGGGGTGAGAGAGAGAGAGGTGGGAGAGGTGGCTCTAGCAACCAGTGGCCAAAAGAGTCCAAGGTGGAGGGGGGGTGGCTTTTTTGCTGCCCCCCTGCAAAGTGCTGCCCTAGGCCTGGGCCTTGTTGGCCTAGGCCAAAATACAGCACTGGTTGGAGGTGTGATATCCTGCTGGTGGGTGTAATTAGAAAGAAGGTTAGGAGGAAATTATCTTCTACATTATAGAGGGTCGTGTTGGACGGTGTGCTATCTCGGTGCTGGGTGTAATCAGAACAGTAGAATAAAGGTCAGGAGTAGAGATTTTCTACCTTACAGGGGGTCATGTTGGAGGTACGATATCCCAGTTAGGAGTAAAATCAGAAAGTTAGAAAGCAGGTCAGAAGCAGAGTATTTTCTACCTTACGTAAGGACATATTGGAGGATGTGACATCCTGGTGTAATCGGGAAGGCAAAAAAAAAGGTCAGGAACTGAGTCTTTCTACACGATGGAGGGTCATTTTTGAAGGTGTGATACCCCTGTGGTGAGAGTAATCAGAAAAGCAAAGAGAAGCTCAGGAGCAGAGTATTTTCTTCCATATAAAGAGTCATGTTTGGAGATGTGATTCCCTGGCGGTAACTGTAATCTGAAAGGTTATTGAGAGTTGCTTATGAAAGGCTGAACTTGATGAATGTACTTATTTTTTCATCCTACATAACTATGCACTTGCATGGCAATGTAATTAAATCTTTTCATAAACTGGGCTCATTGGAAGCTGGCTGACTGCTTGTCCTTGCTGGCTCAACACATATCCGTAGGAGATTTTGTGTTCCTAATCATTTTTTAATTCTTTTGAGCTTTTTGGATTATAGGTCTCCTACAGGCAGTATTGACCCCTTCTTTGCTTACCTGCAAATGTTCTTGCCTGTTTTTGCTACGTATATACATATTAATTCTTGTTGTGATGTAGGAAGCTCTTTATTTGGTTTATCTGTCTTTAAAGCAAACCTGTTCCCGGATCATACACTCTAAAACATTTACAGTACATATCCCGAACAAACAGTGAACAAACCCTCATTCATCCCTCTGCAAGCTATAGACTTTGTAGAACAATTCCTGTTCATATTTCATCTCAACAGAGGCTCTAAGATCTTAGGTCTTCTTTGCTACTAACTGAGATCTTAGGTCGTTTCTTATTACTTGACAAGGGTATTTCACAAGTTGCCCACTACTACCTCTAATAGGCCATATCTACCCCTTACCACCTGTACTCACCCAGAACCAGGGCTTTTTTTCAGCGGGAACGTGGGGGAACGCAGTTCCAGAACCTCCAGTCTGAATGTATGCAATGGCAAAGGGGTGCTGGGGTCAGTGGGGTGAGCTAAGGGGCCTATTGATGCTGGCTGCTGGAGGATCTATTGTTGCTAGGGTGAATCTATTTTTGCTGGAGGGCATTTTGTTGTGGGTGAGGCTTTTGTTGCAGTGGAGGATTTATTGTTGCTAGGGGGAACGATTGTTGCTGGGGGGGTTATTGTTGTTGGAGGGGTCTATTGTTGCAGGGGAGGATTTATTGTGTGTGGGGGGGGGTGATTTTTGCAGGGGAGGATGTATTGTTGCTGGGGGGTTATTGTTGTTGGGGGGGGGTCTATTGTTGCAGGGGAGGATTTATTGTGGGGGGGGGAGGGTGATTGTTGCAGGGGAGAGTTTATTGTTGCTGGGGGGTTATTGTTGTTGGGGGGGTCTATTGTTGCAGGGGAGGATTTATTGTGTTTATTGTGTGTGGGGGGGGGGGTTGATTTTTGCAGGGGAGGATGTATTGTTGCTGGGGGGTTATTGTTGTTGGACGGGTCTATTGTTGCAGGAGAGGATTTATTGTGTGTGTGGGGGGGGGGGGGTGATTTTTGCAGGGGAGGATGTATTGTTTATTAAAAAAGAATAGCGCACACATGCAAAAGAAATGACTATCAAATATGGAGACAATCCATAAATAAAAATGGGGGTTTAGTCCCACCATATCGCCATATCGTGCTCAAGCCCACCACTACGTCAAAGTACCCCATTATCAGAATGTGTTGTTGCTGGGGGGTTATTGTTGTTGGGGGGGGGTCTATTGTTGCAGGGGAGGATTTATTGTGGGGGGGGTGATTGTTGCAGGGGAGAGTTTACTGTTGCTGGGGGCTATTGTTGTTGGGGGTCTATTGTTGCTGATTGCAGGGGATCTATTTTACTGTTTTTTCTATTGTTGCAGGGGAAGATTTATTGTTTCTGGGGGAATCTATTTTTTTTGGGGAGGGGGGGGGGGCTATTTTTATTTTTGCACGATACTATTTGTATAAAAGTTTGGCACTGTGCACTTTCTGAGAAGTGAAGTGTTTGCAGCACTACATAAAAATCTAAGATAGGGAGGTTGCTCGCAGGATTTATCTTAGATTTAGGGGGGGGGGGCTATTGTTGCTGATTCGAGGGGATCTATTTTACTGCTTTTCTAGTCATCATTAACAAATTCCATACAAATTACCTAGAACCACAACATGATACTTGGTTCTGTATTCTCTAAAGGGGGGGGGGGGTGCTGGGAGGTGGGTAGAGGGTGGAACCAAAGGACAGCGCTCAAAGGTCGGTAGGGGATGGAGACAAGGGGTGACTCAGAAGAGGGGAGTTCCTGCACCTATTTTTAGAGAAAAAAAGCCCTGCCCAGAACAAAGTAGAACCACACAAATAATTTGATGTAATGACCAAAGCAGCCCTTTATCGCAAAATCCAGTCCAATAAATAACTATATTTATCAAGAATAAAGGATGGGTTTATGGTTCTTGAGAGGACCAGAAAGAAACATCCAACCCAAGCAATGTATCATTGGCCCAAATTCTGCAACCTGGTAGACCCCCAGCCATACTACGTCACCTCGAGATGCAGGGCCGGATTAAGAGCATCATGGGCTTGGTGCTGAGGATTTTGAAGGGCCTTAAGGGCCGTGCCTTGGCATGCACCCAGAGGAGGAAGGGTGCAGCCATGCATGCCTAATTCAACATGGGATGCTGTCTCTGAAGCCCATAAACACATCCATGCATCGGCAACTGTCCCTCCTTGTCCAGCCTTTGTGCTGTCTGGGGAGGTTCTGAGGGAGCTGCCTGGGGAAGCGAGCATAGAAGCCAGACTTCTGTGTTTACAAGTGACAGAAGAGCGGTAACAGTGAATATGGCCAACCCGGGGCCTATATAAAGGTAGGGGCCTGGAGCTGCAGCTCCAATAGCCCCTATGTTAATCTGGCCCTGTCGAGATGATTACAGAAACCTAGTGCAGAATACCCATCTGTACATCTGTTTGTATTTTAATCCTGGGGTTTCAACAACTGGACCACACTAAAAGGGGACACCATACCTTAAAGGAGTCCCCACCCACGTTTGAACAAATAAGTGCCTTCAAAGACCCTCAAACCACTTTCAAGCTGCTATGACAAAGAGTAAATAACAACAGAGAACAAAAGTCAGGTTGGGAGGGTGGGAAGGTCTTCGGTCATTTTTTCAACCTGAGAATGCCACTCTTCCTCACTGCCCAGCTCAGAAGTCCTCTACCCTCTGAGACCCCAAACACTATTCAGGTAAATATTCTTGTAGGTGAGGGTATTGATGGGGGGTGGTAGAAACCCCCACCCATGGAGAACAACCCCTGTTCAGCAGGTTCTTCTATGCCTTGGAAACCTGCACGTTGTCTTGAACCTTCCAAAACTTTCTACATGGGAGTGGTCAAAAACCAAGTTCCATGAGTCAGGATCACTTTGCACCATATATACAAAAGGTTCCAACTCACTGTTCCCAACACACATGTTCCTGAAGAAATGCCTGTGTGTGTAAGTGCCAAGTGGCAGCTGAAGCGACCACTGTCTGGAACCAAAAATATTCAGAGTGAAAGAACATCACCAAGACAATATGGATCTCCAGAATGGGCCCAAAGCTTTATTCAGCGATCACATTGTTACAGTAGAAGCAACGTTTCAGAGCCTCAAAGAACCCCTTCATCATGCATGTGACAATACATGCAACAGGAGGACACACATTACTCTAGAGGCCCCTATTCACATAAAAGTTTCAACTTTTGCACCAGGACTGACATCACCATGAGCTATCGGGAAACTGCACCCCAAACAGTCAATAGGCAGCCTCCTGGTATTGTGCCACTACTCCATCCCTCATGGTGCTATACATCTCTTCCTATACTGTCCTATACTGTAACCTCAGGGGCCCCACCCTCCAATACTTTCCACTACAAGGGAAAATTAGCTAATCCAGAGCTCTCTTTTGGCGATTTTCCACTGCATGGAACCGAGCGGTTTGGCTTGCTTTTGTGCTTTTCCACTGCTGGTACCTCATGGTACGGTGTAGGAACGGTACGGTACGGTACGGCGGCGCTTTTCCACTGCATGGAACCGAACGGTACAGCTCTCAAAAACAGTACCACCTCGATTGTGGTTCCAAGAGGTACCATACCCGGTACCGTATCCCACAATCCTTTGCATGCAGTCACTACTAGCCACTGATTGGTCAGAGAATCCCACCCACCCTGTTGTTATCCCACCCACTTAACTTTAGTACTACTTTAGTGGAAAAGCAAACCATACCGTACCGTACCGAACCGTTCCAACACCGTACCATGCGGTACCAGCAGTGGAAAAGCAAACCGGGCCAAGCAGGGCCAAGCAGGGCCGAGTAGAGCCGAGCCGGTACTTGCAGTGGAAAAGAGCCATTTGTTCCTCTACCCCTCACAACACACTACTCAACAAAAGAAAAAACATGTACCACTAACCTATTGAAGATGGGTCCACACCAGTCCAAGAAAAAGGGTACTTACACCCTGTTACAACCATCTCTTTTTTCTTTCTATTCAGTTAAACTTACAGTTGCCTGGCACCCCCTTCAATCTGTCAATGTGTCCCCCTGTGCTCATATCCATATCTTATTTTGCCCTGGGCCCTTCTTTTTGTTGCACCAGAATTTATACAGGCCTTCAGAAATGTTTCTAAGCTGTTAGAAATAGTCTGAAAAACGACTCTAGAGCAGCCTTTCTCAACCTTTTTACCCCAAAGGAACCCTTGAAATAATTTTCAGGTCTCAGGTAACCCTGGCTAAAACCAATTCATTGGGGGTCAGTAGGAAAAATGCCCCTTACATTGCTGGCCAGTGGGAGGGCCCCCTTATAGTAGTAGTCAGAATTTACAGACAGCTAAAAATATCATTGGTGTCATGCAGCTGGGTCGGCTATTTGGCATTGGTTCTTGAACTTTGCAGACACCATCAAATGTGGGGGTCATTCAGCCACAGCCCAAGGAAGCCATAAAAACCTCTGGAGGAACCTGAGGGTTCCATGGAACCCTCGTGGAGAACAGTGGCTCTAGAATCTTTGTTGTACTCTTTTGGGATATTTGAGAATGAATGATTTCACATTAAAAGCAGCTAGATAGGTCAGTGATGGTTTGTTTTACTGTTTGTTAAGAATATGTACATGGTTTAATGTCCATAGTTTGAGCACAGGTCTTTGTTTTACATGCAGCATTATGTTAAGTCCCCAACAGCTCTGCAGTCCTCAGTTGCAGTGTGCAGTTGTTGATGTCAGGCATCAGGTGGGATTCAGTATCACATACCTGGTGGAGATCAAGCTGTAGAGGGGGCTTCTCTTGCACCTTCTGTCCAACACCCCTGGTAGAGATAACATGTGGTGTGGGGCACAGAGTGGCACGAGGGCCAGTTTAGCAGGTGGCACCAGCTGTATCTTGGCAGAAAACTGATGGCCTCGGATCACCGGAAGGGCACCTGGAACTCCTTGATGCTGGATGAGAAGGCAGGAGCATAGCCGGAACACAAGCCAAGGAGTCATCAACAGCTGGGCAGTGCGGGTACAGAAACGTGAGATGGAAGCGGTGTCAGGATACAAGCCGATGTTGGTACACAGTCGAGCAGCGAGGTACAAAGGCATGAGACAGGAGCAGGGTCGAACACAGGCCGAGGTCACAGGACGGCAGGCAGGAATCCAGAGGAGAGTCGAGGACAAGCCGAGTCAAACACAGGTAAACAGGAAACAGGTCAGGGCACAGGTGAACAGGAACAAGCTGAAAGACCACACAGCAATGTGCTGCTGTCATTGCTCAGTTTAAATAGGCCATTTGGCGCCAATGCGTGCGCCAGTGTGCGACGCATTCGCGCATGCGCTAACACAAGTTTTTTCTTGTGTACATGCTAATGTGCCTGCACATGCATTCCAACGCCTGTTTAGGTCCAGCTGAACTTCTCTTACAGGCAGTTTCATGAAAGCTCACCAACAGATGCTGTTGGTTATATGTCAGGATTTGCTCTTGTGCGCAGGTGCAGAACTTCATTTCCATTGGCGCCTAGGAGCATTGGTGTTTTTTTTTCAAATTATTTTAGGCTATTTAGGCTGCATGGTTTCTCACTCTTTTCCACTCTTAGCGTTTCCAGGCTAACAGACTTATCTATTCCGCTATTTTGAATCCTATTCATTATCCAGTGAGTGCATTGCTTTATTTTGATTCTGATGTTAATAAACAGTTTACTCTTAGATGGTGGCACCCTCTCTTGTTTGCCTAGCTCTTCCATAGAGCATACAGCCTGGGCAGGCTCTTTAAATTAGTTGTTTTCATTCAAGGTGTCTTGTACAGATATATGTGATCTGCATCCTTTCCTTTTCATTAGGGATAATCCATAAAGGGACCTGGTGCTGTTTGTGAGTCTTTAGCCTGATGATATGCCACTGATCAAGTTGTGATATTTTAAGTGCAACATATGTTTCCTTTATTTCATTAAAATACAATTTTCTGTAAAATCCAATGTGCTCTTGCTTGTAATATTTACTTTCAACCAGGGCCGGGACAAGGGGTTGGCAGGAGGGACGGCTGCCCTGGGCACTGTGGTATCAGGTGAGGTGGGGGGTGCCACAAGGAGATTGGGGGGGGGGGGATCGTGTTGGAACGGGGAACTTGAGGAGGCAGCAGGGAGTAGGTATTGTTCTAGTTGGGGAAATTTGGGGGATGATTGCTGAGAGTGGTGATTTAGGGGGATTTGTGCTGGAATGGGGTATGGACAGGAAGAAGATTTGCGCTAGAAGGAGGGATTTGGGTGTACTTCGTGCTGGGAGGGGGGGGTTTAAAGTGGGGGGGATGTGTACTAGGAGGGGACATTTTAGGGGTGGAGGATTTGTGCTAGGAGTGATTTTTTTTTTTGGGGGGGGGGGGCGGAAAGATTTGTGCTGAGAGGGGGGATTCCAGCAGAGGGGCGGATTTGTACTGGGAGGAGGGAGAATTTGTGCTTAGGGGTAAGCATGCAGATTAGCGCTCAGTGGGGGGATTTTTGCTGACACAATGCTCATACTTGGGGGGGGAAGGGGGCGCAGTTTTGCATGTTTGCCCCGGGCTCTGGATGACCTTGCTTGTCCCGGCACTGCTTGCAACCCAATAAAAGTTACAATCAGATCCATGAACTTTCTTGTTTTATTGTCCTCCCCCCCCCAATCATTTTTTTACATGCAGCAAAATCTTTATTTCCAGTGTTTTGGGAAAAAAAATACTGCCCAGTCCTTACAATTATGATTGCAAAAACTGGATCTCCTTTGTCTCATGGAAGAATTAACTCATCTTGCCCGACATACTCAAGACTGCTTCCATAATACCCCATTGACAACCCAAGCATTTTGCAGCTTGAAGTTACAAAATGTTCAACATTACAAATTCCATTGCTAGGCATCTGTCTCTAGGCAATTTTGGCCCCAAATACTTTTTTTTTTTTTAATCTTTTTATTGAAGTTTTGAACACAAACAACAAAAACAGGTGCATTTGGTTCACAATACAACCATCATTTGAGCAGAAAATGGTAATTCAATGCCCACGCAGGGGTCAGGACAATAAAAGTCAGCGTAACCAGAAGAACAATAGAATCACGAGGTCGGGAAGACCAATCATGGGGGGTGTCAAACATTGCTAAGGAACATCAAAGGTAGTACAATAGCAGGACCCACACAGGACGCACCTCCGGTTCGGTGAACCCAAAGCTGGAGAGTAAGGTCAGGAATTAGTCTACCATGGCAGTGGAGGGGTCAGATAGCCACCTGGCCCAGACTCTATCATGTATCTTAGGGCAACCTCTATGAGCATAGGTATCACGATAAAGAGGTATCACAGAATTCACCAATTTCTTCCACTGCTATACTGCGGGAGGAGCCCATTGTTTCCAGGGTAGTGTAATATTTTTTTTACAGCGTCGCACGACTGCGCAATTGTCCGTTAAAGTAAAGCTGTCCCGAATCGCAAAATAGGGCCTGGTCATTAAGGGGGCAAATCCTTCCGGTCCAGAAGTGGTTAATAAATGTAACAAGCAATGTACATAATATTAACTACTTCTGGACTGGAAGAATTTTCCCCCTTAATGACCAGGCCATTTTTTGCGATTCGGCACTGCGTTCCTTTAACGGACAATTGCGCAGTCGTGCGACGCTGTACCCAAATAAAATTTATGTCTTTTTTTTCCCCACAAATAGAGCTTTCTTTTGGTGGTATTTGATCACCTGTGCGATTTTTTTTTTTTTTTTTTGTGCTATAAACAAAAAAAGTGTGACAATTCTGAAAAAAAAAAAAACAATATTTTTCACATTCTGCTATATAACATTCCCCCCAAAAAATTAAAAAAAATCTAAATTTTTCATCCTTTTAGGCCAATTCGTATTCTGCTACATATTTTTGGTAAAAAAAAAAAAAATAAATAAATCGCAAGCGTATTTTAAATGGTTTGCGCAACATTTATCGCGTCTACAAAAAAAGGGAAAGATTTATGTCAGTGCTGAATCGCAAAATACGGCCTGGTCATTAAGGGGGCAAAATCCTTCCGGTCTTAAAGTGGTTAATGTTGCATCGCTCCTAAAATGTGCCGAAAATTTGCAAAACAGTGCCAGTAAAATCACCTGAATATGCCACGCTTAAATGTGAATGTAGTCTAAGGTATAATCCTGTTGGATCGTCTAAAACCCCCCCCCCCCCATATGGATATTATAGATATTATGGCGCTTGACTAATTATTGGCTCTCATACTGCACCTGTTATTGTTCATGTGTCATTAGAATATAACATTCGGGCACGGTTTTCCTTCGTATTTCCTGTTGCTCTCATCTTTTCTAGCTCTTTTGTTTTCTCTCTTTATCTGTACACTTATGCATTCTTGACGCACAGCATTTTCCTATTATTCATTTACAGAAAGTTAACAGCGCCCAAAGCTGATATATTATGCAATGTGAATTTAAACACCACTCAGCGTCCGCTGTCTTATATAATTGTAATCTTCCGCCTTGCTGTGTAGATGTAATTCTTACAAAACATTTAATAAATAAATAAAAAAGGAATAAGGTCACGTTTTAGCAAATAAAGTCTGGTTTTTGGGTTACTAAGAATGTCATAATAGCTTTCAGGCTCCCAGCTAACAATCTGAACTGGTCTTCACAGACTTCTTGCCTTCTGTACTCAGTGCTAATGCATACAAAGTTTTCTCCAGGAAAACTCACTTATTTTTTTTTTTTTTTGCTACCTTGGAAACTGTAAGACAAAATGCTTAATGAGTTATTTTGCATTTCCAAATAATGGCCAATGGAGGGCATTCAGTAGTTTCCAGAAAACCGTCTTTCAGTGTCCAAGATATATAGCTCTATTTGAGAAAGTAAATAAAAAAAAAGTAAAGAATTAAAGCAGCCATTGAGGTTATCGTGTTTTCTTATGCAAAAGCTAATCACGCTTTCTTACCACTACAGCTAATGGTATTGTAATCTGCCATTTAGCATTCAACAAATGTCCATGATTTACCTCCCTTGCAGCATGTTCTTTTTGATGTAATTCTTTGGATACATCTCATGTGCTGTACCAAATCAAAGGCCTACAAACACCCACAATATCAAAAGAAAGCCGGAGTCAACAGTATAGACAAAGTCAACTATCATCAAGGTTATGGTCCAGTCCATATTGGTTGGTCACACTCAACTGGACTTGTACTGTAATGTTGAAGATTTACTTCCCTTGCAGCACGTTCTTCTTGGTTCCATTCATTGGGTACATCTCATGTGCTCTACCAAATCAATGACCTACAAATATCACAAAGGAGGCTAGAGTCAACAGTATAGCCAAAGTCAACTATCATCCAGCTCTTGGTCTAGCTAGTATTAGTTGGTCACATTCAACTGGACTTGTAATGTAAGGTTAAAGATTTACCTCCCTTGCAGCACGTTCTTCTTGGTTTCATTCTTTGGGTACATTTCATGTGCTGTACCAAATCAATGGCCTACAAATATCAAAAGGATGCCAGAGTCAACAGTATAGCTGAAGTCAACTATCACCCAGGTCTTGGTCTAGCTACTATTAGTTGGTCACATTCAACTGGACTTGTGCTGTAATGTTGAAGATTTACCTCCCTTGCAGCGCGTTCTTCTTGGTTTCATTCATTGGGTACATCTCATGTGCTGTACCAAATCAATGGCCACATCAATGGCCCACAAATATCAAAAGTGAGACCAGAGTCAACAGTATAGCCAAAGTCAACTATCATCCAGCTCTTGGTCTTACTAGTATTAGATGGTCACATTCAACTGGACTTGTAATGTAAAGATAAAGATTTACCTCCCTTGCAGCACATTCTTCTTGGTTTCATTCATTGGGTACATTTCATGTGCTGTACCAAATCAATGGCCAAATCAATGGCCTACAAATATCAAAAGGAAGCCAGAGTCAACAGTATAGCTGAAGTCAACTATCACACAGGTCTTGGTCTAGCTAGTATTAGTTGGTCACATTCAACTGGACTTGTACTGTAATGTTGAAGATTTACCTCCCTTGCAGCACGTTCTTCTTGGTTTCATTCATTCGGTACATTTCATGTGCTGTACCAAATCAATGGCCTACAAATATCAAAAGGAAGCCAGAGTCAACAGTATAGCCAAAGTCAACTATCATCTGGGTCTTGGTCTAGCTACTATTAGTTGGTCACATTCAACTGGACTTGTGCTGTAATGTTGAAGATTTACCTCCCTTGCAGCCTGTTTTTCTTGGTTTCATCCATTGGGTACATCTCATGTGCTTTACCAAATCAATGGCCAAATCAATAGCCTACAAATATCAAAAGGAAGGCCAGAGTCAACAGTATAGCCAAAGTCAACTATCATCCAGGACATGGTCTAGCTAGTATTAGTTGGTCACATTCAAGTGGACTTGTACTGTAATGTTAAAGATTTCCCTCCAGTGCAGCACGTTCTTCTTGGTTTCAGGTTTCATTCATTGGATACATCTCATGTGCTGTACCAAATCAGTTACCTACAAACACCCAAAAGAAAGCCGGAGTCAGCAGTATAGACCAAGGTAACTATCATCCAGGTCATGCTCTAGTGTGTATTAGTTGGTCAAGCTGGTACCAAATCAGTGGCCTACAAACACCCAAAAGAAAGTCAGGGTCAACATTATAGCCAAAGTCAACTATTATCTAGGTCATGGTCTACCTAGTATTAGTTGGTCACATTCAACTGGACTTGCACTGTAATGTTGAAGATGTTTCATAGTTTATCCATGTCACTTCATTTTCAAGATATACAGCTCTATTAGAGATGAGGATAAAAAAAATAAAGCTAAAGAAATAAGGCAACTATTGATTTTATCATGTTTCAAAAGAAAATCACACTTCCTTATCACTACAGCTAATGGTATTCAATCTGCCATTTACGTAGCATTCCTCAAATGTCAAGGATTTCCCTCCCTTGCAGCATATTCTTATTGATGTCATTCGTTGGATACATCTCATGTGCTGTACCAAATTAGTGGCCTACAAACACCCAAAAGAAAACCAGCGTCAACAGTATAGCCAAAGTCAACTAATATCTAGGTCATGGTCTACCTCGTATTAGTTGGTCACATTCAACTGGACTTTTACTGTAATGTTGAAGATGTTTCATAGCTTATCCAAGCCACCTTTTTTTTTTCCAAAAAGTTTTTATTGAATAATTGTAAAAATATATCTCTTATAAATCAACATATGAACAATACATTTAAGTTACAGCAACATAGCTTATATATTACATATAATCTGACATTAACAGAATAGGCACGTATGGCACGTAATGAAAAGTTAGACCTTTTAACATAACTCAACAGGAGTGGTCGTCAATACTGAGTCTACGAAGAGACTTGGGGCGAGGGGAGTAACAAATTGGGGCGTGAATGTGCCATACTCAGATTCCTTTTCTGACCATATTGTGGTAAAGTAAAGAACAATAGCCACATCTCGGTGTATGTGGCTTTAGGGTATTAAACAAGGGGGTGTGTTACTGGTTTTAAAGTGTAATCAATAGGAAAGTTGATATGTCAGTCAATGGAGTGATATGTCATATATCTCTGACTATATGCGAGAGCAAAAACTCTTAGCGAGAGGCGGTATCTCCAGGGGGGAGAGACCACCTGCCCACCAAGTTTGGGTGGAAAAAGTGGGGGGGGGGGGAGGATGAGAAAGAGGGGAAGGGAAGAAGGGAGGGTAGAGGTGAGGAAGGAATCCACGGCCTCTGCCTCACGAGCCTGGAGAGATGGAGGTACGATAAAGACCGATAATAGGTGGTGGTAATATGTGGGGTTGGTATGCGGCTTGAATCGTTGTGCTCTTTGATCCTCTCCCACTTGCAACCCTTGTTTAGGGGCGGGAGGGATCTAAAATCGTGTTTCACCTTTTTGGTTCAAGATATACAGCTCTAATTAGGAGAGATTAAAAAAAAATTAAGCTCAAAGAAATAAAGCAACCATTGATGTTATCGTATTTGGTATTCTAAGCTGCCATTTAGCATTGCTCGGATGTGTTTTGCCAGAATTCTCTTCCTTGCTGCATGTTCCTCTTGGTTTCATCTATCGAAAATCGAACTCACTTGCTTTACCAAACCATTGGTCTGCAAACCCCAAAATAAAGCTGGAGTCAGCATTATAGCCAAAGTCAATCATCAAAAAGTACTGTGAAAGTTCAAATTTATCCAGGTCATGATAACAGTAGTCGGTCATATTCAACAGGACTCGCAGTATATTGTTAAAGACATTTCTCAGCATATCCAAGCCACTTCTTCAGTTTCAAGATATACAATTTCTGTTTAATAGAAACTAAAAAAAAAAAAAATTAACTGAATAAATAAAACAACTATTGAGATTATCGTGTTTTGTTATGCAAAGGAAAAATCACACTTTCTAAACACTACAGCTAATGCTATTCTAATCTGCCATTTCGCATTCCATAAATGTCCATAATTTCTGTCCCTCGCAGAATGTTTCTTCTTGGTTTCATTTATTGGCTACATCCCATGTGCTGTACTAAATCAAAGGCCTACAAACACTCAAAATATCAAAAGAAAGCCGGAGTCAACAGTATTGCCAAAGTCAGCTATCATCCAAGTCATGGTCTTGCTAGTATTATTTGGTCACATTTAACTGGACTTATACTGTAATGTTAAAGATTTCCCACCAGTGCAGCACATTCTTCTTAGTTTCATTTATTAGAGAGGGGGCGTGGTGATACATCGCATGTGCTGTAGCAAATCAATGGTCCACAAACACCCAAAATATAGAAAAAAAAAGCCAGAGTCAACAGTATAGCCAAAGTCAACTGTCATCAAGGTTATGGTCTAGAGCAGGGGTCTTCAAACTATGGCCCTCCAGTTGTTCGGGAACTACAATACCCATCATGCCTAGTCATGTCTGTGAATGTAAGCGTTTTACAATGCCTCATGGGATGTTTAGTTCTACAACACCTGGAGGGCCGTAGTTTGAGGATCCCTCGTCTAGAGCGTATTGGTTGGTCACACTCTACTGGACTTGTACTGTAATGTTTCATAGCTTATTCAAGTCACTTCATTTTCAAGATATACAGCTCTATTTAAGAGAGAGTAAAAAATAAAGCTAAAGAAATAAAGCAACTATTGATGTTTTCTCATGTTTTTTTGGCTGGTATTTTTAGCTGACATTTAGCTGACATTTAGCATTCCTTAGATGTGTTTTTTCAGATTTCCCTTCCTTGCTGCATGTTCCTCTTGGTTTTATTCATTGGACACAACCCACTTTCTTTACCAAACCAATGGCCTACAAACCCCAAAATCTTGAAAACCAAGCTGGAGTCAGCACTATAGTCAAAGTCAATCATCAAAAAGAACTGTGAAGGTTCTAAATTATCCAGGTCACGATATAGCTAGCAGTAGTCGGTCACATTCAACAGGACTTGTAATATAATGTTGAAGATGTTTTTCAACTTATCCAAGCCACTTCTTCAGTTTCAAGATATATACAGCTCTGTTTAACAGATACTAAAAAATTAGGTTTCAGAATTAAAGCAACTATTGAGATTGTCATGTTTTATTTTACATAAGAAAATCACACTTTCATACCACTACAGCCAATGGTATTCTAATTTTCTATTTAGCATTCCTCAAATGTCCATGATTTCCCTCACTCGCAGAATATTCTTCTTGATGTCATTCATTGGATACATCTCATGTGCTGTACCAAATCAGTGGCCTACAAACACCCAAAAGAAAGTCAGAGTCAACAGTATAGCACAAGTCAACTATTATCCAGGTAATGGTCTACCTAGTATTAGTTGGTCACAGTCAAGTGATCTTGTACTGTAATGTTGAAGATGTTTCATAGCTCATCCAAGCCACTTCTTCAGTTTCAAGATTTACAGCTCTATTTAGGAGAGAGTAAAGAAAAAAAAAAAAAAGGAATAAAGCAACCATTGATGTTATCGTGTTTGGTATTCTATGTTGCTATTTAGCATTGCTCAGGTATGTTTTGCTAGATTTCCCCTTCCTTGCGGCATGTTCCTCGTGGTTTTAGTCATCAGACACAACTCGCTTGCTATACCAAACCATTGGCCTACAAACCCCAAAATATTTATTTAAAGCTTGAGTCAGCACTATAGCCAAAGTCAATCATAAGAAAGAACTGTGAAGGTTCTAATTAATCCAGGTCATGATATAGCTAGCAGTAGTCGGTCACATTCAACAGGACTTGTAATATAATGTTGAAGATGTTTCACAACTTATCCAAGCCACTTCTTCAGTTTCAAGACATACAGCTCTGTTTAACAGAGACTAAAAAAATTAAGCTTCAGAATTAAAGCAACTATCGAGAGTGTCGTGTTTTGTTTTAAGGAAAATCACACTTTCATACCACTACAGCCCATGGTACCCACTACAGCCCATGGTATTCTAATTTTCTATTTAGCATTCCTCAAATGTCCATGATTTCCCTCACTCGCAGAATGTTCTTCTTGATGTCATTCATTGGATTCATCTCATGTGCTGTACCAAATCAGTGGCCTACAAACACCCTAAAGAAAGCCAGAGTCAACAGTATAGCACAAGTCAACTATTATCCAGGTAATGGTCTACCTAGTATTAGTTGGTCACAGTCAAGTGGTCTTGTATTGTAATGTTGAAGATGTTTCATAGCTCATCCAAGCCACTTCTTCAGTTTCAAGATTTACAGCTCTATTTAGGAGAGAGTAAAAAAATAAAACTAAAGAAATAAAGCAACTATTGATGTTATCGTGTTTGGTATTCTATGCTGCCATTTAGCATTGCTCAGGTATGTTTTGCCAGATTTCCCCTTGCGGCACGTTCCTTGTGGTTTCAGTCATCAGACACAACTCGCTTGCTATACCAAACCATTGGCCTACAAACCCCAAAATATTTACATGAAGCTGAAGTCAGCACTATAGACAAAATCAATCATCAAAAAGAACTGTGAAGGTTCTAATTACTCCAGGGCATGATATAGCTAGCAGTAGTCGGTCACATTCAACAGTACTAGTTATACTAGTACTAGTATAGTATAATGTTGAAGACATTTCTCAGCTTATCCAAGCTACTTCTTCTGTTTCAAGATATGCAGTTTCTGTTTAACCACTTAACGTCTGCCTGCAGTAATATTACTGCGGCAGAGTGGCTCGTTATCGTCTGATGACGTAGTACTACGTCCTCAGACACTCCCCTTTCCCGGCGGCGTGCGCGCGCCGCCGGAGGCTCGCTCCCGCTGTATTCAGTCACAGCGGGAGTCGGGCCAGGGGAGGAGCAGCAGCGATCGCCGCTGCTCTTCCCCGATCGTCGGGGATCTAGTGTGGAGATCCGTCTGCTTGTGTAAACACAAGCGGGCGGATCTCCTAAGTGACAGGCAGGGTCAGATTGTAGGGTTCAGCATAGCTGAACCCTGGATCTGTCCTTGTGTTACACAGTCACCTCCCCCCACACACGTCAGTAAGCACCAGGCATACATTAACCCCTCCCTCTCCAATAAAATTAACCCCTTCCCTGCCAGAGTCATTTTTACAGTAACAGTGCATATATATAGCACTCATTAATGCAGTAATGTCACTGGTACCCCCAAAAGTGTCAAAAATGTCAGTCAAGGGTCCGATCTGTCCGCCACAATGTCGCAGTCCCGCAAAAAAAATCGCAGATCGCCGCCATTACGCGTTAAAAAAAAAAAACACCAAAAATGACAGAAATCTTTCCCTTTGTTAGTAAACGCAATAACTTTTGCGCAAACCAATCAAAATACGCTTATTGTGATTTTTTTTACCAAACATAGGTAGCAGAAAACAAATTGGCCAAAAATGTAAAAAAATTTTGATTTTTAAATTTTTTTGGGGGGAATTTCATATAAAAAAATGTTAAAAATATTGTTATTTTTTCAAAATTTACGCTCTTTTTTTGTTTATAGAGCAAAAAGTAAAAATCGCACAGGTGATCAAATACCACCAAAAGAAAGCTCTGTTTGTGGGAAAAAAAGGACATAAATTCAGTTTGGGTACGGCGTCGCACGACCGCGCAATTGTCAGTTAAATTCGCACAACGCCGAATCGCAAAAAGTGGCCCAGACGTAAGACAGCAAAATCCTCCGGTGGTAAAGTGGTTAAAGGAGACACAAGTTGAAGAATTAAAGCAACTATTGAGATTTTCGTGTTTTGTTATGCACAAGAAAATCACACTTTCTAAACACTACAGCTAATGGTATTCTAATCTGCCATTTAGCATTCCTCAAATGTCCATGATTTCCCTCCCTCGCAGAATGTTCTTCTTGGTTTCATTCATTGGATACATCTCATATGCTGTACCAAATCAAAGGCCTACAAACACCCATAATATCAAAACAAAGTCGGAGTTAACAGCCTAGCCAAAGCCAACTATAATCCAGGTCATGGTCTAGCTAATATTAGTTGGTCACATTCAAAATATCAAAAGAAAGCCAGAGACAACAGTATAGCCAAGGCAGGAAGACAGGAGAGAAATCGCAGCTCCAGGTGAGCTGAGGAAACATCACAGCAGGTAACCTCACAGGTGCTGGCCCGGCTTGCCACTGCGACAAACAAGGAAACTTGGAATAGGCAGCCACACACCGCAAAGGAATACAAATAAAAACTTCTTCATTGCAATGTAGACAGATGTAGTCACAAGAATGAACGGAAGGTGAACATGTTCCACACATCTTGTACCTAGTCATAACAGTATAGCCAAAGTCAACTATCATTCAGGTCATGGTCTAGTGCGTATTAGTTGGTCATGCTCAACTGGACTTGTACTGTAACGTAGAAGATGTTTCATAGCTTATCCAAGCCTCTTCTTCAGTTTCAAGGTGTACAGCTCTATTAAAGAGAGAGTAAAAAAATAAAAATAAAGCTAAAAAAATTACGCAACTATTGATGTTATAGTATTTGGTATTCTAAGCTGACATTTAGCATTGCTCAGATGTGTTTTGTCAGATTCCCCTTCCTTGCTGCATGTTTCTTTTGACTTTATTCATCGGATACAACTCACTTGTTACTGTATACCAAACCAATGGCTTACAAACCCCAAAATCTTACAAATAAAGCTGGAGTCAGCACTATAGCTAAAGTCAAAGTTCTAATTTATTCAGGTCATGACATAGATAGCAGTAGCCGGTCACATTCAACAGGGCTTGTAATATAACATTGAAGACGTTTTGTAGCTTATCCAAGCCACTTCTTCAGTTTCAAGATTTGCAGCTCTGTTTAACAGTCTAAAAAAATGAAGCTTCGGAATCAAAGCAACTATTGAGATTATTGCGTTTTGTTATACTAAAGAAAATCACACTTTCTTACCACTACAGCTAATAGTATTCTAATCTGCCATTTAGCGTTCCTCAAAAGTCCATGATTTCCCTCCCTCACAGCATGTTCTTCTTGATGCCATTCATTGGCTACATCTCATGTGCTGTACCAAATCAGTGGCCTACAAACACCCAAAAGAAAGTCAGAGTCAACAGTATATTAAAAAAGAATAGCGCACACATGCAAAAGAAATTACTATCAAATATGAAGACAATCCATAAATAAAAATGGGGATTTGGTCCCACCATATGGCCATATCGTGCTCAAGTCCACCACTACGTCAAAGTACCCCATTGTCAGTGGGTCCTACACTATCCATAAAAAAGGATGAATCCAGCCTCTCTAACCCTTGGAGACAACACTCCTTGCTGGGAGAGATGTGCTAATGCACTACAAGGGACTCCTCCTATATCTACTTGATAGTGGACACTGATAGAGTACAGGTGTGTGTGTGTGTGGGGGGGTGGGGTGGGATGCTCAACTTTAGAAGTCTGGTCAGACCGAATACATAATAAACAAGCAAAAAGTAGGGGGAGCAAAATCTGAACATGTATTTCTAAATCTGGTGCAGCTATGAATCAAGCGACATGCATATTAAAAAAGAATAGCGCACACGTGCAAAAGAAATGACTATCAAATATGAAGACAATCCATAAATAAAAATGGGGATTTGGTCCCACCATATGGCCATATCGTGCTCAAGCCCACCACTACGTCAAAGTACCCCATTGTCAGTGGGTCCTACACTATCCATAAAAAAGGATGAAGGTCTGACCAGACTTCTGAGGTTGAGCACCCCACCCCCCCCACACACACCTATACTCTATCAGTGTCCACTATCAAGTAGATATAGGAGGAGTCCCTTGTAGTGCATTAGCACATCTCTCCCAGCAAGGAGTGTTGTCTCTAAGGGTTAGAGAGGCTAGATTCATCCTTTTTTATGGATAGTGTAGGACCCACTGACAATGGGGTACTTTGACGTAGTGGTGGGCTTGAGCACGATATGGCCATATGGTGGGACCAAATCCCCATTTTTATTTATGGATTGTCTTCATATTTGATAGTCATTTCTTTTGCATGTGTGCGCTATTCTTTTTTAATATGCATGTCGCTTGGTTCATAGTTGCACCAGCTTTAGAAATACATGTTCAGGGTTTGCTCCCCCAACTTTTTGCTAGTCAACAGTATAGCCAAAGTAAACTATTATCCAGATTATAGTCTACCTAGTATTAGTTGAGGATGTTTCCAGGGCCAGATTAACGTAGGGGCTATTGGAGCTGCAGCTCCAGGCCCCTACCTTTTATATAGGCCCCGGGTTGGCCATATTCACTGTTACCGCTCTTCTGTCACTTGTAAACACAGAAGTCTGGCTTCTATGCTCGCTTCCCCAGGCAGCACCCTCAGAACCTCCCCACACAGCGCGAAGGCCGGACAAGGAGGGACAGTTGCCGATGCATGGATGTGTTTATGGGCTTCAGAGACAGCATCCCATGTTGAATTAGGCATACATGGCTGCACCCTTCCTCCTTTGGGTGCATGCCAAGGCACGGCCCTTAAGGCCCTTCAAAATCCTCAGCACCAAGACCATGATGCTCTTAATCCGGCCCTGGATGTTTCATACCTATTGCAAGCCACTTCCTCAGTTTCAAGATTTACAGCTCTATTTAGGAGAGAAATAGAAAAAATAAAACTAAAGAAAAATAAAGTAATTATGGATGTTATCATGTTTAGTATTCTATGCAGCCATTTAGCATTGCTCAGATGTGTTTTGCCAGATTTCCCCTTCCATGCTGCATGTCCCCCTTGGTTTCATTCCTCAAACACAAATCACTTGCTATACCAAACCATTGGCCTAAAAACCCCAAAATATTAAAAAAAAGATGGAGTCAACATTATAGTCAAAGTCAATCATCAAAAAGGACTGTGAAGGTTCTAATTTATCAACAGGACGTTTTGGAGTTTATCCAAGCTACTTCTTTAGTTTCAAGATATACAGTAAAGCTCTATTTACCAGAGACTAAATCAAACTAAGCTTAAGAATTGTCTCAACTATTGAAATTGTTGTCTTCTGTTATGTAAAAAAAATAAAATAAAATAAATCACACTCTAACCACTACAGCTAATGGTATCATAATCTGCCATTTAGCATTCCTCAAATGTCCAGGATTTCTATCCCTTGCAGCATATTCCTCTTGATGTCATTTATTGGCTACATCTCATGTGTTGTACCTGATCAGTGGCCTGCAAACACCCAAAATATCAAATGAAAGCCAGAGTCAACTGTATAGCCAAATTCAGCTATCATCCAGGTCATGGTCTAGCTAGTATAAGTTGGTCACGCTCAACTGGACTTGTACTGTAATATTAAAGATGTTTGGTAGCTTATCCAAGGCACTTCTATAATTTCAAGATATACAGCTCTATTTAAGAAAAGAGCAAAAAAAAATAAAGCTGAAGAAATAATGCAACTGTTGATGTTATGTTTGGTATTATAAGCTGTCATTAAGCATTCCTCAAATGTGTTTTGCCAGATTTCTCTTCCTTGTTGCATGTTCCTCTTGGTTTCATACAGTGGACACAACTCACTTTCTATACTAAACCAATGGCCTACAAACTCCAAAATATTAAAATAAAGCTAGAGTCAGCACTATAGCCAAAGTCAATCATCAAAAAGAACTGTGAAGGTTCTAAGTTATCCAGGTTCTAAGTTATCCAAGTCATTAATTTAACAGGACTTGCAATATAATGTTGAAGATGTTTAGCAGTTATCCAAACCAATTTTTCGGTTTCAAGTTATACTGTTTACCAGAGACTGAACAGAATAATTAAAGGAGAAGTATTAGTTTCCTTTTTTACCTTCAACCTACATAAAAAATCATCCCAATCCTCTGAGAGGGGCTACAGTCTTCTCTTGATTCTTATGCTGACAATCTGGTCAATCCACCCCCTTTCCTTCACCTCTGTTTGATTGATGTCGGTTCTGGGTTGACTGTTTTCCCCATCTTCCTCCTCACGCTGCCTCTCACCCACCACACAGCTCAGTTTGATTCTTTTACAGACAGCCTCCATCTGCACACTGTGTAGCTGCGGGATATGCTGCAGGTCTGACCTGTGAAGTTCCCAGATAAAACAAGCTGGAGAAGAGACGATTGAGAGGAGATATGATATCAATGTACAAATACTGTACTGGCGACCCTAGCATAAGGAACAAACTATTCAGAGAAAGGGAATACAATAAGACACGTGGCCACTCACTAAAACTAGAGGAAAGGCAGTTTAACCTTAAAATACGTAGGGGGTTCTTCACTGTGAGAGCGGTAAGGATGTGGAATTCTCTTCCGCAAACAGTGGTATCAGCAGGGAACATCGATAGTTTCAAAAAACTATTAGATGGGCACCTTAAAGACCACAACATACAGGGGTATACAATGTACGGTTACCAGCAAACACACACAGACATCATAGGTTGAACTGGATGGACTGATGTCTTTTTTCAATCTCACAAACTATGTAAGCTGTGCAGCATAGAAAGTGTGCAGTTAGGGGCTGTGTGAGAGGAGAAGGTAGGGGGAGCGGAGCCGTGCTGCTTGTGCTTAGACTATGTGCAGTACAGGGATGTGATGCTCAGACTATGTGCAGTACAGGGATGTGATGCTCAGACTATGTGCAGTACAGGGATGTGATGCTCAGACTATGTGCAGTACAGGGATGTGATGCTCAGACTATGTGCAGTACAGGGATGTGATGCTCAGACTATGTGCAGTACAGGGATGTGATGCTCAGACTATGTGCAGTACAGGGATGTGATGCTCAGACTATGTGCAGTACAGGGATGTGAGAAGGAGCCCTTATCAACACTTCCCCCTAGACCCAGCCATGTTTTTCCCCTATGCAGAAGAATAACAGTGCCTGAACTTGTTTACTGCTGAGATGTGTGTCTGTTCAGTAGGGATGGCCACATCTCCAAGTAGAGGAGGGACAGAAAGAGGGGGTAGATTGCTGAAGTTGTACCCGCCCCCTCTAAACTTTTAAATAGCAAATGGACCGTTACAGAGACCTACGTGATAGATAAAGTGCCCCTGCTGGAATAGCAAAAGGAGGGAGGAACGAAATAACAGCCGGTTCATGATTATGGCAATATTTGTTAATTATTTAGCCTATCCCATACTTCTCCCTTAGGCTAAAGTATTAAAGCAACTGTTAAGATTATTGTGTTTTGTTATGCAAAAGGAAATCACACTTTCTAACCACTACAGCTAATGGTATTCTAAGCTGCTATTTAGCATTCCTTAAATGTGTTTTCCTGGATTTCCTTCCTTCGCAGCATGTTCTTCTTGGTTTCATTCATTTGATAGAACTCACATACCAAATCCATCATACCCAGTGCTTTAAGTGGCCCAAAAGAGGTGCCGGTACTCTATTATAGCCTATAAATTTTGTCACCCCCCCACCCCACATCAGGGTCCCCACAGAGCACCCCACCAGGCCTGGCCTGGCCTGGGACTCCGGAGCAGGGGGACTCACTGGTGGTGACTGGTCTGGCTCTGGAGTGGGAAATATTCTTGGGGGGGGGGCAATTGAGGGCGCAGATGTCCAAAATAAGGAGCATGGAGAGGTGGCGGTATGCTCAAGAGCCATTAATGGAAGTGGCGGTACTGAGTACCAGTGCATATCGGCCCACTTAAAGCACTGATCATACCCCAATAAATGAAAATAAAGTCAACAATATAGCTAAAGTCAACTCTCAAAGAATAACTGTGAAGGCTCTAATTCATTCAGGTCATGGTGTAGCTAGTAAGGGCTCTTTCACACGGGCGATGCACCCGACGGAGTCTGTTCTGCTCAGCGGAGGATCGATCCACTGATCCCCGCTGAGCAGGTGGATGATAGCTCCGTCTCTGCTCTGTGTGCGGAGACGGAGCTGTCAGATTCCCGCTGTCCTCTATGGGGAGATCGGATGAGAACGGACCGCCTGTCCGTTCTCATTCGATCCGATCTGATCCTCCAGATTTCACGACCAGGATCGGAATCGGATGGCAGTGGGTGTCAGCGGAGATGTCTTCGCTGACACCCGCTGCCCCATAGGGATGCATGGAGCATCCGATCAGGTCCGCCTGAAAAACTGACAGGCGGATCGGATCAGATCGCCCGTGTGAAAGGGGCCTAATAGTTAGTCACATTCAACTAGACTTGTGCTATAATGTTGAAAGCTTTTGTTGCTTAGCCAAACCACTTCTTAATTTCCAACAAGTGTCACAAAAAATGCTGGAAACTCATTAGAACCCAAGAAGTGGCTTGGATAAGCTACAATAGGTCTTCAACATTCCAAAAGAAGTCCAGTTGAATGTGACTAATTGCTACCAGCTATCAAAAAAACACTACTTTTTGTAGACTACATGGCCACACATATGACTTTAAATTGTACCAAAGCTATGTCTCCTTAAAGATCATTTAATATACAAAGTAAAATTAAATTAAAAATCCAATGGTAATGATACCTATGATAGAAACCACATGAGCCCACTATGCGTCCTACCACCGAAGAAAGCTCTCCTACGTCCAACCGTTCAAAATGTAATTCATAGAAAAACACACTTTTGGCACAAGACGCCAAAAACACAAATCACAATTTATAGGATAAAAAGAGTTTTATGTTTTATTGAACATCATAATTAAAACTATATATTAAAAGTCATTTGGTCTTATGTGTGTAAAACATCCATGTGGTCTGTACACGTAGTTACTTCAACTCAACATGTTTCACCACTCTCTGGCTTCCTCAGGAGTTTTAGGCTCCATTCACACCTGAGCGTATCATTTTCAGGTGTTTTTCCAGGCGTTTTTCCGGGCGTTTTTTGGGGGCAGCATTGACATCTAACAAAAACGCCTGTAATCTGCCAAAAAAGAAGCTCATGTACTTTTTTTGAGCTTCAGGCGTTTTGCTTCAGGCGGCAAAATGCTTATATGTAAACAGGGGCCATTGAAATGAATGGGATTTTGCTTGTTGGGCATTTTGAGACTTCAGAGATGAGCATTTTACGAACTGAAAAAGGGAGGAATCCCGACACAAACTTATGTCAACACAACAAAATGTTTTTGCACATTCAGGTATCATAGCTAGAAATATTGGTAGGTCATAGGAGGGGCATAAAGTCTCAGGTGCCTTCCATTAACAGAGTGTGGGCAAAAAACTTGCATGAACCCACAGTCCATGTGTAGATATTAATTCAACCAAACCATAACATCACAAGGGGCCACACATGTCCAGCCATTAGGTCACCAAACACTCCATAAATTGATTATGTCAGACAAAGGGAGTGACCATTGTCAAGGACAGTGCTGCAGTGGATTTATAAATGTTTTTTATTATGATGTTCAATAAAATCTAAAACTCTTTATCTTATAAATTGTGGTTTGTGTTTTTGGCACCTAAAAGTCCCCAAATGTGCTTTTCTATGTATACTATATATAGGATGTGGTGCCCTTGATTTCAATACTCACTGATGGCTTCTCTATGTATTAACTTCAAAAAGTTGTCTTCAGCATTGCACATAAAATTGACTCACAGTAGCAGATACAATTCTCTCGAGCACAGGTGTCAAACACAAGGCCGGCGGGCCGAATGCGGCCCCCCAGGCCATTTTATGTGGCCCTCACACCTCTCCAGCAGCTGCAAATCCCCCCTTGTCTCTGCCCCCACCTTGTCTCAGTAGTCAGCAACAGAGAGGACAGAACTCCTTCGCCAGATCTTGTTCTTCTCTGTGCTGCTGCAGAAAGGCTCGTCTTTGCCGCCTCCCACCCCCCCCTTCTCAGCAGTTTGCAGCAGAGAGGAGGGTAGAACTCCTCCTACAGATCCTGCCCCTCTCTGTGCAGCTACAACACCACCTTGTCTCTGCCTCCCCTGGTCTCAGCATTCAGCAGACTCTGTAAGCTGACTCCAGCCCCTCCTCTGGTCCTCCTCCAGACCTTGCAGTTTCTTCTTCCCAGATCCACCCGCATCTTCTTCCTGGCAGTAGCACAAGGTAAGGGGGTGCATTGTTATGTAAGGACTGGTGGGTGACTCTTGACTTATGATGGAGGGGGGGCTCTTGACATCTCATGTAAGGGTGTAAGGGGGCGTGGGGTGCTCTGGACATCTAATCTTACAGATATAACCGGCCCTTCGAGGGCAACCATAATGCTGATGAGGCCCGCAATGAAATTGAGCTTGACACCCCAGCTCTAGAGCAGTGTTTCTCAACCTTCTTCCAGTCAAAGCACCCTTTAAAATTATGGACAATCTCGAGGTACCTTCTAAAATCGAGGCACCCCATTCTAAAATGTAAAAAAATATTCTAACTGATTTACGTAAAGCATCAACATCCACACACGTAGGGTGCCCAACGTTAGGGGTGATTTATTCTTCCAAAGCAAATACACATTTGAACACTGGTCCTGACTAGTATCCCAATGTTTCTCTTCTCTCTCAGTTTTTCTCCATAACTTAGCTAATGTGACTCCCAGTCCTGATGGAGAAGAGCAGGGGAGGGTCAAAGAAGTCATCTGCCGTATAATCTGATGATGAGTCTTTTTGCAGCTACTTCTGTCTAATTTATAGGCATTCCATCAATGGCTGCATGGCAATTCTTAGGTATGTGGACATCAGCGGACCATGCTTGTGTAACGGGTATTAGAATGACCGGCTGTAGTTTCCATTGGAAACCCCTTGTGACCTGGTGACAATGCAGAATCACAATTGGGAGTCAGGGACGGAGCGCTGTCAACCTTTAATAGGAAATGCCTGAAGAGGACCTCTATGGCAGGATCCCCAGGGATTATTTTAACAAAAGCTGCAAACTTAAAAGGAATCAAAGGAGCTTTTGGAATGACATTACCGAGTTAAAGCTTATATGAGATTTCAGTGATTGGGTTTCCATCTACTTTAACATTCTTGATGCCCTCAATGACAAACTAGCAGCTGAAATTCATTGCAAGGAGACAGGTAAAGCATGGAGACCTATCTCTGCTAATTGAGTGGTGGTCTAGCTGGCCTTTATTCGACCATTATTCCGACATTGCCCCCATTTATCTGTCAGTTGGGCGACATGGATCTTACATGTGTCCAAAATAACACCAGAGATCATCACCATTGGCTGCGTTACAAAGGTTAGGATCATATCCCATCAACGGATCATTTATCAGAAGGCGCAGAGAGCGGAGCCGTGTCTCTGGCAAACCTAGTGATTCTCAAATTTTTGTTTTTATATTCATGGAAAATTTATAGTTTTTTTTTTTTTTTTTTTACAGTTATATACACATAAGAATGATATCAACTTGGCGTATATATATATATATATATATATATATATATATATATATATATTTTTTTTTTTTTTTTTAGAATGTGTTTTGTTTCCTTTCTATGGCCTATAATTGTATAGATACATCTCTGCAGGCATATTTGCTCTTTATTTGTAAAAATGCTTCTTCCTTGTAAGGTGGAAGAGTGACTGTGCTTCACCGCTCCTCTTATCACAGTCCATGGCTGGGAGACAGAAAAACCGACTGATCTGCTACAACCAGCCTAGAGGGTGCATTGGGCTAGATAGATAGATAGATAGATAGATAGATAGATAGATAGATAGATAGATAGATAGATAGATAGATAGATAGATAGATAGATAGATAGATAGATAGATAGATAAAGTTCTAACAAGCAGGGCTCTTAGATTCCTCTTGTATTGAATTGTATTGTAACTGTAATGTCTGCCCTTATGCTGTAAAGCGCTGTGCAAACAGTTGGCTCTATATAAATCCTGTATAATAATAATAATTATATTAATAATTTTAATAAAAATAATATTCTATAGACAGACAGACAGACAGACAGACAGACAGACAGACAGATAGACAGATGGACTATCGTGGAATAGATAGATGGAAAGATAAATAGATGGATGGATGGATGGATGGATGGATGAGGGAACAGTTGGATAGGTGTAAAGATTGGTGGGGTATATGGGCAGACAGACTAACACGCAAATGGACGGACAGACAGATGGATAGAGAGATGGATGGATGAACGGACTGAATGACGGATGGAAAGGAGCGAAGGATGGATGGATGGAAGGAAGGGATGAATGAATGTATGGATGGATGGATAGACAGACAGAGGATTGAATGGATAGGTAAATGGGTGGACGGGTGGATTTGTGTATAAATGAATTAGCAGATAGATTGCTAGATTGGACTAGTAGAAGGATAGATGGATGGATTGACAGATGAATGGATGGTAGATGGATGGATGTATGTATGTATAAGTGAATGCCTTAACAGGCGGACAGACAGATGAACAGACATCAGAATGGAAGGAAAGAGAGGGAAGGATGGATGAACTGATAGCAGGAGAGGTGGATGGGTGGATTGCCAGATGGATTGGTAGATTGACAGACAGACAAGTGGAAGGATGGATGAATGGATAGAGGCATGGGAAAATGAGTGAATAGATAGATAGATAGATAGATAGATAGATAGATAGATAGATAGATAGATAGATAGATAGATAGATAGATAGATAGATAGATATATTATATAGATAGATATATTATATAGATAGATAGATAGATAGATAGATAGATAGATAGATAGATAGATAGATAGATAGATAGATAGATAGATAGATAGATAGATAGATAGATAGATAGATAGATAGATAGATAGATAGATAGATAGATAGATAGATAGATAGATAGATAGATACTGTAGATAGAAAGCGGAACTGTGAATGTAAATTGATTTTGTTGGCTGGTGCAGTCAGTAGAATATTCTCAGATCTATAACAGGAAAGGTGTTATAGAACATTTACTGCCGTAGATTTTCTCTCTGTAGTCACAAATGAGAATTTGCAGGTGGCAGCTGTGCCCAGGGCTCGGTGTTCGGGGCCCGGACCTCTATCACCCCTTCGGACACCTGTGCTAGGTAGAGCCCCTACCAACCCAACATTATATCAGCCACAAATCCGTCACATTTCTCTGCCTCCTCTGATGTCGGCTTTATATGCAGCTGTTCCTGGCTTATTGTTCCATCAGAACACACGTCCTGCACATTAAAAGGGGCAATAAACAGATCTTTCCTACAGAGACGGGGGCACACAGGTGGGTTTGGGGGGTGAGGAGCAGTTTAACATGTGTTGCCACTTACAGACAGTTTGTTGGAGCCACTGTGCTATTTATTCTGCATTTTCATTTTTTTTTCTTTTTTTAAATCATTGTAAAAAGTTTTAAAATGTGTTTTATTAAATCATGTGCAATGTAAAAAATAAAAACAGGATTTTTGCTCACACATAAATCGACGATTGAAAGCAGTACAATTTCATCTCATTCTCTTAGCTATGTGAAAATTCCCTTCATAAAGAGAAAAATCACTTTGCTTAGTGAATAAGGTAAAGTTGTGACTTCAATTTTCCAATCCATCATTTTCTATTTTTTATTTCCTTGCAATTAATTCTTTGCAAAGTACATTTTAACTTTATCTTACCTCATTCACTAAGCTAAGTGAAAATTCTCTTTGCAAAGTGAACATACTGTTTACTAATTAAATTGAATTTATTTTGGTTTAGTAATATTTATATATAGATATAGATATAAATATAGATATAGATATCGATATCTATCTTAGATATATATATATATATATATATATATATATATATATATATATATAGATATATATATATATAGATATAGATATCTATCCTAGATATATATATATATATATATATATATATATATATATATATATATACACATACAGTCAGGTCCATAAATATTGGGACATCGGCACAGTACATTTTAACTTTATCTTACCTCATTCACTAAGCTAAGTGAAAATTCTCTTTGCAAAGTGAACATACTGTTTACTAATTAAATTGAATAATTTAATTTAGTTTAGTAATATATATATATATATATATATAAAATATATACAGTATATATATATATATACTAGATAGATACACACACACATAAATATATATATATATATATATATATATATATATATATATATATATATATATATATATATATATGTATATATATATATACACACACACACAATATTTATGCATGTATTATTATTAATATTATTTAATAACAACAATATAATAATATAAATCCAATATTTTACCTGAATTTTTTTAAAAATATAATTGGAATTATTAAAATATTGGCTTATTAAAATGGCTGCAATTTCATAATTTGGGTCAAATGATGACTAGCACACCTTTGTGTACCCAACTTAATGTCCTTTAGATACAACATGGAGTTTATAGACAGCTGCAATTTAATAAGGATCCCACAAGGTAAAACAATAGCATTAACTATGTGGGATCTTCAAGAAACCATCACCTTTTATTGTTACAACACTGTTCCAATGTGCTGATTCCCTTTTTTTATTTTTTTTTTTATTTATTTTGCTACAATTTCAAATATAGTAAAGCATTCTAAAGCAAACTAAACATAAAAAAAAAATATATATAGAGGATTGATAAGTATATGGTTCCGTATTTGGGCTTCTTATTATAAGAGTATTCCCAAAATACGTTAACAGTATCTAAATGTTCTTGTTCAGCTAAATATCAAAGGCTAAAATATATTTAATAAAAACATGTATATAAGCTGTGAAGATGGGTGAGTTCTTGTTCAATCGCATGTCCAAGACTAAAAAAAAAAAAATATTTTATACTTTGTGTATGCTCTAAAGAAGGGGAGGCTTTTTCCCAAACTACATTGACTGTAACTGACATTCTTGTTCAACCGTGTATACGAGACTAAAAAAATATTGTATTCAATGTATAAATCAATATACAGTATATACATTTTGAAGAAGGGGAAGGCTTATCCCTGAAACACAATGACTGTCTCAAAAATATTGATACATTGTAGATAATAATAAATGTAAGCACTATAGAACAGTGGTTCTCAACTCTTCTATAGGGCTGGCAGGGGAGAGAGTAGTCAGATCCAGGCAGAGATTGAGAAATGCAGCAGTCTAGAGCAGTGTTTCTCAAATCCGGTCCTCATGGCACACTAACAAGCCAGATTTTAAGTATTACCTTGGGGAGATGCAGACTAGAATACTGCAATCACTGAGCAGCAAATGAGATCACCTGGGATGTATTTCAGTTAGCTTTCAAACCTGGCCTGTTAGTGGGTCCTGAGGACCGGAGTTGAGAACCACTGCTATAGAATATCCAAGGCTAAACAATATTGTATATAAAACCTGAAGAAGGGTGAGGCTCATTCCTGAAATGCGTTGACTGTTTCTAAAGTTCTTGTTCAACCATACATACTAGGGAAAAAAATATTGTCTACTTTTTATAAATTGTATATAATAATACTGTATACATTTTATACACATGTATTGTATACATCGTATATAAAAAATATTCAAAAAATTGTATATAACAATGTATATAAGCCCTGAAGAAGGGGGAGGCTTATCCCCGATACACATATACTGTATCTGATGTTCTTGTTTAACCACATATCCAGACTAAAAATATTAATACATTGTAGATAACAATGTATATAAGCTCTAAAGAGTGGCGAGGCTTATCCCCAAAACACATTGACTGCACCTAACTTTCTTGTTCAACCAAATATCCAAGACTAAAAAATATCATCTACCTGTTTTGCATTGTGTATAATAATATTGTCTACACTATATATACATGTATTGTACACAACGCAGACTAAAAAATATTGTATACGTTGTATAAAACAATGTATGTAAGCCCTGAAGAAGGGGAAGGCTTATGTTCAAAATGTGTTGACGGTATCTGACGTTCTTGTTCAACCACTTATACATTGTATATAACAATATTGTATAGATTGCATATACATGTATTGTATACAACGTAGACTAAAAAATATTGTATGCATTGTATATAACAATGTATGTAAGCCCTGAAGAAGGGGGAGGCTCATACCTGAAACACGTTGACTGTATCTGATGTTCTTGTTCAACCACCTATCCAGGATTAAAAAATATTAAAACATTGTAGATAATGTATATAAGCCCTGAAAAGTGGGGAGGCTTATGTCCAAATCAGGTTGACTGTACCTAATGTTCTTGTTCCACCAAATATCCAAGGCTAAAAAATATTGTATATAGCAATGTATATAAACCCTGAGGAAGGGTGAAGCTCATCTCTGAAACGTGTTGACTTTATCTGACGTTCTTGTTCAACCACAAATCCAAGGCTAAAATATATCATCTACCTGTTATGCATTGTGTATAATAATATTGTCTACACTGTATATACATGTATTGTTTACAACATAGACTTAAAAATATTGTATACATTCTATATAACAAAGTATAAAAGTCCTGAAGAAGGGGAGAGGCTTATTCCCGTAACATGTTGCCTGTATCTGATGTTCTTGTTTAACCATCTATCAAGGACTAAAAAATATTGTATACATTGTACTGTATAGAACAATGTATATAAGCCCTGAAGAAGGCAAAGGCTTATGCTCGAAATGTGTTGACTGTATCTGACGTTCTTGTTCAACCACGTATCCAAGACTAAATAATATCTACATTTTACACATAAAAAAATATTGTATACATATATATAGAATATATATATATATATATATATATATATGTATATATATATATATATATATATATATATATATACATATAATAATATTGTATACATTTCATATACAGGTAATGAATACAACGTAGACAAAAAAATATTGTGTACGTCATATATGACAACGTACACAAGTCCGGAAGTAGGGGAGGCTTATCCCTGAAACATTAAAAAACATAAATCAGGCTCATCAGGTACACAATATAGAAAAAGTCCATAATAATCTATGCATGATAAAAATGTCCAACATGTAGGGCTGCCATCAAATGAACCAATAGGCCAAAGGTTCCAATAAAGCTGGAAATAAAAAGAGAGAAGAGGCGCCAAGCCTCGGTTTCATCTGGTTTGCCTTCCAAGCCCCGTTCCCACTCCTGTTCCATCTACCACTATTGCCGGCATAATGGAGAAGAGGGGACACTGATTCCGATGGCGGCATCCACAGGATGACGAACACTCCTACCCTGGAATACCCAGGATGGTGCCCACCTACCATTTGTAATCTTGAACCGATGTGAGTGCTTATTACATCTTAATAAATGTACTAAAGTCTTCACTTAGAGGCGCCTTTTCAATCTTTTTTTTTTTTTTTTTTATCCCTGAAACAACTTGACTGTATCTGATGTTATTGTTCAACCACGTATCCAAGTCTGAAAATATTTTGTATAACAATGTATATAAGCCCTGAAGAAGGGGAAGGCTTATGCTCAAAATGTGTTGACTGTATATGACGTTCTTGTTCAACCACATATCCAAGACTAAAAAATATCTACATTTTACACATAAAAAATATTGTATACATATATATATAAAATATATATATATATATATACACACATATAATAATATTGTATACATATATATATAATAAAAAAAAATATATATATATATATATATATATACATACACACATATAATAATATTGCACACATTTTAAAATACATGCAATGTATACAATGTAGACTAAAAAATATTGTGTGCATTGTACAAAAGCCCTGAAGAAGGGGGAGGCTTATCCCTGAAACATGTTGACTGTATCTAATGTTCTTGTTCAACCACATATCCAAGGCTAAAACTATCGTGTATAACAATGTATATAAGCCCCGAAGAAGGGTCAGGTTTATCCCCAAAATGTGTTGACTGTATCTCACATCCTTGCTCAACCGTGTAACGAAGACTAATATTGTCAACAATATATATAAGCACTGAAGAAGGTTGAGGTTTATCCTCAAAATACATTAACTGTATCTGGCACTCTTGTTCAACCAAATATTCAAGGTTAAAAAAATATTGTATACGTTGTATGAATCAATGTATATAAGCCCTGAAGGAGGGGAAGACTTATGCTTAAAATGTGTTGACTGTATCTGATGTTCTTGTATAACTACTGTACATAATCCAGGACTAAAATGTATGTGTCAATGTTAAGAAAATAACACATTTTGAATGAAAATGCACTCCGTAGCTCTTCTCTACAGTGATCCTGGCCAGAGAACTCCAACCAAAGAACAAATCATGAAAAAATCCATGTACCAAGTTTAAGCCTTCTCCTTCATCTCTAAAGTCAATGCGGCATTTTAAACCGCAGCTTGATTTTGTTTTTATTAATCTTTCCAGCCTCTACACTATAAAAGTTGAAGTGTACCCATTTGTTTTACACGTCTCCTCGACATGGAACTTCAATAAACTTTCACTAGCCTGTGAAAATATTTTTAGCGTCATATAAACCAAAATGAACAGATTCCTCACACATTATAAGAGGTTCTGGAAAAGTTCCGGACTGAAGAGGCGCGGACAGATCCGTGCTTGGCGCTGCTTACAGAACAGAGCTCCGCTTGGCGCCGTATCAAATGAAACTCAATATTTCCTCCCAGCATAGGAGGAGAGATTGATCTGTTCAATTTAAAAAATATTGATTGTCCTGCTTTCGTACGGTTTGGTGGCCAGAACCGTCGCTTATGCGGAAGATATTTGTTACAATCGTTCTGAGTTCCTAATGAAATCGCTGATTTGTACTGAGAACAATAAAGAGTCCGGTGAATGCAGGTAATAAGGTGGATTTGGGACAGTTGGTTATTATTTGCTTGTCATTGCCATCATATAGCTGAATCCCTCTGACAAGCGCACCGTTGCAATAAATTTTACTTTTTAGTTTCTCCCAAAGGAAAGGAAAAACTCAAAGCTGAGCAGACGGTTCAATAATAAACCATCAGAATAGAATTCCTGTCTCTTTCTTTGCATTTTTTACTTTGTTAGTTGTACTTTTTGGCAGAAAAGCGAACAATCATCTTCCCATTTCAGGCTCCTACGATCCTAAGTCCAGGATCACAAACCCTTGTTTATAGACCAAGTTGAAATCTCATTCAAGCCAAACTTGAGGTGAACACCAGAAGGCCATCCTTTCCAGAGTTTATCTCCACCAGTGGAGATGATGGGCTCCCTTGGGAGTTGAGTTACTCGATGGACCCCAAGTTTTTTTCGTAATGTTTGGCAGAAAAGCTAACAATCCACTTCAGATTTCAGGCTCCTATGAACCTAAGTCCAGGATCACAAACCCTTGTTTATAGACCAAGTTGAGATCTCATTCAAGCCAAACTTGAGGTGAACACCAGAAAGCCATCCTTCCCAGAGTTTAGCTCCACCATTAGAGATGATGGACTCCAGGGGAGTTGTGTAGCTCCACCAGTAGAGATGATGGACTCCAGGGGAGTTGTGTCACTCGTTGGACCCCCTGTTTTGTTGTTGTGTTCAGTAGAAAGGCTAACAATCGGATTCAGATTTCAGGCTCCTATGATCCTAAGTCTGGGATCACAGACCCTTGTTTATAGGAAATGTTGACATCTCCTTCAAGCCAAACTTGAGGTGAACACCAGAAGGCCATCCTTTCCAGAGTTTATCTCCACCAGTGGAGATGATGGGCTCCCTTGGGAGTTAGGTTACTCAATGGACCCCAAGTTTTTTTCGTAATGTTTGGCAGAAAAGCTAACAATCCACTTCAGATTTCAGGCTCCTATGAACCTAAGTCCAGGATCACAAACCCTTGTTTATAGACCAAGTTGAAATCTCCTTCAAGCCAAACTTGAGATGAACACCAGAAGGCCATCCTTCCCAGAGTTTAGCTCCACCAGTAGAGATTATGGACTCCAGGGGAGTTGTGTAGCTCCACCAGTAGAGATGATGGACTCCAGGGGAGTTGTGTCACTCGTTGGACCCCCTGTTTTGTTGTTGTGTTCAGTAGAAAGGCTAACAATCAGCTTCAGATTTAAGGCTCCTATGATCCTAAGTCTGGGATCACAGATCCTTGTTTATAGGCAATGTTGACATCTCCTTCAAGCCAAACTTGAGGTGAACACCAGAAGGCCATCCTTTCCAGAGTTTATCTCCACCAGTGGAGATGATGGGCTCCCTTGGGAGTTGTGTTACTCAATGGACCCCAAATTTTTTTGTAATGTTTGGCAGAAAAGCTAACAATCCACTTCAGATTTCAGGCTCCTATGAACCTAAGTCCAGGATCACAGACCCTTGATTAAAGGCTACGTTGACATATCCTTCAAGCCAAACTTGAGGTGAACACCAGAAGGCCATCCTTCCCAGAGTTTAGCTCCACCAGTGGAGATGATGGGATCCCTGGGAGTTGTGTTACTCGTTGGACCCCAAATTTTGTCGTAATGTTTGGCAGAAAAGCTAATAATCCGCTTCAGATTTCAGGCTCCTACGAACCTAAGTCCAGGATCACAGAACCTTGATTAAAGTCCCCGCTGACGAAGTCGATGACGCAACGCGTACGGGGGAGGAGCCTGCACGTCATTACGCCGGTCCGGAGGTACCAGGAAGTGTTTGGAGGCGATTGCAAGCTGGCACGGCTGAAGTGCCTGTCTATGTAAGTGCAACACTTATACCGATAAATAAATAGCCCCCTAATCAACACAGAGAGCACTAGATCTCCTTTATTTGTTTTTCATCTACCCCATCCCTGGAGCTTGAGAGATTGGTTGGAGGTGAAGGCAGAGGTGATCACCAGGCGATTGTGGATACTGCTTTATGTGCCTGTCTTGACTCATTTGAGTCTCCTTTTGAGGTGAGCTGCTAATCTCACTATCTGTCACTGGAGCACTGGGAGTGAAGCATGCAGCACATTTTGCACAGATGAAGATTTGTTTATTCATATATCACTGAGATTGCACTGTGTATTGGTACTTTTTGTCACATTATTTCAAGTCACTGCTCACTTATTGGGACATTTATTTAGTTTGTTTGCTTGATTCATATTGATTTATGATCACAGCATTATTTGTCACATATTTCAAGCGATATTTTTATTCACTTAGCGCAGCAATATTACTTTATTGACATATCCTTCAAGCCAAACTTGAGGTGAACACCAGAAGGCCATCCTTCCCAGAGTTTAGCACCACCAGTGGAGATGATGGCTCCCCTGGGGAGTTGTGTAACTCGTTGGATCCCATGTTTTGTTGTAAGGTTTGGCATAAAAGCTAACAATCAGCTTCAGATTTTAGGCTCCTATGTTTCTAAGTCCAGGATGACGGACCCTTGTTTTAAAGCAATGTTGATATATCCTTCAAGCCAAACTTGACGTGAACACAAGACCACCCTTCCCAGAGTCTAGCTCCACCAGTGAAGATGATGGCCCCCCTGGGAAGTTATGTCACTTGTTGAAGCCCATGTTTTTTTGTAATATTTTGCAGAAAAGCTATCAACCCCATGGGAGAGCAGATCCTTTTCCACCCTCATCTACCATTGCAGCAGCACCCTCACCCACCCTCTTTCCTCCAAAATACCCCCAGCTCCATCTCCCCCACAAACACCCACTCTCCCCTCTTTCAGATTTGGCCCATATCCCTTCCACATGTCCTCTCCCCAATCAGAATTGTTTCCAAGTTACTTCGGTTCTTCTCCACTGAGTATCAGAGGAGATAATCTAAACTCTCAGTTGAGACTATTTTACATATTCTCCTCTATACACTCCTCTTAGGTATATACCTCAACTGCTGACTTTATTTCTCTCATCTCATGCTATCCATGTCTCAAGTCATTGACAATCTTGTATTGTTACAATTAATATGTGAATAGACGTTTCCTTTCAAAACCAGGGAAGAAAGGAATTGGTACCCATTTGTGAGGGTAGGTGCTAAAGTTGGATAAGAAGATCTGCCTCCTAATCAGCATTCCTATTCATTTCTAAGATGTTCAGTAAGGTTGAGGTCAGGGCTCTGTTCCCTAAACAGTGGGGAAAGATACCTGCTGTCCAGGACCCATCCCTTGCATCCTGTACAATAGCCACACAATACTATGCAAAAGTCTTAGGCAGGTGTGAAAAATTATGTAAATTAGGAATGCTTTCAGAAATAGAATTGGTAATAGTTCATTTTTATTAATTAACAAAATGGAAACGAGAAGAGAGATCCAAACCAGATCAATATTTGGTGTGACCATCCCTTGCCTTCACACCAGCATCAATTCGTCTAGGTAGACTTGCACAAATTTTTGAAGGAACTCGGCAGGTAGGTTGTTCCAAACATCTTGGAGAACTAAGCACAGATCTTCTGTGGATGTCAGCTGCCTCAAATCCTTCTGTCTCTTCATGTAATCCCAGGCAGGCTCCATGATGTTGAGATCAGGGCTCTGTGGGGGCCAAACCATCACTTCCAGGACTCCTTGTTCTTCTTTACACTGAAGATAGTTCTTAATTACATTAGCTGTATGTTTGGGGTAGTTGTCTTGCTGCAGAATAAATTTGGGGTCAATCACACACCGACCTAATGGTGTGACATGATGGATAAGTATCATCCTGTATTTCTCAGCACTGAGGACACCATTGATCCTGACCAAATCTCCAACTCCATTTGCAGAAATGCTGTACTGTGCGTTGCATACTGCGGAGTATTGCACTCTATACACTTTACTGTGCACTGCATACTGCGGAGTATTGCACTCTATACACTGTACTGTGCGCTGCATACTGCGGAGTATTGCGCTCTATACACTGTACTGTGCGCTGCATACTGCGGAGTATTGCACTCCATACACTGTACTGTGCACTGCATACTGCGGAGTATTGCATTCTATACACTGTACTGTGCGTTGCATACTGCGGAGTATTGCATTCTATACACTGTACTGTGCGTTGCATACTGCGGAGTATTGCATTCTATACACTGTACTGTGCGCTGCATACTGCAGAGTATTGCATTCTATACACTGTACTGTGCGTTGCATACTGCGGAGTATTGCACTCTATACACTGTACTGTGCGTTGCATACTGCGGAGTATTGCACTCCATACACTGTACTGTGCGCTGCATACTGCGGAGTATTGCATTCTATACACTGTACTGTGCGTTGCATACTGCGGAGTATTGCACTCCATACACTGTACTGTGTGCTGCATACTGCGGAGTATTGCACTCCATACACTGTACTGTGTGCTGCATACTGCAGAGTATTGCACTCCATACGCTGTACTGTGTGTTTCATACTGTGGAGTATTGCATTTTATACACTGTACTGTGCGTTGCATACTGCGGAGTATTGCACTCTATACACTGTACTGTGCGCTGCATACTGTGGAGTATTGCACTCCATACACTGTACTGTGCGTTGCATACTGCGGAGTATTGCACTCTATACACTGTACTGTGCGTTGCATACTGCGGAGTATTGCATTCTATACACTGTACTGTGCGCTGCATACTGCGGAGTATTGCATTCTATACACTGTACTGTGCGCTGCATACTGCGGAGTATTGCATTCTATACACTGTACTGTACGTTGCATACTGCGGAGTATTGCACTCTATACACTGTACTGTACGTTGCATACTGCGGAGTATTGCACTCCATACACTGTACTGTGCGTTGCATACTGCGGAGTATTGCACTCTATACACTGTACTGTGCGTTGCATACTGCGGAGTATTGCATTCTATACACTGTACTGTGCGCTGCATACTGCGGAGTATTGCATTCTATACACTGTACTGTGCGCTGCATACTGCGGAGTATTGCATTCTATACACTGTACTGTACGTTGCATACTGCGGAGTACTGCACTCTATACACTGTACTGTACGTTGCATACTGCGGAGTATTGCACTCCATACACTGTACTGTGCGCTGCATACTGCGGAGTACTGCACTCTATACACTGTACTGTACGTTGCATACTGCGGAGTATTGCACTCTATACACTGTACTGTACGTTGCATACTGCGGAGTATTGCATTCCATACACTGTACTGTGCGCTGCATACTGCGGAGTACTGCACTCTATACACTGTACTGTACGTTGCATACTGCGGAGTATTGCACTCCATACACTGTACTGTGCGCTGCATACTGCGGAGTACTGCACTCTATACACTGTACTGTACGTTGCATACTGCGGAGTATTGCACTCTATACACTGTACTGTACGTTGCATACTGCGGAGTATTGCACTCCATACGCTGTACTGTGTGTTTCATACTGCGGAGTATTGCATTCTATACACTGTACTGTGCGTTGCATACTGCGGAGTATTGCGCTCTATACACTGTACTGTGCGCTGCATACTGCGGAGTATTGCATTCTATACACAGTACTGTGCGTTGCATACTGCGGAGTACTGCACTCCATACACTGTACTGTGCGCTGCATACTGCGGAGTATTGCACTCCATACACTGTACTGTGCACTGCATACTGCGGAGTATTGCATTCTATACACTGTACTGTGCGCTGCATACTGTGGAGTATTGCGCTCTATACACTGTACTGTGCGCTGCATACTGCGGAGTATTGCACTCCATACACTGTACTGTGCACTGCATACTGTGGAGTATTGCGCTCTATACACTGTACTGTGCGTTGCATACTGCGGAGTATTGCACTCCATACGCTGTACTGTGTGCTGCATACTGCGGAGTATTGCATTCTATACACTGTACTGTGCGCTGCATACTGCGGAGTATTGCACTCCATACACTGTATTGTGCGCTGCATACTGCGGAGTATTGCACTCCATACACTGTACTGTGCGTTGCATACTGCGGAGTATTGCGCTCTATACACTGTACTGTGCGTTGCATACTGCGGAGTATTGCACTCCATACGCTGTACTGTGTGCTGCATACTGCGGAGTATTGCATTCTATACACTGTACTGTGCGCTGCATACTGCGGAGTATTGCACTCCATACACTGTATTGTGCGCTGCATACTGCGGAGTATTGCACTCCATACACTGTACTGTGCGTTGCATACTGCGGAGTATTGCGCTCTATACACTGTACTGTGCACTGCATACTGCGGAGTATTGCACTCCATACACTGTACTGTGCGTTGCATACTGCGGAGTATTGCACTCCATACACTGTACTGTGCGTTGCATACTGCGGAGTATTGCACTCCATACACTGTACTGTGCGTTGCATACTGCGGAGTATTGCGCTCTATACACTGTACTGTGCGTTGCATACTGCGGAGTATTGCGCTCTATACACTGTACTGTGCACTGCATACTGCGGAGTATTGCACTCCATACACTGTACTGTGCGTTGCATACTGCGGAGTATTGCACTCCATACACTGTACTGTGCGTTGCATACTGCGGAGTATTGCACTCCATACACTGTACTGTGCGTTGCATACTGCGGAGTATTGCACTCCATACACTGTACTGTGCGTTGCATACTGCGGAGTATTGCACTCCATACACTGTACTGTGCGTTGCATACTGCGGAGTATTGCACTCTATACACTGTACTGTGCATACTCTATACACAAGATAAAGATTGACATTTGAAGAGGATTTGTGTACTTTTAATAGTGTGTTGACCCGTCTACTTTAATTGCAGTAAAATGATTTTACTGTCACCTTGTAGGGATGAATAAGATATTAAAAATGATGATTTTTCTATGCCGGAGTTTAGAAAGTAGGAGCGGTGTCAGGGCCTAAAGTGCTTTTCCTAATATTGAATAATTCAACACAACAGCTGGCGCACGTCTGCGGAATGAGGAATACAGGTCACAAATTAACACAAAATGTTCATTCTAAACTGTACAGAGATTTCTGATTGTAATAATATGAACCTCAAATATTCACATATCCCCAACCCCCATATAGGAAACCTCATAGACCATTTACACAAATATACAAAGATCACAGAACCAGCACTTGCTGAAATTTATCTATTTCAGCTTTCCCATAGACACACTCATTCCCATAGACACACTCATTCCCATGGACACACTCATTCCCATGGACACACTCATTCCCATGGACACACTCATTCCCATAGACACACTCATTCCCATGGACACACTCATTCCCATGGACACACTCATTCCCATGGACACACTCATACCCATAGACACACTCATTCTCATAGACACACTCATTCCCATAGACACACTCATTCCCATAGACACACTCATTCCCATAGACACACTCATTCCCATAGACACACTCCTAAACCTTGTGGACAGCCTTCCCAGAAGAGTTGAAGCTGTTATAACTGCAAAGTGTGGGCAAACTCAATATTGAACCCTACGGACTAAGACTGGGATGCCATTAAAGTTCATGTATGTGTAAAAGCAGGTGTCCCAATACTTTTAACAACATAGTGTATATGTAATCATATAAAAAAAAAACATATAGAATTAAATATGAATAATGTCCTGTAGAGTTAAAGGAATTTGTATACTAAATGCAATCATAAGGTATATCAACCTCATATAGTTAGCAGAGTACAATTTTCTTTGGCTATAATAGGCCTTTTAAATTTAAAAAGTTAAATATAAACCAGCAATTTTTTTCATAAGGACACAAAAGTATCTGAAGAATTAAAATTTCAATTTTAGAACGAGTCACCCCCTTCCTCTGTGTGGTTCATTAAACCGGTGCCATCGGCAGCTGGTATTTAGATGAAAGGAGTGAGGTCACCCAAATTCCATCAAAAAGTGACGAGTGCGCCCGAAAAGAGCTTCTGGAGAACTCTTAGGTTATGTTTTTCCTGGGCCCAGATCAATGGCCATCCTAAGCAGCCAGCTTTATAACCGAATCATATTTGTGTCGAATGTTATGAGCCCCAGTCACAGGGGACATCTGCCCGGGCTCGCTCCATGTGCTATGCTCTCTTGTCATGAGCTTGTGTTGCTTCAGCTGGCTCGGGTGACTCAGGTTTCACTCTCGTTGTGGCTTCAAACAGCTGAGCCCATCAGAAGGCTCTTTGATATAATCAGAACCCGGCTCAACCGCCGACCGCTGATATCCAGAGCGGATCTGGTTAGGACCAGCTGCTCTTTTCTTACCGTAGAAAATTGGAATTGCAACATTGTTCCAACTCTAATATGGAAGAGATGTCAATCTTCCTTCTCATATCAGATCAGACACAAAGCCTGGCTCACCATCCCAGTAGTTGTTGACTTGTTGTAATGCCTTTGATAAAAAAATAAAATAAAAACAACAACGGGACCTCGAAACAGAACTCAGGCCAGACAGCTCAATAGACAGGCAAAGTCCATCCATGTACATGAACTATTCACCCTGAGAAATAGTTCTTATTCATTTGACCACATTGCATAGACAACAAGGTAACACCGATTTCCTTTAACAGGTTTGTTGTAGCTTCCACATATAATTTCATATATAGTTATATATTAATGTAGCTTTCATTGTATTTTAGCCCTGATGAAGGGGGTGTATCTAAACTTCAAAAATTTGTTAGATTGTTGTCATTCATTTTTCTTGTTGGCTTTTCATATACCAACCTTATTATTGACAAGTTGCTTCAACCAAGAGGAACCTAAGCTGCCAATACGACTTACTAATGCAAAACTTTTCTTTTTTAAATGGAGACCAAATGTAATGGTGGAAGTTGCAATAGGGGGCTGCTTACAATTGGAAATAGAGCTTCCATGGATCCTCCCAGCTCCTCTCCTACTCTTCCTTCTCTTCTCTCCTTTCCTCTCCCCTTCCATTCCCTTCCCTTCCCTTCTCTTCTCTCCCCTTTTCTCCCCGTATCCTCTCTTCTCTCTCCTTCTCCTTTCTCTCCCCTTCTCTCCCCTTCTCTCCTCTCCCCTTATCCTCTCTTCTCCTCTCACCTTCCCTTCTCTCCTTCTCCTTTCTCTCCCCTTATCCTCTCTTCTCTCTCCTTCTCCTTTCTCTCCCCTTCTCTTCTCTTCTCTTCTCTTCTCTTCTCTTCTCTTCTCTTCTCTTCTCTTCTCTTCTCTTCTCTTCTCTTCTCTTCTCTTCTCTTCTCTCCTCTCCTCTCCTCTCCTCTCCTCTCCTCTCCTCTCCTCTCCTCTCCTCTCCTCTCCTCTCCCCTTCCCTTCTCTCCTCTCCCCTTCTCTCCCCTTATCCTCTCTTCTCTCTCCTTCTCCTTTCTCCCCCCTTTTCTCCTCTTCTCTTCTCTTCTCTTCTCTTCTCTTCTCTTCTCTTCTCTTCTCTCTCTCCTTCTCCTTTCTCTCCCCTTCTCTTCTCCTTTCTCTCCCCTTCTCCTCTCTTCTCTATCTCCTTCTCCTTTCTCTCCCCTTCATTTCTCCTTTCTCTCCCCTTCTCCTTTTGCTTCTCTTCACTCCCCTCTCCTCCTCTCCTCTTCCCTCCCCTTCTCCTCTCTCTCCCCTTCTCTTCTCCTTTCTCTTCTCCTCTCCTTTCTCTCCCCTTCTCTTCTCCTTTCTCTTCTCCTCTCCTTTCTCTCCCCTTCTTTCTCTTCTCTTCCATCCCCTCCCCTCCCCTCCCCTTCCCTTCTCTTCTCTCCCCCTTGTCTTCTCTTCTCTCCCCTTGTCTTCTCTCCTCTCTTCTCCTTTTTCCTTCCTTTCTTCCTTCTCTCTCATCCTATTCCCATTCTCTCCCCTTCTCTTCTCCTTTCTCTCTCCTCCTATTCCCTTTCTCTCCCATTCTCTTCTCCTTTCTCTCCCCTTCTCTTCTCCTTTCTCCCCTCTTCTCCTCTCCTCTCCTCTTTCCTTCCTTTCTCCTTTTCTCTCCTCCTATTCCCTTTCCTTCCCCATTCTTTCTCTTTCCCTTCCTCTCCTCTCCTCCTATTCTCCATTCTTTCCCTTCTTCTCGTCTAGTTTCCTCCCCTCTTCTCTTTTCTTCCCCTCCTATCCACACCTCTCTTTAACCCCCCTTTCAAACCCTCCTCTTCTCACTTCTTCTCCTCATCTCTCATTGCTTCACTTTCCCATTCTCCTCCTCTCTTCTCCTCTCTTTCCTTTCTTTACTCCAATTCTCTTCCCAACTCTTTCCTCTGTTCACCACTCCTCTCCTATTCTCTCCTTTCCTCTATTCACCTCCTCTCTTCTTACCTCCTTTCCTCTCTCCTCCTTTCACTGCTTTCTTCTTCACTCTCCCTTAGTCTTCCCTCTCACCTACTCTACCCTCTTTTCCTCCCCTCTCCTCTGCTCTCCTTACATTTCCTTTCTATTTTCACGTCTTCTTTCCCCTCTGAACCTCTCCTCTCCTCTCCTCTCCTCTCCTCTCCTCTCCTCTCCGCTTTTAATCTTGCCTCTCTTCACCTCTCTTTTCCTTTACCTTCAGCTTCATTTTGCTCTCTTTACCTTCTCACCTTCCCTCCCCTTACCTATTCTCCTGCCCTCTGTTCCCCTCTCTCCTGCTAAACTCCTCTGTCCTCACTCATCTTCATCTCATCATTCCTCAACTTCCTTCTCCTCTTCTCTTGTTTACCCTCGGCTCCCCTCTTCTCTCTTTATATCCCTTCTCATCTCCTCCCCTCTCCTTTTCTGTTCTCTCTGCCACCTTCCTCTCCCCTCTCCTTTCCTCTTCACTATTCCCCTAATTCTCACCCCCACCTCCCAACTTCTTTCCTCTCCCCTCTGCTCCCTTCCTCTCCCCTCTCCTTTCCCCTCCACTATTCCCCTAATTCTCAATCCTACATCCCAACTTCTTTCCTCTTTCCTCTGTTCCCTTCTTCTACCCTCTCTTTTCCCCTCCATTGTTCCCTTAATTCTCAGCCCCACCTCCCAACTTCTTTCCTCTCCTCTCTTCTCCCTTCCCCTCCCCCTCTCCTTTCCTCTCCATTGTTCCCCCAACACCCACCCCACCTCCCAACCTCTTTCCTCTCCTCTCTGCTCCATTCCTCTCTTTCTCCTTTCCTCTCCACTGTCCCCCTAATGCCAACCCCCATCTCCCAATTTCTTTCCTCTCCTCTCTGCTCCATTCCTCCCCCTCTCCTTTGCTCTCTACAGTTCCCCTAAGTCTCATCCCCACCTCCCAACTTCTTTCCTCTCCTCTCTGCTCCCTTCCTCTCCCCCTGTCCTTTCCTCTCCACTGTTACCCTAACGCCCACCCCCAGCTCCCAATTTCTTTCCCCTCCTCTCTGCTCCATTCCTCTCCCCTCTCCTTTCCTTTCTACTGTTTCCCTGATTCTCACCCCACCTCGCAACCTCTCTCCTCTCCTGTCCATTCCTTTTTCTTCCCAAAAAGCTTTATTGAACAAAGTACACATTAGAGAAGGGTACAACAGTTGGATCATTCCGATCAACATTTCGGTTTGTTACTAAGTTAGTTAATATTGGATCACAGAGAATGTTGATCGGAATGATCCAACTGTTGTACCATTCCTCTCCCCTCTCCTTTCCTATTCACTGTTCCCCTAATGCCCGCCCCCACCTGACTATCCTTTCCTCTCCTCTCGGCTCCCTTCCTCTCCCCTCTCCTTTCCTCTCTACTGTTTCCCTGATTCTCACCCCTACCTCCCAACCTCTCTCTGCTCCATTCCTCTCCCCTCTCCTTTCCTCTCCACTGTTCCCCTAAACCTCACCCCTACCTCCAAACTTCTTTCCTCTCCTCTCTGCTCCATTCCTCTCCCCTCTCCTTTCCTCTCCACTGTTCCCCTAAACCTCACCCCTACCTCCAAACTTCTTTCCTCTCCTCTCTGCTCCATTCCTCTCCCCTCTCCTTTCCTCTCCACTGTTCCCCTAAATCTCACCCCTACCTCCAAACTTCTTTCCTCTCCTCTCTGCTCCATTCCTCTCCCCTCTCCTTTCCTCTCCACTGTTCCCCTAAATCTCACCCCTACCTCCAAACTTCTTTCCTCTCCTCTCTGCTCCATTCCTCTCCCCTCTCCTTTCCTCTCCACTGTTCCCCTAAACCTCACCCCTACCTCCAAACTTCTTTCCTCTCCTCTCTGCTCCATTCCTCTCCCCTCTCCTTTCCTCTCCACTGTTCCCCTAAATCTCACCCCTACCTCCAAACTTCTTTCCTCTCCTCTCTGCTCCATTCCTCTCCCCTCTCCTTTCCTCTCCACTGTTACCCTAAATCTCACCCCTACCTCCAAACTTCTTTCCTCTCCTCTCTGCTCCATTCCTCTCCCCTCTTCTTTCCTCTCCACTGTTCCCCTAAATCTCACCCCTACCTCCAAACTTCTTTCCTCTCCTCTCTGCTCCATTCCTCTCCACTGTTCCCCTAAATCTCACCCCTACCTCCAAACTTCTTTCCTCTCCTCTCTGCTCTATTCCTCTCCCCTCTTCTTTCCTCTCCACTGTTCCCCTAAATCTCACCCCTACCTCCAAACTTCTTTCCTCTCCTCTCTGCTCCATTCCTCTCCCCTCTCCTTTCCTCTCCACTGTTCCCCTAAATCTCACCCCTACCTCCAAACTTCTTTCCTCTCCTCTCTGCTCTATTCCTCTCCCCTCTCCTTTCCTCTCCACTGTTCCCCTAAATCTCACCCCTACCTCCAAACTTCTTTCCTCTCCTCTCTGCTCCATTCCTCTCCCCTCTCCTTTCCTCTCCACTGTTCCCCTAAATCTCACCCCTACCTCCAAACTTCTTCCCTCTCCTCTCTGCTCTATTCCTCTTCCCTCTCCTTTCCTCTCCACTGTTCCCCTAAATCTTACCCCTACCTTCAAACTTCTTTCCTCTCCTCTCTGCTCCATTCCTCTTCCCTCTCCTTTCCTCTCCACTGTTCCCCTAAACCTCACCCCTACCTCCAAACTTCTTTCCTCTCATCTCTGCTCCATTCCTCTCCCCTCTCCTTTCCTCTCCACTGTTCCCCTAAACCTCACCCCTACCTCCAAACTTCTTTCCTCTCCTCTCTGCTCCATTCCTCTCCCCTCTCCTTTCCTCTCCACTGTTCCCCTAAATCTCACCCCTACCTCCAAACTTCTTTCCTCTCCTCTCTGCTCCATTCCTCTCCCCTCTCCTTTCTTCTCCACTGTTCCCCTAAACCTCACCCCTACCTCCAAACTTCTTTCCTCTCCTCTCTGCTCCATTCCTCTCCCCTCTCCTTTCCTCTCCACTGTTCCCCTAAATCTCACCCCTACCTCCAAACTTCTTTCCTCTTCTCTCTGCTCCATTCCTCTTCCCTCTCCTTTCTTCTCCACTGTTCCCCTAAATCTTCTCTAAATCCTCTCTTCTTCTCTCCTTTCCATTCTCTTCCCCCTCTCCTGTCCCCAGTACCTTGGATGGCTATAAATTTGTGAATCGCCCTCCATGTGATGAAACCGTTTTACAGAATCCTCAGCCTGTGTTGCACGGATATCATTTAGGTCCTTTTTTTATTTTATAGGTTTTTCTATTCTTTGGCAGTTGCTAAATTTCAGCATTACTCGTCCCTGCTTAAGTGATAACATACGATGGTGAATGGTGTAGTGATCTCCTTATCGCTAATTCTCAGTTCTTTCACTCAGCGGCAGGAAAACGCAGGGTGTCTCCTGTCAGTCTGATCAAACCTTCTCACCACGGGGCGTTTTTCCATTAAGAGGAAACTTGGGGGGTCCGTATCATTTTACTGGAACCAGCCGCTCGACGCTGAGCAGAATTTTATTTAGACATTCTTCCCTGTGATGCCCATGTCAGTGCCAATATAGAAAGCGAATTAATCAAATGGAAGTCATTTTAGACTGATGATGATCAAAAGGCGTGCAGTACACATGGGGTCAGGCAACCAAAACTCTGATAAACTGGACCACACACAGCTCTCGGTATCGGGGATGAGAACAATTACAGTATAAAGAACTACAAATCTCAGGAGAGCCAAATGGTCTCATCTGAGGAAAAAACAAAAGGACAATGTTACAAATTATCGGGGTTCCCATGACTATCTATCTATCTATCTATCTATCTATCTATCTATCTATCTATCTATCTATCTATCTATCTATCTATCTATCTATCTATCTATCTATCTATCTATCTATCTATCTATCTATCTATCTATCTATCTATAGTATATATATATATATATATATATATATATATATATATATATATATATATATATATATAGTTTAAGGGCTCATGCACACATGACAATTTTACAGCTGGTGTTCGGGGCATCTGGCGTTTTTTTATTTTACTGCCTCTAAACGCCCCTCCTGCCAGTTCAGGAGCAGCAGAGTTTGGGCAGAAAAAAACGCTTGAAGCTACTAACAGCTAAAAGTTAGTGTTGGAGCATTATCTATTTTCAGTGACCAGAATAAATTATTTATCACTCCCTCCCTGCCCAGGCCAATATTCAGCATTCAGTACTGACACACTTTGAATGATAATTGCGCGGTCATGCTACACTGTACCCATATGACATTTTTATTATTTTTTTCCACATAAATAGAGCTTTATTTTGGCTGTATTTAATCACTGCTGTTTTTTTTTTTTTTGCTAAAAAAAAAATAAATAAAAACCGAAAAATCAAAAAAAAAAAAAAGTTTTTTTTTTTTAGTTTGCCAGTGAATTTTTTTAAATAAGTATTTTTTTTCATTCACTGATGTAAGCTGATGACACTGATAGCCTGCACTGATTAGGTGGCACTGATGAGGAGGCACTAATATGCCGCACTGATTATCACTGATAGGTGACACTGATAGGCGGCACTGATAGGTGGCACTGATGAGGAGGCACTAATATGCCGCACTGATTATCACTGATAGGTGACACTGATAGGCGGCACTGATAGGTGACACTGATGGGCACTGATAGGTGGCACTGATGGGCACTGCTAGGCGGCACTGATGGGCCCTGATAGGTGGCACTGATGGGCCCTGATAGGTGGCACTGATGGGCACTGATAGGTGGCATTGATAGGTTACATAGTTACATAGTTAGTGAGGTTGAAAAAAGACATCAGTCCATTCAGTTCAACCTATGATGTGTGTGTGTGTGTTTGCTTTTAACCGTACATTGTATACCCCTGTATGTTGTGGTCTCTAAGGTGCCCATCTAATGGTTTTTTGAAACTATCAATGCTCCCAGCTGATACCACTGCTTGTGGAAGAGAATTCCACATCCTTACCGCTCTTACAGTGAAGAACCCCTTACGCATTTTAAGGTTAACCCGCCTTTCCTCTAGTTTTAGTGAGTGGCCACGTGTCTTATTGTATCTCCTTTCTCTGAATAGTTTGTTCCTTATGCTAGGGTCGCCAGTACAGTATTTGTACATTGATATCATATCCCCCCTCAATCGTCTCTTCTCCAGAGAGAATAGTTTCAGTGCTTGTAGTCTTTCCTCATAGCTGATGTCCTGAATTCCCCTAATTATTTTTGTTGCCCTTCTCTGGACTCTTTCCAATTCCAGCACATCCTTCCTGAGGACCGGTGCCCAGAACTGGACGGAATACTCCAGATGTGGCCGGACCAGAGTCTTGTAGAGCGGGAGAATAATCTCTTTATTTCTGGAGTGAATCCTCTTTTTTATACATCCCAGTATTCTGTTGGCTTTGCTTGCAGCGGCTTGGCATTGCCAAGCCTGTTGTCTACCAGTACCCCCAAGTATTTTTCCATCCTAGACTCACCCAGAGGTTCCCCCCTAGTGAGTAGCTTGCTTTCTGGTTACTGGCCCCCAAGTGCATTACTTTACATTTTTCAACATTAAACCTCATCTGCCCACCCCGTTATTTTGTTCAGGTCCGCTTGTAAGGTTTCCACATCCCGCATAGAAGATATTGGCAAGCTTAGTTTAGTATCATCCGCAAATACTGAGATTGTACTAGATATCCCCTCCTCTAGATCATTTATGAATAAATTAAACAGGATTGGTCCCAGGACAGAACCCTGGGGGACCCCACTTTCCACACCCGCCCAATCCGAGTACTCCCCATTAATCATCACCCTCTGTACTCTCCCCTGGAGCCAGTTCTCTATCCAGGTACTCACCTTATGGTCCATACCTACCTTCCTTAGTTTGTACAGTAAGCGTTTGTGGGGAACGGTGTCAAAGGCCTTTGCAAAGTCCAGATACACCACATCCACAGGCTTTCCTTTATCTAGGTGGCAGCTCACTTCATCATAGAAGGTTAATAGATTGGTTTGGCAAGAACGATTTTTCATAAATCCATGCTGATTACTACTAATAATACCATTTTCATTACTAAAGTCTTGTATGTGGTCCCCTAAACATCCCCTCCAAAATCTTGCAGACTACAGATGTTAGGCTGACCGGCCTATAGTTACCCGGGATATATCTCGGCCCTTTTTAAATATTGGTACCACGTTGGCTTTTTTCCAATCAGCTGGCACCATACCCGTCTGTAAACTATCCTTAAAGATCAAGAATAATGGTCTGGCAATCACCTGGCTGAGCTCTTTAAGAACCCTCGGGTGCAAGCCATCCGGTCCCGGTGATTTATTTATGTTAAGTTTCTCTAGTTTAGTTTTAAGTCTATCTTCGGTTAGCCATGGCGGCACTTCCTGTGTGTTGTTTAGTTCGGCCTTACCAGCTAGGTTCGTGTAGCCCCCCGATTCTTTTGTGAAGACTGAAGAGAAGAAATTATTTAACACTTCCGCCTTTTCTCTGTCCTCAGTGGCCATATTTCTTTTGTCATCTTTTATGGGGCCAATGTGTTCTGGCCTCGCTTTCTTACTGTTTATATACTTAAAGAACTTCTTGGGGTTCTTTTTACTCTCCTCCGCTATATGTCTCTCGTGTTCTATTTTAGCCGCCCTGATTTCGTTTTTACATTTCTTATTACACTCTTTGTAATGCTTAAATGCTGCCAATGACCCCTCAGTCTTGTATTTTTTGAAGGCCTTTTCTTTAGCACTAATATGCATTTTTATGTTGGAGTTTAGCCACCCAGGGTTTAATTTAGCTTTTTTAAATTTATTTCCCTTTGGAATGCACTGGCCAATCCCCTTGTTAAGTATGCTCTTGAAGCACTCCCATTTTTCCTCCGTGTTCTTTGTTCCCAGGGTTCTATCCCAATTGATATTTTCTAGCAGCGAGCGCAGTTTTGGGAAATTGGCTCTTTTGAAATTCAGCGTCCTTATATTACCCTTGTGTTTCCTATAACTGTAATTAATACTGAAACTTATTGACCTATGCTCACTGTTTCCTTAGTTCTCCCGTATTTCTATATCCGTGAGCAGGTCTGTATTGTTGGTAATCAGTAGGTCAAGTACTGCATTTTTTCTCGTCGGTGCATTCACCATCTGACCCATGAAATTATCCTGCAAAACATTTAGGAACTGCCGAGCTTTGGCTGAATGCGCGGTTCCTTCTGCCCAGTCTATATCTGGATAATTAAAGTCCCCCATTATAATGACATTTCCCATCCTTGCTGCCAATCCTATCTGTAAAATGAGGTCCGCCTCCCCCTCCTCCCTCTGGTTGGGGGGCCTATAGCATATGCCCAATATTACCTTCCCCACCGTGCCTTCCCTTTGAAGCTCTACCCATAGGGATTCTGCCTCATCCATAGCTCCATTATTAATATCATCCCTCATATTTACTTGCACACTGTTCTTAATATACAGACATACCCCTCCCCCTTTTTTACCTTCTCTATCTCTGCAATAAAGGGAATACCCCTGAATGGTCGCCAACCAGTCATGAGAGCTGTCGAACCAAGTCTCAGTTATCCCCAAAAAATCTAAGTCCTCCTCAAACATCAGCAGCTCCAGCTCTCCCATCTTGTTGGCCAGGCTTCTGACATTGGTATACAAACCTCTTAATTTTGACCGGTTACATATATCCTCATTTGATGTTTTTAGGCTGCTCTCTTGATTTTTCCCCATACCCACCATGGGTATAGGAGCTCCGAATACCCTACCGCTAATGCCCCCATTTCTGCCCTCTGAAACTTGATTTCCACTGGCTAATTCTACATCTGTACCCTCCCCCCCATCACCTAGTTTAAAAGCCCCTCTAACTTTTTGGCCATCTTCTCACCCAGTACGGCTGCACCCTCCCCATTTAGGTGCAATCCGTCCCTACCAAAGAGCCGGTGGCCGACTGAGAAGTCGGCCCAGTTCTCCAGGAACCCAAAACCCTCCTTACTACACCAGCTCCTCAGCCACTTGTTAACTTTCCTAATCTCCCGCTGCCTCTCTGGTGTGGCTCGAGGTACAGGTAGTATTTCGGAAAATACTACCTTGGAGGTCCTTGGAGGTTAGCGCCTAAGTCCCTGAAATCGTTTAGGACTCTCCATCTTCCTCTGCCTATGTCATTGGCACCCACGTGTACCATGACAGCTGGGTCTTCCCCAGCCCCACCCAATAATCTGTCCACCCGATCCGCGATGTGCCGAACCCGAGCGCCTGGCAAACAACAGACTGTTCGGTGCACACGGTCTTTGTCACAGATTACACTGTCTGTCCTTCTAATAATTCTAATAGGTGACACTGATGGGCACTGATATGTGGCACTGACGGGCCCTGATAGGTGGCACTGATGGGCACTGATAGGTGGCACTGATGAGCACTTTTGGTCAGCACTGCTGGGTGACACTGATGATCAGGCACTGATGAGCACTGAAAAACAGCACTGACTGGCATCACTAATGGACACTGATTGGTGTCACTGATGGGCAGTAACTGGTGTCACTGATGGGCACTGATTGGTGTCACGGACGGGCACTGCTGGAGCTGTACGGAAAGTGGTTAAGACACTTTTACAATCATCCGGCATTTTTTCTGCAAAAACGCTGCTGGCTTCTAGGAGAGTTAAATAAACGTCCTGTAAGAGGTAATAAACACACAATGACATTACAATGGTATAATCATTCCACTGGGGACATACACCCCTGCCGGGAATACAATATCATGAACTGAACAATGTACATGTAATAGTACAAAACAATTGTCTGTATATACGGGTCTTATTCCTCAATAGAATCTGTCATGATTAGTGTATTACAGATAAATACAACCTGTCTTATTTCTGCCCAACTGATGCCCATACCACTATCTCTGAACAAATAACGCACAGTGGCGTAGCGTGGGAGGTGCAGGGGGGGGGGGGGGCGGCCGCACCGGGCGCAACATCTGGGGGGGCGCATTCTGCAGTGTCACTGACATTATATATATTACTAACACGGTGTCATCACACACTGTTTGCGGCTGCCGCCATCTTTAGGCTGGGAGATAGCCGGTGGGCGCCCTATGGCTGGAAATTGCGGGTCGAGGCGGGGCGGAGCTGGACTGTGCCTCCCCTGCCCATTGGCGTAGCATTGCAAGCCAAGACCCGCCTGTCAGCGGCGTTTTCTGCACAGCTCAGTCAGCTCAGCGAATCAGCAGCCTTCTTTTCACTCAGCCGCCCGGCGCTGTCACAGGAATCATTCATCTCTATCTTTCCAGTTGTTGCACTCAGCCAGCACAGCGTGAAGAGGACTGAAGAGAGAGTTGTGAGAAGTGAGGTGAGACCATGAGAGATGTTTTTCTGGACTGACAGACACACAAGGCATCTAGGGAGGGAGGAGGAGGGGGGGGGGGGGAGAGCAGCCTGGACTGGAGAGCACTGACTGCCTGACTGCAGTAAAGTGAAAGTGGAACTGTAGGGGAGGTCAGTGGGGGGAGGGTCAGTGAAGGGGTCAATGTAGGGGGGTCAGTGTAAGGGTTCAGTAAAGGGGGGTCAGTGTAGGTGTCGGTGTAGGTGTCAATGTGGGGGGGGGGGGGTCAGTGTAGGTGTGAGTGAAAGGGGGGTCAGTGTAAAGGTTCAGTGAATGGGGGGTCAATGTAGGGGGGGTCAGTGTAGGAGGGGGGTCAGTCTAGGGGGCAGAGAAGAAGGGTCAGTGAAGGGGGGACAGTGTATGTGTCAGTGTAGGTGTCAGTGAAGGGGTCAGTGAAGGGGGGGGGGGTCAGTGTAGGGGTGTCAGGTAGGTCAGTGTAGGGGTCAGTGTAGGTGTCAGTGAAGGAGGGGCAGGGAAGAAGGGTCAGTGTAGGGGGGTCAATGTAGGAGGGGTCAGTGTAGGTGTCAATGTGGGGGGGGTCAGTGTAGGTGTCAGTGAAGGGGTCAAAGTAGGGGGGTCAGTGTAAGGGTTCAGTGTAAGGGGGGGGTCAATGTAGGGGGTGTCAGTGTAGGGGGGTCAGTTTAGGGGGGTCAGTGTAGGGGAGGGGTCAGTCTAGGGGGCAGGGAAGAAGGGTCAGTGATAGGGGGAAAGTGTATGTGTCAGTGTAGGTGTCAGTGAAGGGGTCAGTGTAGGGGGGGTCAGTCTAGGGGGGGTCAGTGAAGGAGGGTCAGGGAAGAAGGGTCAGTGTCATTGTAGGTGTTAGTGAAGGGGTCAGTGTAGGGAGGGTCAGTGTAGGGGTGTAAGTGTAGGGGGAAGTGAAGGTGTCAGGTAGGTCAGTGTAGGGGTCAATGTAGGTGTCAGTGAAGAAGGGTCAGTGAAGGGGGGGGCAGTGTATGTGTCAGTGTAGGTGTCAGTGAAGGGGTCAGTGTAGGGGGGGTTCAGTCTAGGGGGGTTAGTGAAGGAGTGGCAGGGAGGAAGGGGGGCCAGTGTAGGTGTCAGTGAAGGGATCAGTAAAGGGGTCAGTGTAGGGGTGTAAGTGTAGGGGTCAGTGAAGGTGTCAGTGTAGGAATCAGGAATGTCAGTGTATGGGGTCAGTGTAGTAATAAGGTAGGTCAGTGTAGTGATCAGGGTTGGTTAGTGCAGGAATCAGGTAGGTCTGTGTAGTGGTCAGGTAGGTCTGTGTAGTGGTCAGGTAGGTCTGTGTAGGTGTCAGTATAGTAATCAGGTTGGTTAGTGTAGGAATCAGGTAAGTCTCTGTAGTGGTCAGATAGGTCTCTGTAGGTGTCAGTATAGTGATCTGGTAGGTAAGTGCAGGAAACAGGTAGGTCAGTGTAGGGGTCAGTGTAATTGTCAGGTAGGTTTGTGTAGTGATCAGGTTGGTTAGTGCAGAAATAAGGTAGGTCAGTGTAGGTGTCTGTGTAGTGGTCAGGTAGGTCTGTGTAGGTGTCATTATAGTCAGTGCTTTAAGTGGCCCAAAAGAGGTGCCGGTACTCTATTATAGCTTATAAATTCCCCCCCCCCCCCCACCCCACATCAGGGTCCCCACAGAGCACCCCCCCTGGCTTGGGCTGGGACTCCGGAGCAGGGGGACTCACTGGCGGTGACTGGTCTGGCTCTGGAGTGGGAAATATTCTTGGGGGGGGGGGCAATTGAGGGCGCAGATGTCCAAAAGGAGGGTACTGATACGCTAAGGCACACGGAGAGGTGGTGGTATGCTCAAGAGCGATATTTGGAAGTGGCGGTACTGAGTACCAGTGCATACCGGCCCACTTAAAGCACTGAGTATAGTAATCAGGTTGGTTAGTGTAGGAATAAGGTAGGTCTCTGTAGTGGTCAGCTAGGTCAGTGTAGTGGTCTGTGTAGATTTGTGTAGGGGGCGCAAATTACTTACCTTGCCCCGGGCGCTGACAACCCACGCTACGCCACTGATAACGCATGACACCAATATGGAGAAAAATTTAAAGAGGAAGTAAACCCTCCTCAGGAAGTTGTACCTATAGGTAAGCCTATGATAAGGCTTACCTATAGGTACTGTAAATATCTCCTAAACTTGCACCGTTTAGGAGATATTTACCTTTAATGGAGCCAGTGACGTCACTGGCGCATGCGCTCTGAAGGAACGGCTGATCGTGCCGTTCCTTCAGAGCCCCGTGCCGTGACCGTCGGCTCCCGCGCGCGTGCGCGGGAGTGACGTCACCGCGGCTCCGGCCAATCAGATGGCCGGATGCTGCGATCCCGGAAGACGGGCGACATGTCATGTCGCCCGTCATACAGGTAAGAGAGCGGCACGGCGGGGGCTCGTTCTAAAGTAAGTATTTCATAATGAGCTAGTATGCGATGCATACTAGCTCATTATGTCTTTCTATTGCAGGTTGTAAAAAAAAAAAAATTTTTTAAAACGAGTTTACAACCTCTTTAACAAATTAACAAAATAAACATTTCTTAACCACCTAAGGACCGCCCGCCGCAGTTATACTATGGCAGGCTGGCCCTCCTGCGCAAACTGCCGTAGGTATACATCAATCACGCGCCTGCAGCTAGGGGGCGTGCGCACCCCACCAGCAGCACGCTCCCGCCCCCACTCGACAGTGGGGACTCCGATGCACGGGGCAGGTGGCTCCAATTGCTGTCTGACACCCGCAATCGTTCCCCGCTGAGAGAGAAGGACGGTCGGCTGTTGTAAACACAGCCGACCGTTCTTCTCTCTGGAATGATCACAGAGCGCCTGTGATCCTTCTATATAGAAACATAGGTCTCTATGGTCATTTCACAAGCCCCTCCCCCATTCAGTTAGAAAAACTCCCCTAGGCTCACATCTAGCCCTTTGATCACCCACAGTATTAACCCCTTCCCTGCCAGCGTCATTATTAAAGTGACAGTGCATATTTTTAGCACTGATTACTGTAGTAATGTCACTGGTCCCCCCCAAAAGTGTCAAAAATGTCAGTCAGGGGTCCGATCTGTCCGCTGCAATGTCGCAGTCCCACAAAAAAAAAATCGCAGATCGCCGCCATTACTAGTTAAAAAAAAAAACAATAAAAATGACATAAATCTTTCCCTTAGTTAGTAAACGCAAACCAATCAAACGCAAACCAATCAAAATACGCTTATTGTGATTTTATTTACCAAAAATATGTAGCAGAAAACAAATTAAAATTCTAAATGTTTTAACATTTTAGGCCAATTTTTTTTTTTTTATATGTTATATAGCAGAAAGTGAAAAATATTGTTATTTTTTCAAAATTGTCGCTCTTTTTTTGTTTATAGCACAAAAAATAAAAATTGCACAGGTGATCAAATACCACCAAAAGAAAGCTCTGTTTGTGGGAAAAAAAGGACGTCAATTTCATTTGGGTACAGCGTCGCACGACCGCGCAATTGTCCATTGAAGTCACGCAGTGCCGAATCACAAAATAGGGTCTGGTCTTTGAGCAGCCAAATCCTCCGGGGCTAAAGTGGTTAATGAGCGACAAAAACAGGTGTAGGAAAGTGGAAAGGCTCTTCCCTTGCCCTTGGGGGGGACATTGAAAGTGTAATATATGTCTTTAAACCAACAACCGCCTTCATTTAGGCCCCATTCACACCTCAGCGTTTGTAGCTTGAAGCTCAAAAAATGCTGGAGGGAAAAAAAAAACAAAAAGTAAATTATTCTCTATGGAGACGGTTCACATCCCCACTCCGAATCGTCTGAAGCCAAACATCTGAAGCTCAAAAAAGTTCTGAAGCTTTTCTTGTAGCTCAGATTGGGCAGATTTGTACTTTCTTGTCGCTTTTTGTATTCCGATAGAAATAAATGGAAACACACGTTTGCGCGTTTTTGTGCGCTTTCGCACATTTTGCCACGCGTTCTTGTGAGATTTTCTGCTCAAATGAAATAATGTTAAAAAAAAAAATAGTAACAATATGAATTAATAAATGTAAAGCAAATACACAAAAAACTAAAAATTATCATAAATAAATTAATAATATGGAACAACAAATAAATAACAATAATTAACCCCTAACCTTAACCACTTGCCTGCCTGCCGCAGTACGGATACTGCGGCAGGTTGGCTCTATTGCACAAAACGACGTACCTGTACATCATTTCTCGCAATAGCCAGCGGGGGCGCCAATCAGCACGATGCCCGCCACCCACGATTGCTCCCCAGAGGGACAGAACGGCGGTCTGCCGATGTAAACAAGGCAGACCACCGTTCTGTCACAGATGAACACAAGGATCCTGTGTTCCTGCTATTTAGGAACACAGGTGTCTGTGTTCATCTATTGAGTACATCCCCCACACAGTTAGAAAGCACCCCCCAGGAGCACACATAGCCCTTTGACCCCTTCCCTGCCAGTGTCATTCTTACAGTAACAGTGCATATTTTTAGCAATACCCTCAAAAGTGTCAGTTAGGTGTCTGATCTGTCTGCCGCAATGTCGCAGTCCCACTATAAATCACTGATCGCTGCCATTACTAGTAAAAAATATATATATATCATATATATATATATATATATATATACCCTAGTTTCTAGATGCTATAACTTTTGTGCAAACCAGTCAATATACACTTAAATTATGAAAAAATTAGATTTTTTTTTCATTTTTTTTTTATATTGGCTGTGTTTTATAGCAGAAAGTATAAATTTTTTTTTTTTTTTTTTTTTTACAAAATTGTCCCTCTTTTTTCTTTATAGCGCAAAACATAAAAACCGCAGAGGTAGTCAAATACCACCAAAAGAAAGCTCTATTTGTGGGGAAAAATTTTTTATTTGGGTACAGCGTCGCACGAACACGCAATTATCAGTTAAAGTAACGCAATGCCGAATCGCAAAAAATGGCCTGGTCTTTAAGGGGGTAAAACCTTCCGGAGCTGAAGTGGTTAAAAAAAATACATTATTAATAATAATAAATAAACACCCAAACTCGAACAAAAAATATAAATATTAATAATAATTTTAAAAATAATAAACACCCAAAAAAAAAATAAATAAATAATAATAAACACCCAAACATGGACAAAAAGAAATACTATTTTTAAAAATAACAGTAATAATAAATTATTATTATTATTATTATAATCATGATTATTATCGTTTTTATTTTTTTCTGATTTTCAAGGGTTAAGAGTTAAGGTTAACAGTTAAGAGTTAAGGTTAAGAGTTAATTATTCATTGATTTTTTTACTATTACATAGTATTTATTTATTGTATTTATTTATGTTTATTTTTATTTATTTGTGTATTTATTTTACCTTTATTTACTAATTTATCATTACTACTACTACTACTACTACTACTACTACTACTACTACTACTAATAATAATAATAATAATAATAATAATAATAATAATAATAATAATAGTAGTAGTATTAAGACCCTAATCCTAAAAAAAAAGAAATAATAATAAAATAAATAAAATATGAATTCCTAACCCAAACCCTAACCCCTAATCCTAACTCTAACTTCACCTTAAATTGGTTGTAAATCCCTATCTCTGACTTGTACCTATAGGTAAGCCTATAATAAGGCTTACCCATAGGTAATGTATATATCTCCTAAACTTGCACCGCTTAGGAGATATTTACTGTATAGTGCGGCGATGACGTCATCAGCGCATGCGCTCTGAAGGAACGGCTGCCCTGTGCCGTGACCGGCGGCTCCCACACGCATGCGCAGGGGTGACGTTACGCGGCTCCAGGCTGTAGCGCACCTGGAGTCCACGGACCCGGATGGAAGACGGGTGAAGATGAATGCGGCCTCCAGCGGGGACGAGGAGGGCTTCGTTTGAAGGTAAATGTCACATAATGTGCTAACATGCGATGCATACTAGGGCATACTAGCACAATATGCATTTACTTTTCAGGTAACAAAAAAGAAAAAAAAAAAAAAACACTGACTTTACTTCCTCTTTAACTCTAACCCCTTACCCAAAACAAAAAAAATAATAAATGGATAATATTAATAATAATAAAAAAATAAATAAAAAAAAAGCTAATGGAAAAAATGAAAAAAGCTGGGAAAACTAGCAACAAATGATGCAAGTGATGATAGTTTTCTGTAATGGCTAATAAAAAAAAAAAAGCCAAAGTTCAAAGAACCCTGTATAAAAGTTCACATAAACGTGCCAAAATGGTGTATAAAAGCACGCAATAACCACCGGAAAAGCTCAAAGATGCTATGCTCGGGTGTGAAAGCAGCCTAAGCCTTCCCCTGGACTGCAATGCATTTTCTCCAAATTTAATAATTTCACTGAAATGTTCTGAAATTTTAGCAAATCAAAGACTCCAAATTCCATTCATCCCTATAAATGATCAAATGACAGATAAAAGTGGTCTCCATGTGATGTTGACAGCCAGTTTGGAGGACACTGATAGGGCGGCTTTTTTGTTGCTCTTTTTCTTTTGTTTATAGCGCAAAAAAAAAAGAAGCAGAGGTGATCAAATACCACCAAAAGATAGCTCTATTTTTGGGAAAAAAACCACATCAATTTTATTTGGGTACAGTGATGCACAACCACGCAATTGTCAGTTAAAGTAACGCAATGCCGTGTCACAAAAAATGGCCTGGTCTTTAAGGGGGGGTAAAACCTCCTGAAGCTGAAGTAGCTAAATTAAAAAAAAATACTATTATTAATATTAATAATAATAATAATAATAATAATAATAAATAAACACCCTAATCCGAACAAAAAAAATAAAAATAATAATAATAGTAATAATATATAAACACCCAAACAAAAAAACAAAAAATAATAAAAAAGCACCCAAACAAAAAAATAAATAATAATATTAAAAATATTAATAATAATAAATAAACACCCAAACAAAAATAAAAAATAATAATAATAAACACCCAAACATGGACAAAAATATACATTATTATTTTTAATAATAATAACAGTAATAATACATTATTATTATTATTATTATTATTATTATTATTATTATTATTATAATAATTATGATTATTATTGGTATTTTACTTTTTATTTTTCAAGGATTAGGAGTTAAGGTTAAGGGGTTATTTATTGATTGATTTGTTGATTTTTTTTTACTATTACTTAGTATTAATGTATTATATTTATTTATGATTATTTTTATTTATTTGTGTATTTATTTTATCTTGTGATGACCTTGTTTTTTCATGTGATGTTGACAGCCAGTCTGGGGGACACTGATAGGATGGCTGTGCTGTCAATTATTATTATTATTATTATTATTATTATTATTATTATTAATATAATTATGACTATTATTGGATTTTTTTTTCTATTTTTCAGGGATTAGGAGTTACGGTTAGGGGTTATTTATTGACTGATTTATTGTTTTTTTTTTTTGTTTTTTGTTTTTTTACTATTACATAGTATTAATTTATTGTATTTATTTATGATTATTTTTATTTATGTGTATATTTATTTTATCTTGTGATTACCTTGTTTTTCCATGTGATGTTGACAGCCAGTCTGGGGGACACTGATAGGACGGCTGTGCTGTCAATTTTTATTATTATTATTTTTAATATAATTATGATTATTATTGGTATTTTGTTCTATTTTTCAGGGATTAGGAGTTAAGGTTAGGGGTTATTTATTGATTGATTTATTTTTATGATTATTATTGTTTTTTTTTCCAGGGATTAGAGTTAAGGTCAGGGGTTATTTATTGATTGATGTATTGATTTTTTTTTTTTTAGTATTACATAGTATTAATATATTACTATTATTATTATTATTATTATTATTATTATTGGTATTTTGTTCTATTTTTCAGGGATTAGGAGTTAAGGTTAGAGGTTATGTATTGATTGATTTATTGATTTTTTTTTTTTTTTTTTACTATTACATAGTATTAATTTATTGTATTTATTTATGATTATTTTTATTTATTTATTTGTATATTTATTTTATCTTTTGACGACCTTGTTTTTCCATGTGATGTTGACAGTCAGTCTGTGGGACACTGATTTCAAGGCTGTGCTGTCAATTATTATTATTATTATTAATATAATTATGATTATTATTGGTATTTTTTTCTATTTTTCAGGGATTAGAGTTAAGGTTAGGGGTTATTTATTGATTGATTTATTGATTTTTTTTTTTTTTTTTTTTACTATTACATAGTATTAATTTATTGTATTTATTTATGATTATTTTTATTTATTTGTATATTTATTTTATCTTGTGATGACCTTGTTTTTCCATGTGATGTTGACAGCCAGTCTGTGGAACACTGATAGGACGGCTGTGCTGTCTATTATTATTATTTTTATTATTATTATTATTTTTAATATAATTATGATTATTATTGGTATTTTTTTCTATTTTTCAGGGATTAGAGTTAAGGTTAGGGGTTATTTATTGATTTATTTATTGATTTTTCTTTTTTTTTTTTTTACTATTACATAGTATTCATATATTGTATTTATTTATGATTATTTTTATTTATTTGTGTATTTATTTTATCTTGTGATGACCTTGTTTTTCCATGTGATTTTGACACCCAGTCTGCGGGGACACTGATAGGACGGCTATGCCCCCCCCCCCCCCCCCATGCTGTGGAAGGGATCATATCTCACTATTTCTCACCTCTCTGCTGCCCTTTTTCACAAGTGAGTGTCAGAATTCTGAAGGATGAGCCCAGCCAAGAGACAGAAGGATCTCAGAGCTGTCATCATTACCCCAACCGCTCCAACAACATTCCCAGCAAAGCCGCCCATTGTGGCGCTCTCCTGCTATGTGCGCTGAGTCCATATCATCCTTGTGTTAATAGACAGGAAGCTCGGAGTGACATTCCTGCGGGTGGAAAGGTGAGCAAACAATAAAGAGACGGGTGTTCACACTGTAAATTCTTCTGAATTTCATTCAACATTCTGACCGTGGCAGAAACAATGTAACAGATAAAATCTCTGAGATCTTCCCATCACCTGCATTGACTGGAAATGGCTTAGTCACAGCAGCTTTATACCGTGTGTTTTGGGGCCAGATGTGGCCCTTTTACACCCTCCTTGTCCTTCACAAAAAGAGTTTAAACCAACAAACAGACCCAACCATCTGGAGAATGGATAATTAGTATTGGAACCCTCGATTATTCCACTGGATCTACACTATATGAAAGTATTGGAACACCTGCCTTTATACGCACGTGAACCTTGAATGGTGTCCCAGTCTTAGTCCGTAGGGTTCAATATTGAGTTGGCCGACCCTTTGTAGCTATAACAGCTTCAACTCTTTTGGGAAGGCTGTCCACAAGGTTTAGGAGTGTGTCTATGGGAATGTTTGACCATTCATCCAGAAGCGCATTTGTGAGGTCAGGCACTGACGTTTGACTAGAAGGCCTGGCTCGCAGTCTCCGCTCTAATTCTTTCCAAAGGTGTTCTGTTGGGTTGAGGTCAGGACTCTGTGCAGGCCAGTCAAGTTCCTCCACCCCAAACTCACTCAGCCATGTCTTTATGGACCTTACTTTGTGCACTGGTCCAAATCATTTGGTGGAGGGGGAGATTATGGTGTTGGGTTGTTTTTCAGGGGTTGGGCTTGGCCCCTTAGTTCCAATGAAGGGAACTCTTAAGGCGTCAGCATACCAAGACATTTTGGACAATTTCATGCTCCCAACTTTGTGGGAAGAGTTTGGGGATGGCCCCTTCCTGTTCCAACATGAATGAGCACCAGTGCACAAAGCAAGGTCCATAAAGACATGGATTAGCGAGTTTGGGGTGGAGGAATTTGACTGGCCTGCAAAGACTGCTGAACTCAACCTGATATAACACCTTTGGGATGAATTACAGCAGAGACTGCGAGCCAGGCCTTCTCATCCAACATCAGTGCCTGACCTCACAAATGTGCTTCTGGAAGAATGGTCAAACATTCCCATAGACACACTCCTAAACCTTGTGGAGAGCCTTCCCAGAAGAGATGAAGCTGTTACAGCTGCAAAAAGTGGGCCAACTCAATATTGAACACGATGGACAAAGACTGGAATGCCATTAAGTTCATGTGCGTGTAAATATTTTTTGGGTATATTTAAATATTGAACCCTACGGACTAATGCTGCCCGTGCAGCTCAGACCATACGCCGCACACTGCATCAAATTGGTCTGCATGGCTGTCATCCCAGAAGGAAGCCTCTTCTAAAAATGATGCACAAGAAAGCCCGCAAACAGTTTGCTGAAGACAAGCAGACTAAGGACATGGATTACTGGAACCATGTCCTGTGGTCTGATGAGACCAAGATAAACTTATTTGGTTCAGATGGTGTCAAGCGTGTGTGGAAGCAACCAGGTGAGGAGTACAAAGACAAGTGTGTCTTGCCTACAGTCAAGCATGGTGGTGGGAGTGTCATGGTCTGGGGCTGCATGAGTACTGGGGAGCTACAGTTCATTGAGGGAACCATGAATGCCAACATGTACTGTGACATACTGAAGCAGAGCATTATCCCCTCCCTTCAGAGACTGGGCCGCAGGGCAGTATTCCAACATGATAACGACCCCAAACACACCTCCAAGACGACCACTGCCTTGCTAAAGAAGCTGAGGGTAAAGGTGATGGACTGGCCAAGCATGTCTCCAGACCTAAACCCTATTGAGCATCTTTAGGGCCTCCTTAAACAGAAGGTGGAGTTCTCTAACATCCACCAGCTCCGTGATGTCATCATGGAGGAGTGGAAGAGGACTCCAGTGGCAACCTGTGAAGCTCTGGTGAACTCCATGCCCAAGAGGGTTAAGGCGGTGCTGGAAAATAATGGTGGCCACACAAAATATTGATACTTTAGGCCCAATTTGGACATTTTCACTTAGGGGTGTACTCACCCTTGTTGCCAGCGGTTTAGACATTAATGGCTGTGTGTTGAGTTATTTTGAGGGGACAGCAAATTTACACTGTTATACAAGCTGTACACTCACTACTTTACATTGTAGCAAAGTGTCATTTCTTCAGTGTTGTCACATGAAAAGATAGAATAAAATATTTACAAAAATGTGAGGGGCGTACTCACTTTTGTGAGATACGGTGTATATATATATATATATATATATATATATATATATATATACATACATACATATATATAATATATTTAATATATATAAGAATACCTAAATGAAAAAAATAAATTAAATGATTACTATATATATATATACAGTATATATGCATACATACATACACACAAATTCTGCAGGGTGCCCAAACTTTTGCAGATGCCATTTGTTTGTTTTCTGTTATTTTGAAAGTGTCAATGATGGAAATAAAATCTAACTTTTGTTGACATATTATAAGAATGTCTAATCTGTAATTTGATGCCTTTTGGAGATTTTTCCATCTTTCCTTGGCTTCTTTATGCACATTAATACAAATTTTTACCTAGGGTGCCCAAACTTTCGATCCCCACTGTATATATTCTATATATATATATATATAGATAGATATTCTATATATATATATATATCTATATCTATCTATATCTATATATATATATTCTATATATACACATATACATATATTTATTTTTTTTAAACCTAAATGAAAAAATAAAATAAATAATTGCATTATATATGTATGTAAATAAATAACTGGAATTAAACAAAAATAAACAGAAAAATATATTGATATTTTGCAGGATCACCATTGCAATAAAGATAGTGAAACAATTACACCGCCATGGTAAATAAAAGTTAAATATTCATGAAAATATTGAATGACGATTGACTTTGTGTAATGCTAGAAAAAGAAAAAAAAAAAACACGCCTGGTCTGAGGAGAGAAAAGTGAATTGAGGATAATAAAATGTTCCTTTATTTGCAGGAAAACTGTCTGTGAGTGTGATTGATGAGGATGTGAGCGCAGACCTCCTGTGAGCTTCGCCAACAATAAAGTCATTAGGTGGACACACAGGAGCCGGGTTAGACAACTTGTTCCAATAACAGTTGAGTTTTGTTTTGTTGCAGCAATAAAAGTGTTTTGTCTCCCCAGGAGGAAATGTGTACACAGCCCCAGGTATGGAGGGTCTACAGCTCTATAATTATCACCACGCACCAAACTGTGAGTGCGCAGTCAGCGCTTCTCACTCCAACGAGCCCTTTCCAGTGCTTGCACCCAAGCTGAGCGCACGTTATAAAACACCGTCATTAGACGGCACCAGCTGAACCCCCGAGGCCAATTCCTCAAACATGAACTTTTTCTTAAGGAAAAGAAAAAAAAAATGATATGTTGAAAATGGAAAGAAGAAATGGTGCGAAAGAAAAAGATAACAATGTTTCCAGGTGTAGGGAAGGCGCATGTGTCCTGCGCACAGTCCCCCTCTTTATTTTCAGGTTTTATCTGACCTCCAGCCTTCCCTTCAGTCTTGCACTGTTGTATCGGCTCCTCTCCTGGACTGAATTGGCTTAGCGCCGGTTCACACATATGCGATGTCAGACATCGCACGTGATTCGCACCGCACTGCTCTGCAAATCACACGCAATGTCTATGCAATGCAAATTCAGCCGTACAGATTGTATGGCTGAATTCGCATCGCATTCAGACCAAAGTCGCACAGGACCCTTTTTTTGGTCCGCACCAGAATCAGATCGCATGGGTGATCACACCTATGCGATCCGATTCCTGTCCGAACTGACAGTTCGCACTGTGATATGCGAACTAATCTGGGGGTGTCATTTACTTTGTATTGACACTCCTATTCCAGCGCCGTGATGTCAGCGCTGAACCCGCTTCCATCTTCTGGGTTCGCGGGCTCTGGCTTTGTGACTGGCTGAAGCCGGGATGACGTCACTCCGCCATTCATGGCACAGGGTGGCCATTCCTTGAGAGCGCATGCGAGTGATGTCATTGGCTGCATGTAATGCAAATATCTCCTATACAGTGCCTGTTTAAGAAATATTTACACTAGCTATAGGTAAAAGTTAGGAAAGGAAGTTTACTTCCTCTTGAAGGGGGGTAAATGCCGGTTCATACATATGCGATGCGGGAACCCTGCGAATCCATTGCGGGTTCCCGCATCGCATTCAACTCACAAGCAGTCAGTGGCGGCTGGTGCTCAAAATTTTTGGGGGGGCGCAAACAGAAAAATTTAATAGGCATTGCTTTGCGGCAAAAAACGCTGTAAAAAGTTGCGTGACTTTGAGGTCGCAAAAGTGTGAAAGGGGCCTTCAGTAATTAAGGTATAGTGTGCCCCCTTTCAATGCAAAGAGACCAGCGTGCCCCCTTTCAATGCACAGTGACCCCCCTTTCAATGCACAGTGACCACCATGCCCCCTTCAAAACAGTGACCAGCATACATGCCCCCTTTCAATGCAGTGACCAGCATACATGCCCCCTTTCAATGCAGTGACCAGCGTACATGCCCCCTTTCAATGCAGAGACCAGCGTACATGCCCCCTTTCAATGCAGAGACCAGCGTACGTGCCCCCTTCAATGCAGTGACAGCGTACATGCCCCCTTTCAATGCAGTGACCAGCATACATGCCCCCTTTCAATGCAGTGACCAGCGTACATGCCCCCTTTAAATGCAGTGACCAGCGTACATGCCCCCTTTCAATGCAGTGACCAGCGTACATGCCCCCTTTCAATGCAGAGACCAGCGTACATGCCCCCTTTCAATGCAGAGACCAGCGTACGTGCCCCCTTTCAATGCAGTGACCAGCGTACATGCCCCCTTTCAATGCAGAGACCAGCGTAGGTGCCCCCTTCAATGCAGTGACAGCGTACATGCCCCCTTTCAATGCAGTGACCAGCGTACATGCCCCCTTTCAATGCAGTGACAAGCGTACATGCCCCCTTTCAATGCAGTGACCAGCGTACATGCCCCCTTTCAATGCAGTGACAAGCGTACATGCCCCCTTTCAATGCAGTGACCAGCGTACATTCCCCCTTCAATGCAGTGACAGCGTACATGCCCCCTTTCAATGCAGAGACCAGCGTACATGCCCCCTTTCAATGCAGTGACCAGCGTACATGCCCCCTTTCAATGCAGTGACAAGCGTACATGCCCCCTTTCAATGCAGTGACCAGCGTACATGCCCCCTTTCAATGCAGTGACAAGCGTACATGCCCCCTTTCAATGCAGTGACCAGCGTACATGCCCCTTTCAATGCAGTGTGTCCCCCCGAGACCAGTGCACTTACCTAGAGCCCTGGAGCAGCCGCGGTGGCGCCTACTCCTCAGTGTCCCGGCGGCGGCTTCTCTTAAATCCTCCGCCGTCTCCTCGAGTCCTCCCGCTCCCTCCCCCTCCTCGGCCAATGGCATGGGGTTTGCCTTGCGGCCAATCAGGAAGCGTGTATCGGACCCGGTCCCTGATTGGCCAGGAGGAGGATCCGTGTGACAATAGCGAATTTTCATTCGCTATTGTCACACAATGGGTGAGCTCGGGACGCACTGCTCTGCGCCCGAGCCCACCCTTTGCATCGCCCTACTAGAGCCTCTGGCTCTAATCAGGTGATGCCGAAAAAAAAAAAAACAACCTTGAACTCCATGCGTCCGGTGCCCCTGCATGCAGATTAGGGGGCCGGATGCATGGATGGGGGGGGGGGGGGGGGCGGCGCAACTGCAAGCAGTTCACACTGCCATATGCAAATCGCTGGGGTGTCAATACAAAGTTAACGACACCCCCAGATCAGTTCGCATATCGCAGTGCGAACTGTCAGTTCGGAAGTGAATCAGATCGCATAGGTGTGAACCACCATGTGATCCGATTCTGGTGCGAACCCCAAAAAAAGGGTCCTGTGCAAGTTGTGTCTGAATCTAAAGCGAATTCAGCCATACAATCTGTAAGGCTGAATTCGCATCGCACCGACATCGCATGTGATTTGCAGAGCAGTGCGGTCCGAATCACATGCGATGTCTATCAATGCACATATGTGAACTGGGACTAAATCTTCCTGGAGGTCAAGTGGTTAAGAATGGGATTCCAGCGCACCTGCAGGACAGCGCTGGTCCTAAATGCTGGAGCCGGCCACTGCGACTGATAATTCTCACCTGCTCTTCACGTCTATTAACCTGTTCCCGACCAGGCAGGCAGCCGCTCCCAGGCAAATCACCGTAGCTGTACGTCGCTCGCATGGACGAGGCTAGGGGGTGAGCGCGCACCACCAGCGGTTTGCTCCCACCCTCGCTCGTCAACGTCGAGGCCAATGCAGCGGGCAGGCTGCTCCGATTGCCGCCTGACACTCTTGATCGCTTCCCGCTGAGAGAGAAGAACGGTCGGCTGTTGTAAACACAGCCAACCGTTCTTCTCTCTGGAATGATCATCGAGCTCCTGTGATCATTCTATATAGGATCACATGTCTCTATGGTCATTTCAGAAGCCACGCCCCCCTACAGTTAGAATCACTCCCCTAGGCTCACATTTAACCCCTTGATCACCCACAATGTTAACCCCTTCCCTGCCAGTGTCATTATTACAGTAACAGTGCATATTTTTTAGCACGGATTACTGTAGTAATGTCACTGGTCCCCCCCAAAAGTGTCAAAAAGGTCAGTCAGGGGTCTGATCTGTCCGCCGCAATGTCGCAGTCCTGCAAAAAATTCGCAGATCACCGACATAGACGCAATAACTTTTACGCAAACCAATCAAAATACTCTTATTGCAATTTTTTCTTTACCAAAAATATGTAGCAGAAAACAAATTGGCCAAAAATTTTAAAAAAATTTAGATTTTTAATTTTTTTTTTTAAATGTTATATAGCAGAAAGTGAAAAATATATATTTTTTTTCAGAATTGTCGCTTCTTTTTTTGTTTATAGCGCAAAAAATAAAAAAAATAGCACAGGTGATCAAATATCACCAAAAGAAAGCTCTATTTGTGGTAAAAAAAAATACATCAATTTTATTTAGGTACAGCGTCGCACGACCGCTCAATTGTCCGTTAAAGTAACGCAGTGCCAAATCGCAAAATAGCTGCCTGGTCTGTAAGGGGGAAAATCCTTCCGGTCCAGAAGTGGTTAATAAATGTAACAAGCACTGTACATAATATTAACCACTTCTGGACTGGAAGAATTTTCCCCCTTAATGACCAGGCCATTTTTTTGCGATTCGGCATTGCGTTACTTTAACGCAGTGGTTCTCAACTCCGGTCCTCGGGACCCACCAACAGGCCAGGTTTGCAAGATAACTAAACAGGTGATCTCATTTGCTGCTCAGTGATTGTGGTATTCTAGTCTGCATCCCCCAAGGTAATACTTAAAATCTGGCCTGTTAGAGGGTCCCGAGGACCGGAATTGAGAACCACTGCTTTAACGGACAATTGCGCAGTCGTGCGACGCTGTACCTGTCTTAAAACAGTTAAGAGGAACGACGGCGGGTCTGCACAGCATAAAAAAACGCCTTAGTGGCATTAAAAGATATTTAGGATTTTGGAACCAGTTCAGGTGTTTTAACTACCCGGGCATTTTACTGACTTAATGGCAGCAACTCCAATTATGATTCCGACGAGTAAAATAACCGTAACTCAACAAGAGCTTAAAGTATAACTAAAGGCGAAACTTTTTTTTTTTTTTCTTTTTTGGATAGATTGGGTTTAGAACGGCTGTCAGGTTTTTAATAGTTCCTCAATAAAGTAAAATGGTTGGCAATTCATTTTTTTACAGCACGCGGACGTGTAGTGCGCAATTCATAACGTTCCCTACCAAGCCACCCAGCTGCCGGCTTCCTCTCTCTGGTCTTTACTGCTAATTACATAATGTCCCTAATTTATGCCCGCTGGCAAATTAGATCGCATCAGATTACCTACAGGGCAGCCTGTAATTACGGCGAGCTCTGAACAAATTGTTTGCGGCGCGAGATGAAATAGCGACTCGCGTGTGTGAGTGTGAATGTGCGCGCCCAACTTCTCCTCGCCGCCAGACCCTGAAAATTAGACGAAAAACTTTCACAGCCAAGCTGATCAATTAGAGCTTCATCTCCCTGGGAGGTCCGAAAATTCATCTCCCTGTTTCTGCAGAACACAAAGGAAACATTGTAACTTTCGCAGAATTGGAGGTTATGTAGTTACATAGTTAAAAGACACAAGTCAATCTACTTCAACCAAAAGAAAAAACAAAGGATTAGAACAGGGGTGTCAAACTCAATTTAATCGTGGGCCGCATCAGCATCATGATTGCCCTCAAAAGGGCCGGTTGTATCTGTAAGACTAGATGTCCAGAGCATCCCCTACCCTTACATCAGATGTCAAGAGCCTCTCCACCATCAGAAATTGAGTCCCCCACCCTTCCTTACATCACAGTGCAGCCCCCTTATCTGGAGCTGCTTCTGGGAAGAAGCTGTAGGTGTTGCTGGAAAGCAAAAAGTACAGGGTCTGGAGGAGGACCAGAAGAGGGCTGGAGCTGCAGGAGAGGTGCAAGGGCCACATGAAATGGCCTGGAGGGCCAGATTCGGCCCGCGGGCCTTGTGTTTGACACATGTGGATTAGAATAAGGGCCAGTTCATGCCAGAACACGGTCCTGGAAAGTTGCATTCCATAGAAGTTTCTCGCACCGTGCTCGAACGCGGCAACCTGCTGCAGGTGCGAATGTAATGTTAACGACTTGCCGACCACCCGCCACAGTTTTAAGGCCCGTACACACGTGCAGATTGTCGGCCGAAAAGATTTGGCCGACGACCGATCGGCCCATTGTAGGCTTGTTAGTATGATGCTTCCGACAGCCGACAGCGCACTTTCGGCCGAACAGAATCGTGCAAGCATTAAAATTTTTGTTGGCCAACACCAATTGTTCGCCAGTCAGTACAGATTTCGGCCAACAGACAGCAGATTTGCAAGACTGGGAATCAGAGGCGTAACTAGAACCTTCAGGGCCCCGGTGCAAGAAACCATGAAGAGCCCCCCCGGCCCTTGGCCGGGGCCCTTACCTATAAGCCTGGGGCTCTTCATACTGATCCTGGGGCCCTTTACTCTTGTTGCCAGCCCTTTATTACGGTCCCGCAGCGAGACCCTTTCACAAGTTCTGCTTGGGGGGGGGGGGCAACACAGTAGGGGGGGCAGGGGAGCACACAGGGGCCCAGAGACAGCAGAACACAAGTGAACTGGATAGGAGGAGTGGCGGGGGCAGCATACAGAGGAACCAATCTCCTCCATTTTCCTCCTGCAGCTACAGGAGGAAAAAGGAGGACAGAGATTTCTCTACATGCTGCCCCGCCACCCCTCCAATCCAGGTGTACAGGGGAGCCACACAGCCCCCCTGGAGCATGGGGCCCGGTTGCAATTGCAACCCCTGCAACCTCTGTAGTTACGCCCCTGCTGGGCATGCTCAGAAACGAAAAAACACACGGAAAGTTAACCATCACATGACATCACTTCTGCAGTCGGCTGTTGTTGGCCGACAAAATTCGTGAGCAGTCTTTTGCACTTTTCAACAGACACGACAGCCCTCGGACAAAAGACGGCCGATCGTTCGGCCGACGATCGGTACGTGTGTACGGGGCTTTACTGGCTCGGCCGTGCGAATCGACGTAGGGGTACGTCGGTTCGCGGGAGTGGTGCTGGGGGGGGGGCAGGGAGCTCCCACCCCCATTAGGCAGTGAGGATGCCAATTCACGGGAGCTGCGGCCTCCATTGCCCCCATGATCGCTCCCCGCTGAGAGAGAACAACGCTTTGCTGTTGTCAACACAGCTGACCGTTGTTCTCTCTGAAATGATCACAGAGCGCCTGTGACCCTTCTATATAGGATCACAGGTCTCTATGATCATTTCATAGGTCCCTCCCCCCACAGTTAGAAAACACCCCCTAGACTCACACTTAACTCTTTGATCACCCCTAGGTTAACCCCTTCCCTGCCAGTGTCCTTATTACAATAACAGTGCAAAAAACACCAAAAATTACAGAAATCTTTCCCTTAGTTAGTAAACGCAATAACTTTTGCGCAAACCAATCAAAATACACTTATTGTGATTTTTTTTACTAAACATAGGTAGCAGAAAACAAATTGGCCAAAAATTTTAAAAAAATTAGATTTTTACATTTTTTTGGGGGGGAATTTCATATAAAAAATGTGAAAAATATTGTTATTTTTTCAAAATTTACGCTCTTTTTTTGTTTATAGCGCAAAAAGTAAAAATCGTACAGGTAATCAAATACCACCAAAAGAAAGCTCTGTTTGTGGAAAAAAAAGGATGTAAATTTTGTTTGGGTACGGCGTCGGACAACCGCGCAATTGTCAGTTAAATTTGCACAGTGCCGAATCGCAAAAAGTGGCCTGGACGTAAGACGGCAAAATCCTCCGGTGGTAAAGTGGTTAAAAAGTGGTGCCCAGACACCTGCTGAGCAGGAGGGCCGGCTGTACTACCTTACTGCAGACACTGATCCTCTTCTGCCTTCCCCTGCATTGCTGCCAGCTTCTCTTTCACTCCCTCCCTCCAGCTGTGCTGCAGGGGGATCAGTTCTAGAATCCGTGCCCCCATTCCACAGCTTTTTGGGGGTCCCCCATGTGCACCCGTTTTCCCCACAGCTTGGCCCGATTTCTCCTCTCCTCCTGGCAACTGCTGTGGGCACACAAGGAGATATTATAGGATGGAGAGTGGTGGGGGGGGGGGGTTGAACATGTCACATAATAATGATTTTAGGGGGGCCAGTTCACACCCCATCCAGTCCAGTGCGTTTTTTTTTTCTGCATCAAAAACGCTTGTATACTAGGTTATATGGTTTTCAATGGCATAGTTCACACCGGTGTGGTCAGTTCCAGAAAAAAAAGTAGAACATGCTGCATTTTTGCTGCACTGGAACACAGTAAAAAGCATCAAAATGCATCAGAACACAACTTAAACGCACCAAAAATGCACTGGAACACACATGTTCTTTATTAAGGCCAGTTCACACCATGGAAAGGTAGTCCGGATGCGTTCCAGATGCTTTTCTGCATGCACGTTTTTGATGCATTTTTGATGCAGCCCAGAGCATTCCCCCCCCCCCCCTCTTTTTTCTTAACCTTAACCACGTGCCAACCGTCCGCCGCAGTTTTACTGCAGCAGGCTGGCTCGGCTGCGCGAATCGACGTAAGGGCATGTCAGTTTGCGGGAGTGGTGCTGGGATGGGAGTGGACGCCGCAATGTTGCAGCCCCGCTAAAAATCGCAGATCGCTACCATTACTAAAATAAATAAAAATGACTTAAATCTTTCAACTTTCCAGGCCTTAAAAAAGCGTTTGAGAAATTGGAAATATTTTTGCTGATCTACCGACATTCTTGTGTTTTGTGTCTGCCTCGCCTGAGAACAATCGTGTGACTTTTCTTGCGCATGTGCCAAAACCTTTAACCCGGAAGTTAAACATATTACAGGATGATCATAATAATAAAAGAAATGTACGATCCCCGAAAAAACGTTTTGTGTAAAGTGCATTTCATTTCCACGAACGTTCAATGCTAAACTCATCAAACAAGGGCACAGCTTGCTAGCTTATAACAAATATAGAGTATACAATACCCAACCAAAATTCTGCAATAATAAACAAACTTTATTGCAAATAAGGCCCCGTTCACATTGCCGCGATCCGACTTGGGGGGGCGACCTCCGAGGTCGCGGTGCGAGCAGCGCGCCTCGACCTCGGAGCGGCCGCCACAGACTTCATAACATTGAAGTCTATGGCGGTCGCCTCCGGGTCGCCCCAAAGAAGCTCCGGACCCTTTTTCTAAGTCGGAGCGACTTGTGTCGCTCCTATTAGAACGGGTCCGCAGCTTCCCTATGGAAGGCGACCTGTGAGGCGACCAGGTCGCCTCACAGGTCGCCTTAATGTGAACGGGGACTTAAGCACAGCATGACACAAACAATATAAACATTATAAAACATGTTATGGTCCCAAAAATACAATGATCGTTTTGTAGGTTGTAATGTTCTACATTTATTTATTTTCAAATAAAGTCTTTTTTATTTATATGTCATCATTTCCCTTTTGGTTTCACAAAAACTCTCGATAAAATGGTTAATTTATGTTGATTCCGATGACGTCATTCCAGTGACGAAACGCGTCAAGCTGCAATGCACTCTGCCTCGCTCTGGTCCCTGCTTTGAACCGCACGCCGCTATACTTCAGGGTGCGGTGAGGCTCCCAGGACTGCTATACGGCTTACCACAAGGTGCAGGGGAGACCAAGGACATTTGCACGGGCACCAGATATTTTATATTACAGTGTTTGCTGGATTTTTTTACTTATATTTTAATAAAATTGGAGAATTTAACCATACTACACCATGAGGAGTCCTGTTTATTTGTTCACCCTCTGAAAATGTGGACAGGAAACGCATCCATTCATATATCCATTGGGACACCAACCTCTCAGCGCAAGGAGACCCTTAAGCGTATATTGATCTTTAATTGACATATGCCAGCTAAGATCAACACCATCCGATGAGTTTGAAATTTGACCACAGTTTAGCGGTGAATCGGAGGGTGCCACCACTACTGTCCACGAACACGCATAGTCACCTTCATTGGGCTGCTGTTATCTGCATAAGGGACTTATCACTTTGGACTATATTGGTTTTGCACTGTTTTAGGCATATTTTTGCACTGCTCCTAGCCCTATACCTACCATTCATATAAACACTATTTATGCACTTTCTATATTGCACTTTTAGGCTCCATTCACACTACCGCGACAAGTCGCGGTCCCTCGCGGTCCATTGGCTGGTACAGGACCCATTCTAATAGGAGCGACACAAGTCGCTCCGACTTAGAAAAAGGGTCCTGTTCTACTTCGGGCGACCTCAGAGCGACTTGCATAGACATTCATTATATGAAGTCCGTGCAAGTCGCGCCGAAGTCGCGGTGCACACGGCTTGTGAAGTTGCCCCCGAAGTCGTGCCGCTTCAGTGTGAATGCGGTCTAAATGTTTATAGTTTACCTATGTTTACTTTATTCATCCATTGTGTCTACAGCACAGATTAAGCACAGCACTTTCTATTTTGCACTGATGTTAAATAACTTATTGCCTTTTTCTTAGTATCTTTGCACAGCAATTTTAAGAAAAAATTGATCGTTCCATGATGGTAGTATCTTTTGCCATTCCGAAAAATCGTTCGATTTTATAAAACTCCCACGGCCGATTTTTCTGCTAGTGTATGGCCACCATAAGAGCTCTGATCGGAAGCATATCAGCAGACCTTTTTCGGCCATGCCCCATCGATAGAAGGCTTCTGTCCGACCGGTTGCAGTACACACGGGCCGAATGTTGGACGGTTTCTATTAAACTGGCCAATGCCACCTGACATTCGGCCCGTGTGCACTAGGCTTTAGCTCCTCTTATCTCTTCCATTGTTGTGTCACTTTTTTCACATCAATCTGTGATGTGAATGACTCACAAGATAAATATGTGACTCTGACTCTCCAAGACTCTGAGGACACACAATTCCATTGATCTAGTGAATGATGGACGGTCATTACACAAAGGGGCCTATTTACGGCAAAATAATAGCTCTTTGTCTCTCCCAGTATCACCTGACTGCTGCTAAATCTCAGACACTTTTCCTCTGACTAATGAAAGTTTGGGTTAGAAAGTTATGCTGGCCATACGCTAGCAGAAAAATCGGTAGAAAATCTATAATGGCGATCGTTCGCCCGATATTCTTATAGTTAATAGGTGACGAACGGTAACGGCTTTCAACTTTCCGGCCTTAAAAAATTGTTTGAGAAATTGGAAATATTTTTGCTGATCTCCCGACATTCTTGTGTTTTGTGGCTGCCTCGCCCGAGAACAATCGTGCGACTTTTCTTGCGCATGTACCAAAACCTTTAACCCGGAAGGTAGACATATTAGAGGATGATTATAATAAAAGAAATGTCTGATCCACGAAAAAAAAAACGTTTTATGTAAGACTACGTTCACATGTGGGCGTAGCGGATTGCGGGCAGAATCATCGCGATTCTGCCCGCGATCCGGAAATCTTTGCAAATCGAGGGACGCCTGTGCGATGCCCGTGATTTGCAATGGCACCCCAAATGCTGTGCGATGTTGCTGCGACTTCCGCCTGCCGAATCGCGGTAACATTGCACAAACAGAATCGCGGGACGCATGACGCCCAAAAAAAGGTACAAGAGCTTCTTTTGTGCGTCATGCGTCCCGCGATTCTGTTTGCTCAAAGTTACCGCGATTCAGCAGGCGGAAATCGCTGCAACATCGCACAGCATTTGGGGTGCCATTGCAAATCACGGGCATCGCACAGGCGTCCCGCGATTTGCAATGATTTCCGGATCGCTGGTGGAATCGCGGTGATTCTGCTCGTGATCCGCTACGCCCACATGTGAACGTAGCCTAAAGTGCATTTAAAGCGGAGTTCCGGCCACAAAATCGACATACAGTAATCCCCCGCTCCATCGCGGTTCAGTTTTTGCGGTCCCAGTAATTCGCGTTTTTTTTTTTGTAATGTTATTTTACTATATAAATCATTAAAATGAAATATTTTTGTGTTTTCCATAGCTCTTGCTCTGTCTCTTGGTATCTTTTATGTGTTTAAATGAGTTTCTATTGTTTTAAAAGTGTGTTTAAAGACCTTAAAATGCTTTTACACGTACAGTGACAGTAAAAAAAACATGCCTACAATGCATTTTAATAGGGTTTTTCTATTTCGCGGAATTTCAGTTTTCGCGGCTGGGTCCAGAACGTAACCCCCGCAATGGAGGGGGGTTTACTGTAGTCGATTTTGGGCCATCTGCTTGCTTTTGGTCACCTGTTAGCCCCCGTTCACATGCAAGCGATCCGACTTCGGGTGGCGACCTCCGAGGTCGCGGTGCGAGCAGCGCGCCGTGACCTCGGAGCGGCCGCCACGGACTTCATAACATTGAAGTCTATGGCGGTCGCCTCCTGGTCGCCCCAAAGAAGCTCCGGACCCTTTTTCTAAGTCGGAGCGACTTGTGTCGCTCCTATTAGAACGGGTCCGCAACTTCCCTATGGGAGGCGACCTACGGCGACCTGTGAGGCGACCAGGTCGCCTTAGTGTGAACGGGGGCTTAAAGAAATGGATAGTTACGATTTTTATTTTTTTTTGTTTACTTACCTTGTTATTGAAGAAAAATATACTCACCTTTCTTCCACTTCCTCCCTCTGCGGCCGCGGCCCGCGCCGTCACTTCCTCTTTGCATTGATTCCTGGGAGCTGAACGTCATCGCTCCCAGGAATCAATGCGCCTGCACCGGCCCCGCTCGTCACTTCCGGTGCGGCGCCTCATTCCCTGCTAAACAGCTTCTGGGCATGCCCAGAAGCTGTGGTGGGATGACGCTCCCGCACCGGAAGTGACGAGCGGGGCCGGTGCAGGCGCATTCTGGGAGAAGAGGACACGGAAGAGGACGCAGAAGAGGACGCGCTGGCTTCAGCTGCCCACACCTGAGATGGCAGCGCTGGAGAAGAAATTTTCAAGGTAAGTATTTCTTTTAAAAGGTAAGTGCGACCCGGGACAATACAGAGGCTATCCATTGTGAAATGTACTAGCCCTGACTGTCCCGGGGGTATTTTTATTGAAAAAATATTTTCGTGGCCGGAACTCCGCTTTAAGTTCCACGAACGTTCATGTCTAAACTCATCAAACAAGGGCACACTGCTAGTGTTTACAAATATAGAGTATACAATAACCAAACAAAATTGTGCAATAATCAACAAACTTTATTGCAAATAAAGCACAGCATGTCACAAACAATATAAACATTATAAAACATGTTATGGTCCCAAAAATACAATGATCGTTATGTAGGTTGTAATGTTCTACATTTATTTATTTTCAAATAAAGTCTTTGCATTGCTGTAAATTTTTTTTTATTTAAAACAATTATTTGCAGTCATTATTGTTTCAATATTTCCACAACCAAAAATAGTCAGGTATTACCTACCAGTTTGCATTGACACGTGAAATGAGGAGCAATGGTGCATGTGCCGCATACATATGTACAGGCGGCACATGTACCACTGTTTATCGAGGCACATTTATCTTTCGAAATTTGATCGTTCCATGATGGTAGTATCTATTGCCATTCCGATAAATCGTTCGATTTTAGAAAACTCGCACGGCCGATTTTTCTGCTAGTGTATGGCCACCATTACAGTGGTGAAGTCTAAATGGGTATTTTTAATGGAAAATTGTATCAAATACTTATCTTAATTTTCTTTTCATAGTGCCAACCCATGGCAGTATATTACCACATGTATGTTGCCATTTTGGTGAAAGGAAATGGAAAATTATATAAAAACCGTACCCAAATTTTATTTTCTTAGTACCAACCCATGGCAGTATATTACCACATGTATGTTGCCATTGGGTGCCATTTGGATGCCAGGAAATGGAAAATTAGGTAAGAAACTTACCCAAATTTTCTTTTCTTAGTACCAACCCATGGCAGCATACATGTGGTAGTATGCTGCCATGGGTTGGCCCCTGGAAAAATTATTATTACTGGAAATGCATGAAAAAAAACAGAGAAATTGCCCGGTTTTACAGTATAAATCGCCAGAATTTTTGCAATTTTATCAATTCTGATCTTTAGCAGAAATAAGCCGCAAAGTCCTGGAAGTCCATCAAGTTGTCACTCACACCCCAGCTGCGGGCTGACCTTCCTGTAAAAATAGGATTTGGCCTACACAGGCCTGAGGATTATGGGTGTTAGAACTCGGAGGATTTGGTGAGGAAATGAGGGTGTTACATTCTCAGTAATGTGATTCTTATCTGGAATATACAGAAATTACCTCCAATTAGTGGATTAATAAGGGTTCTAAATCTTGGCTTTCAGTGTTTACTTTTTTCCTTTACTAACATAACATGGTGAATGTTGGGTTTATCTATACACTGGAGTTAAAATATTTACATAGACTGCACTGATGAGGCCAATAAACTAGAAACATCTAAATACAAATTGGTTAAATGGTTTTGTAATTAGGTTGCGTACGCTATAAACCAGTGGTTGTGTATATTTGGATAAATGGTCCTATATAAAGTTTGTGTCTGGTCTATAAACCAGCGATTTTAGATGCACAGTTGGATAAATAGCTCTATATTTAGGATGTATGTATATACCAATGGCTCTGGATGTACAATTAGATAAATAGCTCTATATTTAGACTGTATTTGGCCTATAAACCAGAGGCTCTGGATGGACAGTTGGATAAATAGTTCTATATTTAGGATGTATCTGGTCTATAAACCAGAGGCTCTGGATCGTCAGTTGGATGTATGGCTCTGTGTTTAGACTATATGGACAGTTGGATAAATAGTTCTATATTTTTGATGTATCTATTGTATAAACCAGAGGCTCTGCATGGACAGTTGGATAAATGGTTCTATATTTAGGGTGTATCTGGTCTATAAACCAGAGGCATTGGATGGACAGTTGGATAAATGGTTCTATATTTAGGATGTATCTGGTCTATAAACCAGAGGCTCTGGATCGACAGTTGGATTTATGGCTCTGTGTTTAGACAATATGGACAGTTGGATAAATATTTCTATATTTTTGATGTATCTATTCTCTAAACCACAGGCTCTGCATGGACAGTTGGACAAATGGTTCTATATTTAGTAAGTACCTGGTCTGTAAACCAGAGGCTCTGGACAGACAGTTGGATAAATGGCTCCATATTTAGGACGTATCTGGTCTATAAACCAGAGGCTCTGGATGGACAGTTGAATAAATGGTTCTATATTTAGGACGTATCTGGTCTATAAACCAGAGGCTTTGGATGGACAGTTGGATAAATGGTTCTATATTCAGGACGTATCTGGTCTATAACCCAGAGGCTCTGGATCGACAGTTGGATTTATGGCTCTGTGATTAGACTTTATGGACAGTTGGATAAATAGTTCTATATTTCTGATGTATCTATTCTCTAAACCAGAGGCTCTGCATGGACAGTTGGACAAATGGTTCTTTATTTAGTAAGTACCTGGTCTATAAACCAGAGGCTCTGGATAGACAGTTGGATAAATGGTTCCATATTTGGGACGTATCTGGTCTATAAACCAGAGGCTCTGGATGGGCAGTTGGATAAATAGTTCTATATTTAGGATGAATCCGGTCTATAAACCAAAGGCTCTGGATCAACAGTTGGATTTATGGCGCTATATTTAGACTATATGGACAGTTGGATAAAAAGTTCTGTATTTCTGATGTATCCATTCTATAAACCAGAGGCTCTGCATGGACAGTTCGATATGGTTCTACATATTGGATCTTTTTCTACATATTGGATATTGTTCTACATTTAGGATGTATCTGGTCTATAAACCAGTGGCTCTGGATGGAGAGTTGGATAAATGGCTCTATATTTAGGGTGTATCTGGTCTATAAACCAGAGGCTCTGGATCTACAGCTGGATTTATGGCTCCATATTTAGACTATATCTGGCCAATATACCAGAGGCTCTGGATGGACAGTTGGATAAATGGTTCTATATTTAGGATGTATGTGTACTGTGGATCAGCAGGTCTGGATATATAGTTGGATAAATGGTTCTATATTTAGGCTGTATCTGGGCTATAACCACAGGCTTTGGATAGACCATTGGGCACTGGGGCTTACATAAGTGATCTGCATGCCTCTATCAGCTATATATATATATATATATATATATATATATATATATATATATATATATAAAGCAGAACACAACAAGACAATGAATAAATGCAAACACATATATCGTACGTGAGCTTGGTTGTAGTTGTTTTACTCCACTGATTTAGAGACAATTAAAGCGAAACCATCTCCTAAAAATAATGCCTTTACTGTCCCAGTCTGCTCTTTCCTGCACTGTGTAATATGTTGTTCTTTTTTTTTTTGTTATCCTTTAGAACACGAATCTCACACTGGTTACGATAATGGATGGGAGAACTTTTCTTGGAACTTGGATAAGATACTCAAACTTTAGCTCTGTAAGTTGGAAACTTTTTATTATACACACACTATCTTCTGGGGTTCCTTCAGATGTTTCTCAGTGGCTCCATTTTTAGGTGCCATCCTGCCTGAAGGTGGTGCACCCCACTACTTAGATCCATCCCACCTAAGAGTGGTGGACCCACATTTTACAGTAATGCCACCTAAAGATAGTGCAACCCACATTCTACAGCCATCTCATCTAAGGGTGGTGCACCCTATATTTTACATCCATCCCTCCTAAGGAGGGTGCACCCCACATATTACATCCATCTCACCTAAGAGTAGTGCACCTTACATTTTAGAACCATCCTTCCTAAGGTTGGTGCACCCCCACACTTTAGATCCATCTCACCTAAGGGTAGTGCTCCCTACATTTTACAGCTATCCCACCTAAGGATGGTGCACTCATCATTTAAATCCATCTCGCCTAAGGATGGTGCACCCTACATTTTACAGCCACCCCCCCCCCCCCCTAAGGATGGTGTACCCTGCATTTTACAGCCACCCCCCCCCTAAGGATGGTGTACCCTGCATTTTACAGCCACCCCCCCCTAAGGATGGTGTACCCTGCATTTTATAGCCACCCCCTCCCCCTAAGGATGGTGCACCCTACATTTTACAGCCACCCCCCTAAGGACTGTGCACCCTACATTTTACAGCCACCCCCCTAAGGATTGTGCACCCTACATTTTACAGCCACCCCTCTAAGGATTGTGCACCCTACATTTTACAGCCACCCCACTAAGGATGGTGTACCCTACATTTTACACCCACCCCTCTAAGGATGGTGTACCCTGCATTTTACAGCCACCCCCCTAAGGATTGTGCACCCTACATTTTACAGCCACCCCGCTAAGGATGGTGTACCCTACATTTTACAGCCACCCCTCTAAGGATGGTGTACCCTGCATTTTACAGCCACCCCCCTAAGGATTGTGCACCCTACATTTTACAGCCACCCCCCTAAGGATTGTGCACCCTACATTTTACAGCCACCCCGCTAAGGATTGTGCACCCTACATTTTACAGCCAGCCCCCTAAGGATGGTGTACCCTACATTTTACAGCCAGCCCCCTAAGGATTGTGTACCCTACATTTTACAGCCACCCCGCTAAGGATTGTGCACCCTACATTTTACAGACACCCCGCTAAGGATGGTGTACCCTACATTTTACAGCCAGCCCCCTAAGGATGGTGTACCCTGCATTTTACAGCCACCCCTCTAAGGATTGTGCACCCTGCATTTTACATCCATCTCACTTAAGGGTAGTGCACCCTACATTTTACAGCCATCCCACCTAAGGATGGTGTATGCTGTATTTTGGATCCATCTCACCTAAGGTTGGTGCACCCTACATTTTACAGCCATCCCACCTTCGAATGGTGTACCCTGCATTTTAGATCCATCTCCCCTAAAGACGTTGCACCCCATATTTTACAGCCATCCTGATTAAAGATGGTGCACCCCACACTTTAGATCCATTTCACCTAAGGGTGGTGCACCCTACATTTTACAGCCATCCCATCTAAGAATGGTGTACACTGCATTTTAGATCCATCTCACCTAAAGATGTTGTACCCCATTTTTTACAGCCATCCAAATAAAGATGGTGCACCCCACACTTTTAGATCCATCTCACCTTAGGGTGGTGCACCCCACATTTTACATCCATCCCGGCCTAAGGGTGCTACACCCCACATTTTAAAGTCATCCCGCCTAAGGGTGCTGCACCCACCTGCTGTTCCACTCTTGTCCCTGATGCATCAGCACACCAGGCTCTGAGGAGAAGAGGACATCCAGGTCAATATCAGTGCTTCTCAAGTGCTGCTCCAGTACCATTTTACATTGCTCCATGGTCATGGTGGGGCACTTCCTTGATGTCAAGTCACTTTCACTCAGCAAGCACCTGCTGTACCTATGTGGTAGATCTCTGGTGGGCCAAGTGAGTTTTTGCTGAAGGATGCTAAGGCTGACAGGATTATCAGTGTTCAGCAGAATATTCTTTTAAAGCAATCATCAATCAGGATAAACCTGACAAGGAATTTACCCCCCTATCATGCCAATTAGCAATAAGCGCTCCCACCAGGCCATGTTCTTCTCACATCTGCAGTCTGGTGCTGCTGTCAATTACTCTGCACACTCCGCAGATCAGTTTAAGTTATGCCAAGTTGCTGATTAGATTATGCCACGCTGAAAGATCGCCTTCATGCTGGCACTTGTACAAGCCACACCAGCTTGATGGTCAAATGAGCCACATTAAAGCCTCGGGGCCCCAGATGCTTTCCACTTAAATAATCTGATGACATGGGAAGGCCGCGGATGCCTGTTCAGCCGATACAAAGTTTACAGAATGGAATCAGGAACAGACTGTGAAGCAAATGAGCCGGGATTTCCCGACTTTTATCTCCCGACGGGAAGATTTGAGGTTAACGGAGTAACGCACACCACAGTGGCCCTAAACTAAAGAGGGGGTTTGTCTGGTTAGAAGAGAAAAACAGAGAACATCAGCACACATGTAACTATATCAAAGTTTTTCTAGTGTTGAAAGGCAGCGTGAAGGCCGACTAAATAGGTTTTGGTGGATTTTAACCACTTCTGGACCGGAAGGATTTGCCCCCTTAGGGCTCTTTCACGTGGTCTGCCTCCGTAGGCGGATCCGTGCTGCTCAGCGGGGATCAATCCGCCGATCCCCGCTGAGCCGGCGGATGACAGCTCTGTCTCCGCTTGCAGTGCGGAGAGGGAGGTTTCACAGCTTCCCGCTGCTCTCTATGGGGGATCGGATGAGAGCGGACCGCCTGTGCGCTCTCATCCGATCCGATCCAATCCCTGAACGGATGGAAAAATAGGGTTTCCATCCGTCCGGATTTCACGGACAGGATCGGATACGGATGTCAGTGGAGGTGTCTCCGCTGACATCCGCTGCCCCATAGAGCTGCATGGAGGATCCGATCAGATCCGCCTAAAAAACTGACAGGCGGATCTGATCGGACCACCCGTGTGAAAGAGCCCTTAATGACCAGGCCATTTTTTTGGGATTCGGCACTGCGTTATTTTAACGGAAAACACTGTACCCAAATAAAATTTATGTCCTTTTTTTCCCCCTTTTTTTCCCACAAATCCCACAAGAGTCTGCGCTCTTATTCATCCCAAAGGTGTTCTATCAGTTTGAGGTCAGGCCAGTCAAGTTCCTCCACCCCAAACTCGCTCATCCATGTCTTTATGGTCCTTGCTTTGTGCACTGGTGCCCAGGGCTGTCGTGTCTGTTGAAAACTGCAAAAGACTGCACACGAATTTTGTCGGCCAACAACAGCCGACTGCAGAAGTGATGTCATGTGATGGTTAACTTTCCTTGTCTTTTTTCTTTTCTGAGCATGCCCAGTCTTGCTAATCTGCTGTCTGTCGGCCGAAATCTGTACCGACTGGCGAACAATCGGCCGTTCTGGTGACGGCCAACAAATATTTTAAAGTCTGCACGACAGATTCTGTTCGGCCGAAAATGCGCTGTCGGCTGTCTTAAGCATCATACTAACAAGCCTGCAATCGGCCGATCGGTCAGTGGCCGAATATTTACGGCCGACAATCGGTACATGTGTACGGGGCTTTATGCCCCGTACACACACCACGAATTTCGGCCGACCGGTCGTCCGTTTTTTGTGGCATGCTAGTCTGATGTGTAAAGTGAAGAGGTTTTTTTCATACGAATTTTCCCGTACGACAGAATTCTACTTCAGAAGTGATGTCATGTGTTGGATTGCTTTCTATGTGTTCTTTCGTCTCTGAGCATTGCCTAGTCTTGCTCTTAAGATTTTTTTCCGTCGAAATCTGTACTAATGAGACGAAAATTGGACGTTGTATTACGGACAACAAAAATTTTATAGCCTGCACACCAGGATTTTGTCAGCCGAAAAGTCGGAGTTGGCTGTCGAAAGCACCATACTAACAATCCGAAAATCGGCAGATCGGTCGTCGGACGCATTTTCCCTTCCGAATTTCTTATCGTGTGTACGGGCCTTTAGGCCTCTTTCACACATACGGTCAGTTCAGTTCATCAGTTCAGTCACGTCAAAATGTATCCGTTTTTTCATCTGTTTTTCATCCATTTTTTCATCCGTTTTTTTTTACATCCACTACCAATGCAAAAACGGGTGTAAAATGGACCGTTTGTCCATTTACATCCGTTTTTCATCCGATCCGTTTTTTTGACGGATGAAAAAAAGGGCATTCATCCGTTCCAAAAAATGGACATTGACAGAAGCGGATGAAAATGGATGTTTAACGGATGATCATCCATTGTCATCCTTTTTTACATAGAGATGCATTGATGTCCCTTTTGCAGAAGTGGTTAAAAATGACCCTCGGGGATTCTGCCATTAGAGCTCCATTCACACCTGAGCGTATCGCTTTCAGGCTTTTTTTTCGGCTTTTTTCAGGCGTTTTTTGGGGCTTTTTACAGGCAGGCATTGACATCTAACAAAAACGCCTGTAATCTGCCAAAAAAGAAGCTCATGTACTTTTTTGAGCTTCAGACGTTTTGCTTCAGGTGACAAAACACTCAGATGTGAACAGGGGCCATTGAAATTAATGGGATTTTGCTTGTTGGGCGTTTTGAGACTTCAGAGATGAGCGTTTTACGAGCTGAAATACGCTCAGGTGTGAACAGGGCCTTAGGCCCCTTTCACACATGCGGTTCAGATCCACCTGTCAGTTTCTTTGGCGGATCTGAACGGATGCCCCATGCATCTCTACGGGGCATTGGATGTCAGCAGAGACATGTCCGCTGACATCCGATCCGATCCGTCAAATCTGGACGGATGGAAACCCAATTTCCCTCCGTCCAGCGGATGGGATCAGATGGGATCGGATGGGAACGGACCCATAGAGAACAGCGGGGACCTGACAGCTGTGTCTCTGCACACAGTCTGCCGACGGACTCCACTGTTTGAAAGGGGCCTTATCCTCCTTAGTGGTATTCCTGAGTGTGGCTCGGGGTGAAATTTCAGTGCCATTAGCTGTAACCCCGAGCCACACTCGGGGTACCGCCAGGGAGCATCGCTGGATCCTGGTAGAGGGTACTTACCTTGTCTCCGGGATCCCTGCAGCATACGGCAGGCCGGATCTTCCGCCCGATGCTGTGAGCCCCGGCTTCCGTCTTCTGATGTGATGCTCGCAGGGGGGTGAAACCGGCGGCAAATTTGAAAAGTAGAACACACCAAACACACTGATATATTGCAATCCTATTGGATTTCATTACAAAATAAAATAAGTTGACATTAGTTTGCCCCCAAGACTGGCAAGAACACCAGAGACTGCACACCAAGGAAGCAATAAACAGAGAACAGGAGACTTTCTTATACAAATACATGGTACAGCAGCCACATATCAGGAATATTAAATGTGGAGGTAAGAAACGGTTTAATTTAGGTGCGGTATAGGCATGGGCATCCGGGAGGGGGGGCAAGGGGGGACAAGTGCCCCCCCCCCCCCCGAAAATTTCCTGGCCTTCTCTAAGAGGGGAATCTATGGGGACCCTGCTCTAAACGGTAATCTATGGGGGACCCTGGCCTGGCCTGCCCTAAAGGGGGCTCTATAGGGATCCTGGCCTGCTCTAAAGGGGCTCTATGGGGATCTTGGCCTACTCTAAAGGGGGATCTATGGGGGACGCTGGCCTGCTCTAAAGGGGGATCTATGGGGGACCCTGGCCTGGCCTGCTCTAAAGGGGGATCTATAGGAACCCTGGCCTGCCCTAAAGGGGATCTATGGGCATCCTGGCCTGCTCTAAAGGGGGATCTGTGGGGGATCTTGACCTGGCCTGCTCTAAAGGGAAATCTATGAGGACCCTGGCCTGCCCTAAAGGGGATCCATGGGGATCCTGGCCTTCTCTAAAGAGGGTCATATTGGCTATATATATACATCACATATATGTGTGTGTGTGTATGTATATATATCTATATATATATATATCTATATAGATATATATAAATACTGTATATATATATATAAATATATATATATGTATATATACACACATATATATATATATATATACACACACATATATATATATATATACACACACATATATATATATATATATATATATATATATATATATATATATATATATACATACAGTATATATACTTTAACTTATTTATAGTCATGTATTATATTATAATTTATGATTTTGTGTTTCAAACTTTATCATACCCGAGATGTTATAAAGAAGAACGCACAGTAGAAAAAAAATCATATGTAAATAGTTGGTTTGGGCTGCTCATTCTTAAGAATTACATGCAAAATAATGGTACCGCTTTCAGCACCTAAAATCAGAAACAATCATACCGCCAGGGAGGTTAAGGTTCTTGCGGGGCACTTCCTGTTATAGGGTGACAACACTCTGTCCCTGTCTATCACTAGTGCTCCTGCAATGTCATTCTGTCACACAATCTTCCAATGTTCGTTATAACACACATTACACAGGCATGGTCCACTATGGTCACTATCAAGAAGCCTGACCTGGGAATGGCCATGCAGCCATCACTGGAGTGCACGTAGACAGGAAGTGGCTGCAAAGAGGCTGCAGGAGATCATCAGCACCAAGATGTAAAAAAAAAAAAAAAAAAATGAAAGAAATGTAAAATCAGGATTTTTTTGAAAAAAAAAAAAAAAGGAAGTATGCAGCAAATCTCCTAAAAGAGATTCAGAGAAGGAAATGGCAAACAGTAAATCAGCAGTTGCAGCTTCTACTAAGACGCAGAGATCATCTTACCTTGTTGTGTCATAATCGATGCCTATCATGGGATTTGGGCTTATTGTACGGCTCACTTTGCACCTCGGTGAATAAAATCCCTGAATGGCATCTCAGCGGCAGCTTGGAAATTGCAGGCTGCTCATTTAGACACGGCAAACAGCAGGTGGTGAAACGTATGAAAATATTTATAGATCCTAACAAGCAAATTAGAGAACAGAAACACACGTGGCATTATTTGCTGTAATTTGGGTTTAATTGTTGCCTTGGGGGAAAGAATTTCCAAACTTGCAGAACTGCCGGCTCGTCTTGTCACCTATTCCTCATCCATATTCAGAGAGGGATCTGAGATGAGACGGAGCGGAGTCTGCGGGAATCAGCGGCAGGGCGCAAAAACCACGGGGCCACTACTGCTGACTTTTTTCTGATCTTTTTTTTTTTCAGTTGATAAAAGTTTCATTTGTAAATTCACAATTTCCAATAGCAATCTAAGAAAGGAAGGACAGTTCTAAAGCAGCAAAAAACCTAAAAGCTACCTTAAAGCAGAACAGACTTTTACCATTTTCAATATATATCAGTTAAATTCCATCCGAGGTCATAGTCGTGGAGAAAGGATTGCCCCGCTTATTGCAAGAGCAAACCTGAAGGTTGAGACAACCAGCAGAGTGTTATGACAGTGGAGGGTAGCCAGCCAGACAACTGCACAGAGTACTCGAGGCTGTGTGGAGACTAAGTACCCCAGGGGTGCACTTGAAGACATGGAATGCCAAGAGATGTACTTATAGACATGAGGAGCACAAGGGGTGCACTTTGAGACACATGTTGACAAGGGATGCACCTGGGAACATGGGGTGCACAAGCGGTGCACTTGGAGACATGGGGTACACAGGGGTGCACTTGGAGACATGGGGCACACAGGGGTGCACTTAAAACATAAGGAGCACAGGGGTGCACTTGGAGACATGGGATGCACAGGGGCCCACTTGGAGACATGGGGAGCACAGGGGCACACTTGGAAACATGGGGTGCATGGGGGTACACTTGGAGACATGGGGAGTAAAGGTGCACACTTGGAAACATGGGGATCAGAGGGGCCCACTTGGAGACATGGGGAGCACAGGGGCCCACTTGGAGACATGGGGTGCACAGGGGTACACTTGGAGACATGGGGTGCACAGAAGCACACTTGGAAACATGGGGTGCACAGGGAGTGCACTTGGAGACACATGGTGCACAGGCGAGCAATTAGAGACATAGGCTGCACAGGAGGTGCACTTGGAGACACATGGTGCGCAGTGGCCCAACTGGAGACATGTTGCACAGGGGTGAACTTAAAGACTTGGGGAGCACAGGGGTGCACTTGGAGACACATAGTGCACAGGCAAGCAATTAGAGACATGGGATGCACAGGGGGTGCACTTGGAGACATGGGGAGCACAGCAGGACACTTGGAGACATGGGGTGCACAGGAGGTGCACTTGGAGATACAGTGCACACAGGCCCAACTGGAGACGTGTTGCACAGGGGTAAACTTAAGGACTTGGGGAGCACAGGGGTGCACTTGGATACACATGGTGAACAGGAGAGCAATTAGAGACATGGGATGCACAGGGGGTGCACTTGGAGACATGGGGTGCACAGGAGGTGCACTTGGAGACACATGGTGCACAGGGGCCCAACTGGAGACATGTTGCACAGTGGTGAACTTAAAGACTTGGGGAGCACAGGGGTGCATTGGAGACACATGGTGCACAGGGGAGCAATTAGAGAAATGGGATGCACAGGGGGTGCACTTGGAGACATGAGGTGAGCAGGAGGTGCACTTGGAGACACATGGTGCACAGGGGCCCAACTGGAGACATGTTGCACAGGGGTGAACTTGAAGACTTGGGGAGCACAGGGGTGCACTTGGAGACACATGGTGCACAGGGGAGCAATTAGAGACATGGAATGCATAGGAGGTGCACTTGGAGACATGGGGTGCACAGGAGGGGCACTTGGAGACATATGGTGCACAGGGGCCCAACTGGAGACATGTTGCACAGTGGTGAACTTAAAGACTTGGGGATCACAGGGGTGCATTGGAGACACATGGTGCACAGGGGAGCAATTAGAGAAATGGGATGCACAGGGGGTGCACTTGGAGACATGAGGTGAACAGGAGGTGCACTTGGAGACACATGGTGCACAGGGGCCCAACTGGAGACATGTTGCACAGGGGTGAACTTGAAGACTTGGGGAGCACAGGGGTGCACTTGGAGACACATGGTGCACAGGGGAACAATTAGAGACATGGAATGCACAGGAGGTGCACTTGGAGACATGGGGTGAACAGGAGGTGCACTTGGAGACACATGGTGCACAGGGGCCCAACTGGAGACATGTTGCACAGGGGTGAACTTGAAGACTTGGGGAGCACAGGGGTGTACTTGGAGACACATGGTGCACAGGGGAGTAATTAGAGACATGGAATGCACAGGAGGTGCACTTGGAGACATGGGGTGAACAGGAGGTGCACTTGGAGGCACATGGTGCACAGGGGCCCAACTGGAGACATGTTGCACAGGGGTGAACTTGAAGACTTGGGGAGAACAGGGGTGCACTTGGAGACACATGGTGCACAGGGGAGCAATTAGAGACATGGAATTCACAGGAGGTGCACTTGGAGATATGGGGTGCACAGGGGTGCACTTAGAGACACATGGTGCACAGGGGCCCAACTAGAGACATGTTGCACAGGGGTGAACTTAAAGACTTGGGGAGCACAGGGGTGCACTTGGAGACACATAGTGCACAGGCAAGCAATTAAAGACATTGGATGCACAGGGGGTGCACTTGGAGACATGGGGGGCACAGCAGGACACTTGGAGACATGGGGTGCACAGGAGGTGCACTTGGAGACACAGTGCACACAGGCCCAACTGGAGACATGTTGCACAGGGGTGAACCTAAGGACTTGGAGAGCACAGGGGTGCACTTGGAGACACATGGTGCACAGGGGAGCAATTAGAGACATGGGATGCACAGGGGGTGCTCTTGGAGACATGGGGTGGACAGGAGGTGCACTTGGAGACACATAGTGCACAGGGGCCCAACTGGAGACATGTTGCACAGTGGTGAACTTAAAGACTTGGGGAGCACAGGGGTGCATTGGAGACACATGGTGCACAGGGGAGCAATTAGAGAAATGGGATGCACAGGGGGTGCACTTGGAGACATGGGGTAAACAGGAGGTGCACTTGGAGACACATGGTGCACAGGGGCCCAACTGGAGACATGTTGTACAGGGGTGAACTTGAAGACTTGGGGAGCACAGGGGTGCACTTGGAGACACATGGTGCACAGGGGAGCAATTAGAGACATGGAATGTACAGGAGGTGCACTTGGAGACATGGGGTGAACAGGAGGCGCACTTGGAGACACATGGTGCACAGGGAAGCAACTGGAGACATGTTGCACAGGGGTGAACTTGAAGACTTGGGGAGCACAGGGGTGCACTTGGAGACACATGGTGCACAGGGGAGCAATTAGAGACATGTAATGCACAGGATGTGCACTTGGAGATATGGGGTGCACAGGGATGCACTTAGAGACACATGGTGCACAGGGGCCCAACTGGCGACATGTTGCCCAGGGGTGAACTTGAAGACATGGGGTGGACAGGAGGTGCACTTGGAGACACATGGTGCACAGGGGCCCAACTGGAGACATGTTGCACAGGGTTGAACTTGAAGACTTGGGGAGCACAGGGGTGCACTTTGAGACACATGGTGCAAAGGGGAGCAATAAGAGACATGGGATGCACAGGAGGTGTACTTGGAGACATGGAGTGAACAGGAGGTGCACTTGGAGACATAGGGTGCACAGTGGTGTTCTTGGAGACACATGGTGCACAGGGGCTCAACTGGAGACATGTTGCACAGGGGTGAACTTGAAGACTTAGGAAGCACAGGGGTGACCTCGGAGACACATGGTGCACAGGGGGTGCACTTGGAGACATGGTGTACACAAGGCTGCACTTCTAAACATGGGGTGCACAGGGGGGACACCTAAACATATGGGGAGTACAGAGGTGCACTTGGACACATGAGGAGCACAGGGGTACACTTGGAGAGATGGGGTGCACATGGAGACACTTGAAGACATTAGGAGCACAGGGGCACGCCAGTTCAACAGGGACTAGCCACATTTTGATCCATTTAAAGTCAGGACAGTTGTACAGAAGTTGATCTACCGAACATGTATGCACAGTTGATGCACCGCTGATGGCAAGGTGGCTGATCAATGTAATCTGATGGTGGGGAAGTCCACCAGCTGTCAGAATACAAAGGCTCAGTGGGAGCGATCCCCCCATCCACAATAAATGTGCGGTTGGGGGAATCGGGTCTTTCTTTTTACATTTTTTTCTCAACTCGCTTGTTAGATGAAAAAAAAAAAACACATGTATAGGGTGCCTTACTCATGTGTAAAATAAGCCTGTCCCCCGCCAGCAAGCTGCAGAGAAGGACCCTCCATGTAGAAGCAGTAGTCTTTCTGCAGAGGCCTAACACCGATCAATGGGTGCTGTCCCGTGTCAGACACTGATGAACGCAGCCAAGAAATGCTTTGCACAGCTGTGTCATATCTAAGGCTAGGTTCACACCTGTGTGGGTGGTTCCGCTGCGGAACCCACACAGACTCCCGTAACTGGAACCACCCACACAGTGATATAAACAAGAAAAAAGAAAGGAAGAAAGTCAGACTGTACAGGCCAAAACGGAGGGATATCAGAAATGAAATAAAATAAGTGTTTTTATTATATCAAAAATGTACAAAACAATACACAATAACAAGTAGATTAAAAAAATTCCTATACGGAAATTTTGACTGATGCGCAAGTCTTCGGTGCCGACGCGTTTCACCAAATGCTTCCTCAAGGCTACACAGTGAAACGCAGGACATGCGGGCGGGTGCCACAAGTTCTAATGGCTCACCACCCACACTGGAAATTGCAGCCCACTCAAGAATTGCAGGTACGGCGCGGTTACCAGTGCAGTTGCGATTTCCAAAGCAGGGCAAGGACTTTTTCTGCTTTTAACGTGGCACAGCAGCCCGTCCAAATGAATGGGTTGTCAAACGTGGGTCACAGGGCCTGCATAAGTGTGAACCTAGCCTAAGCCAGCATTAGAAGTAGATCATGATCGTGGGTGATGGCTGAAAGAAGATGGTGCTGTCCTTCTGGTGAAGACATTGTCAGGGGGAGTGCTTTGATCTCTATGAGAGGTAATAAATACCTGGAAGGGTTACACTGACATAATATTCAGCATGCTGCACTTCTCATGAAGAAATACTCTATATTACCAAAAGTATTGGGACGCCTGCCTTTACTCACATTTATTTTCCTTTGGTCATTTCAGTTCGTTTTTATGTTTGTTATAGCGCAACACTTATTATTCATTGTAACGTATTAGAGAGGATATCCTCTTTTGTGTTTAATCCATGCACAGTTCTGAGCCGTTTCCATTATTTATACACTATAGTGTCAAAAGTATTGGGACGCCTGCCTTTACACACACATGAACTTTAATGGCATCCCAGTCTTAGTCCGTAGGGTTCAATATTGAGTTGGCCCACCCTTTACAGCTATAACAGCCTCAACTCTTCTGGGAAGGCTGTCCACAAGGTTTAGGAGTGAGTCTATGGGAATGTTTGACCATTCTTCCAGAAGTGCATTTGTGAGGTCAGGCACTGATTTTGGATGAGAAGGCCTGGCTCACAGTCTCCACTCTAATTCACCCCAAAGGACTCTGTGAAGGCAAGTCAAGTTCCTCCACCCCAAACTCGCTCATCCATGTCTTTATGGTCCTGTCTTTGTGCACTGGTGTTCAGTCATGTTGGAACAGGAAGGGGCCATCCCCAAACTGTTCCCACAAAGCTAGGAGCATGAAATTGTCCAAAATGTCTTGGTATGCCAACGCCTTAAGGGTCCTTTCACACGGTCCGCCTCTGCCGGTGGACTCTGTGCTGCTCGCCGGGGGATCGATCCGCTGATCCCCGCTGAGCAGGCAGGTGACAGCTCCCTCTCCGATGTGCAGAGAGGGAGCTGTCAGGTCCCCGCCTGTCCGTTCTTATCTGATCCGATCCGATCCGCTGGGCGGATGAAAAATATGGTTTCCATCCGTCCGGATTTCACGGACGGGATCGGATCGGATAGCAGCGGGAGTCAGCGGAGATGTCTCTGCTGACATCCGCTGCCCCATAGGGATGCATGGAGGATCCGATCAGATCCGCCTGAAAAACTGACAGGCGGATCGGATCGCCCGTGTGAAAGGACCCTAAGAGTTTCCTTTGCTGGAACTAAGGAGCCAAGCCCAACCCCTGAAAAACAATCCCACGCCATAATCCCCCCTACACCAAATGATTTGGATCAGTGCACAAAGCAAGGTCCATAAAGACATGGATGAGTGAGTTTGGGGTGGAAGAACTTGACTGACCTCAACCCGATAGAACACCTTTGGGATAAATAAGTGTGGAGACTGAGAGCCAGGCCTTCTCTACAACATCAGTCCCTGACCTCACAAATGTGCTTCTGGATGAATGGTAAAACATTCCCATAGACACACTCCTAAACCTTGTGGACAGCCTTCCCAGAAGAGTTGAGGCTGTTATAGCTGCAAAGGGTGGGCCAACTCAATATTCAACCATACAGACTAAGACTGGGATGCCATTACAGTTCATGTGCGTGTAAAGGCAGGCGTCCCAATACTTTTGGTAATATAGTGTAGACCAGGTGACAGGTCCACTTTAGGAGGATAAGGCCGAGCAGTAGAGTAGCTGAGAGTGGACAGTTGACCGTGATACTAAATAAAGCAGACGGGAAATGCTAAAAACTATATTAATCGCTGTGTGAGTCTCTGCCGATGAATTTCTTTTGGTTAAGCCGAGCAGGCAGAATAATTCATGCTAAAGTGACATGTTAGCCATTAAATTTTATTACACGGGGCTCTGAAAACGTCGTGTTTATCTCAGCCGTAAAATATTCCTAAAGAGAACGCTAAAAAAGAAGAGCTTAAAAAAAAAAAAGAGACTCCAATTATCAGGACAGATGCGAGCATGGCCGACCAATAACCGCCAAGGGTGAGTGCGTCACCGTGCACTGCCATTATGGTTTGTCCAGGTGATCCGACACATTATTCTGGCTCCTATAAATGTCTAAAACGCAACAAAAAAATAATAGATAGGAAGATGTCAAACAAAAAGGTGTTTTGTTACTAACCCCTTTCTGCCCTGGCATCCCTTTAACAGGGTCTGTACAGTTGAGGGGGCCACAAGCACCAGCCAATCACATGACCACTGATTTACTGATGCATTCCAATCCACCCCTAGGACTTAGTCATAGAACCATACTGCTATGACTAAAGCTCTAGGGGTTTGTCGAAATGCGTCAGTGCCTTGGTTTGGGGGGGAATCGAGGCTGAGGCCATGCCATGCCCACTTTTTTTTTTATAACAAACTTTATTGAAATGTCACAGAGTGACATTTCATAGAGTTCTATTTGCCGGGGTGTGGTGACTGTGCTGCGCAGAAAAAAAGGTACGGCACACATTCCTTTTTTTTCAGCACACACACAGGCCTGCATTAGGCGGCTATTCTAGCACCACACCTATACCCATGGGCGTCCGTACAACTTTTTTCAAGGGAGGAGTATCATTTCAAGGTCACCCATGCTCTGCCCCTCCCCCCCCCCAAAGATCCCCCTTTAAAGCAGGCCAGGCTGGGGTCCCCCATAGATCCTCTTTAGAGCAGGGTCCCCATAGATCCCCCTTTAAAGCAGGCCAGGTTCCCCATAGATTCCTCTTTAGTCTTACCTTTTCACCCATATTCCCAGTGCTACCAAGTTTCACCACCAGGTATGCCAGGCACTCCCTGCAAAGAATATATATATATATATAACCAATATGACTCTCTTTAGAGCAGGCCAGGATCCCCATAGATCCCCTTTAGGACAGGCCAGGGTCCCAATAGATTCCCCTTTAGAGCAGACCAGGCCAGGCCAAGGTCCCCCCCAGATCCCCCTTTAGAGCAGGCCAGGATCCCCATAGATCCCCTTTAGGACAGGCCAGGGTCCCCATAGATTCCCCTTTTAGAGCAGGCCAGGCCAGGGTCCCCATGGTTCCCCCTTTAGAGCAGGCCAGGATCCCCATAGAGCCCCATTAGAATAGGCCAGAATCCCCATAGATCCCCTTTAGAATAGGCCAGGATCCCCATAGAGCCCCTTTAGAGTAGGCCAAGATCCCCATAGATCCCCTTTAGGGCAGGGCAGGGCAGGCCAGGGTCCCCCATAGATCCCTGTTTAGAGCAGGGTCCCCATGGATTCCCCTCTTAGAGAAGGCCAAGAAATTTACAGGGGGGGGGGGGGCACTTGTCCCCCCTTGCCCCCCCCCCCTTCCGGATGCCCATGCCGAAGGGAAAAGGGAAACTCAAAAATGTCAGACCCTAAATTAAACCGTTTCTTACATCAACATTTAGAGCCGGTTCACACTACCGCGACCAGAAAGTCGCCCCGTGACTTGAAGAGACTTGTTTAGAGACTTGGAAGAGACTTGGAAGAGACTTGGAAGAGACTTGTGCACTACTTTGAAGAGACAGGCGACTTTGTCTGTCGGGAATGCCTGGCTAATCTCTTTCTTCTTCCTGGAAAGTCTGATAACAAGTCGCTTCAATTAAGATAAGGAGGCGACTCCCATTGAAGTATATGGGACAGTCGGATCACAGGTCGCCTCAAAGTAGTACAGGACCCTTTTCTGAAGTCGGAGCGACTTCAGTAGTGCCAATTAAGACGGCACTGATTCATTAACATTGCTTTTGTTATGTCAAGCGACCTGGGGCAACACAAGTCGCCTCACAAGTCGTGCTAGTGTGAATGGGCTCTAAATATTCCTGATATGTGGCTGCTGTACCATGTAATTGTATGGGAAAGTCTCCTGTTCTCTGTTTATTGCTTCCTTTGTGTGCAGTCTCTGGTGTTCTTGCCAGTCCCTCTGCTTTCCTTTTGAAAAACGACCACACTAAGCAGGAGAACACACCATTGTAAGTTCCCTAGCTGTGCAGGGAACTCAGCCTGCTTACCTCCAAAGATCAGACTTGTCCTGACATGCTCCCGCTGCACAGTTTTTCACTTGGAAGCTCAGTGTGCTGCTGTTTCCTCCCCCCCCCCAGCTCTTATTTAGCTGAGAACAGAGGGAATGTGCTCACTTCTAAAAAAGGAAAGAAAAGGTATTTATGTTTTTGTTTTATATCTCTACACAAATGTTGTGCCTTTCATTTCTATGTTAAACTGGTTGAGTTGTTTTAGACCCCGTTCACACTGGGGCGACCTGTCAGGCGACCTGGTCGCCTGCCATAGAGAAGCTATGGACCCGTTCTAATAGGAGCGACACAAGTCGCTCTGACTTAGAAAAAGGGTCCGGAGCTTCTTTGGGGCGACCCGGAGCGACCTGCATTGACTTCAATGTTATGAAGTCCGTGCATGCCGCTCCGAGGTCGCGGTGCGAGCTGCGCACTGCGACCTGTGAGGTCGCCCCAGCAAGTAGCGTCGCCCCAGTGTGAACGGGGTCTAACAAGGTGATCGTTTACAATCACTTTAACTCCTTACAGCAACTTTTTCTCTTTTTGTCATAACAATTTGTACTAAAAGGCAGCACTTCCAGGCAACGCCAGGACAAGGTCACCTAGAAACCAGGGTGGACACGCCAAATCCCCCCCCCCCCCCACCAAGATGAGCATTATGTGTCAGAAAAAATCACCCCCCCCCCCCCCCCAAAAAAAAAAAAACAAGCTCTATTCTGCATGCTCACCTCTCCTATGCATAAATTCCCCTTCCTCTCACTACAAATCCACCCCCCTGCTGAAATCCCACCTCCCAGCACAAATCATTCCCCCCCACCATCCCAGCTCAAATTCATTCTCTCCCCGTATGCAGCCAGCACAAATACCTCTTCCCCCCAAAAAAAGAAAAATCGCCCTCCTAGCACAAATCTTCTTCCCCTAAATTTCCCTTCCAAGCACAAATCTTTCCCCCCACTCCAAAGTCCCCCCTTCTAGCACAAATCCCCCCCGCACAAATCCCCCCTTCTCCTCCCCCCCCAAAAAAAAAAAACCCTCCTAGCACAAATCCTCTTCCCCTAAATTTCCCTTCCAAGCACAAATCTTTCCCCCAGCTCCAAAGTCCCCACTTCCAGCACAAATCCCCCCCCCCCCCGCGCACAAATACCCCCAATCGTCCCTACTAGCACAACCCCCCCCCCCCCCCACAAAGAAAAAATGATGTTCTACTATATTACTTTAATAGAACAAACAGCCCAAATCCCCCCTGCTAGCACAAATCTTGTGGGGAGGCGTGGCTTCTGAAATGACCATAGAGACACGTGATCCTATATAGAAGGATCATTTCAGGGAGAAGGACAACAGCCGGCCGTCTGCGGGGAGCGATCTCTGGTGTCAGGCAGCAATCGGAGGCTCTGAGGAAGAGGAACGGCCTCGAAACGCGTTAGCCCTTCGTCTCCACGAGACATGGACTTACATTAAGGACGTTGTTCTATGGAATTGAGATGCTGGATTTTATTGCATGTTTGTGAGTAGTTCATTTTTATTTTTCCAATAAAAGCCCACTGAGGATAATGCGCTAGGCTGGTGCGTCCTTTTCTTTGTTTTTTTTTGCAGTGTTTTGTCGACCACCCCGGTCGTAGAGGGCAGCAAAGCTTAGCCCAGGGGAGGACTGGGCCAGGGGGCAGGTGGGCAATTCCCCTCCGGGCCACTCTGATGCGCCGTAAAAAGGCCGCACCGCTTCTGCCACAGACATGCCTAAATGATTCCTGGTGAAGAGAAGTAAAATGTCCCTGCCGCTGATCTACTGAGTGCGGGATGAAGACAAGGACAGAGCGCAGGCCTATCCCCCAGTATGGATGGTGTAAACTGTGTCTGAGCAGAGGCCGGTTCCATGCCCCACTGGAGACTCTCCTCCCCCCAGGCAGCCCCGACCAAGCTGTCCCAGCTGCCTTCATCTGCCCCCTGTTGGCGAGGTTGGGAACCCGGATTCGGCCGGTGAGTAGAGAGTACCTGGAGCGGAGCTTTAGTCTGGAATGGGGATCAGGAGGGGGCCGGGAAGAGGGAGGGTGGGAGGTGGGGCAGAGTCGCTGCAACATGGGCCTCTGGTTTGAACTTGCCCCCTGGGCCGAAAGTTACCAGTCAGCCCCTGGCTTAGCCATAGTGGATGCCAAGTGTGAGTTCCAGAATTGAGGCAGCCTGGGAACCTGGTTCTGAGCGCAGGAGCAGGGTGCTCAGCATCGCAATTTTCTTTTTGGAGTATAAGCAATCGGAGCCGCCTGACACACGCATCGGCTTCCCAGCTGGCGATTGGGGGCAGGAGCGCACACGCCGGCGGCGTGCGCTCGCCCCCTAGCTCCTCCCAGGCGAGCAATGTAGATCTACGTCGTTTTGCCTGTACGAGCCACCCTGCCGCAGTAAAAATGCGGCGGGTGGTCAGGAACTGGTTAAAGGAACAGTCGTGTTGCTTTGGTCTACTAAACTCTCTGCAGCCTCTACATTCACTGTGTGTGCACCAAATGCCTTTTGCAAACCCAAATATCCCCTTGTAAAACCAGCAGTGACATCATTGGTGTGCTGTACATAGCCTGTGCAGAGAGCAGAGCTGTGGGAGGGGCACATCAAGCTCCTCCCACTACAGACAACTACAGGAGGGGGCGGAGACAAGACTAGTCCTCCTGCACAAGGAGAGAGAGCAGCAGGGAGTGGTCTTTATTACAGGAAGTCTCACAATGGATTACTGCACAGATCTGGAAGAAATACACAAAGCACACCGAGATTCAAGAAGAATATGTTGGCGATACAACAGCTTTCAGTTTAGCAGATTAACTGCAGTTCACAAATAGGACATTAGATGTCGCTAATGTTCAGTGATATGCTATGCATTTTCTATGATGTGTTGTAATTTCATGTACACTGTACTGAACTTGTTGGTTATCTTTTCCTGTCTGTTGTTCTTATTGCAATGAGGTGACATCTTTGCATTCTGTGTTATGTTCCAATAAAGAAGCCAATTCCTGTTACTCCACAATGTCTGATCTAAATGGACTCCACTGCACCCAGTGATCGCACTCTGCAACAGAATACACATGACCAATGGATTTATAAGATATTTACTTATCCTGGAAGTTCAGCTTTAAAGACTTTTTCTTTCTTTTTCTTTTTTAGTTTTTGTTTTTCCTCACGTAAAGTTAGAAGGGAGTTTGCTGTGAGTTATGTTTTTAGCACTCGCTGAGAATGCTGTGATATGAAGACAAATGAAAAGCTTTGTGTTTCAAAGGATCCCCTTTGGATTTGTCAATGTAACTTCCTAGGGAGCTTTGTAAGCTGGAGACCAATTACCTCCCCACAAAACCTAGTTATAGCTTGTTTTCTTTCAATTTGGCACACCACATGCTGGTCGGTCTGATCTGACATCACACAATGCGGGAATCCGGGCAATTGTCAAGAATGATGAGATCTTTGAAGGTTGGAGAAATCTGCATACATACAGAATATTCAGGAAAAATCCAAAAAATTGACTATTTGCCAAATCAGACAATTTACTTATTTCTTGTTTTTGTTTACCCAAAATCTATATGTCCTAAAGCCAAATACAATTTAAACTGCTGGAAAGCTCCATTCTGTTGACTGGCCACCACATTTGCAGGTGCTTGTTTGGGTTGAATATTGGCTCATCAGACGCATCTAATGGCGCTTTTCCACTGCATGGAACCGAACGGTTCGGCTCGCTTTTGTGCTTTTCCACTGCTGGTACCGCATGGTATGGTGTAGGAACGGTTCGGTACGGTATGGCGGCGCTTTTCCACTGCATGGAACCGAACGGTACGGCTCTCAAAAACAGTACCACCTCGATAGTGGTTCCAAGAGGTACCATACCGATACCATATCCCACAATCCTTTGCATGCAGTCACTACTAGCCACTGCTTGGTCAGAGAATCGTTGTTATCCCACCCACCTAACTTTAGTACTACTTTAGTGGAAAAGCAAACCATACCGTACCGAACCGTTCCAACACCGTACCATGCGGTACCAGCAGTGGAAAAGCAAACCGGGCCAAGCAGGGCCGAGTAGAGCCGAGCCGGTACTTGCAGTGGAAAAGTGCCAAAAGACCAGTGGCGTACCAATGGGGGGGGCGGGGGTGCGGCCCGCCCCGGGTGCCACGCTCTGGGGGGGTGTCAGCCGGTGTCCTGCCTGTGTGTTCAGACAGATCCCGCAGTGTGAAGGCAGCTGCAGTGGCAGCTCCTTCAGTCCGTGCTGCTAGCTGGGGGCGGAGCCGCGGCGGGAACAAGGGGGCGGAGCCGCGGTGGGAATAAGGGGGCGGGGCCTCAGCAGGAAGAAGGGGCGGAGCCTCGGCGAGAAGAAGGTGAGTGCCCATTGCCCGTGTGTGTGCTGGATAGGAGGGGGATGGGGCTGCTGCATATAGAGGAATTAATCTTCCTGCAGCTGCCTGCTGAATAACTGATTCTCCTCCTCTCCCTCCTGCAGGAAGAATAGGGAAAGATCAATTCATCTATATGCAGCTGCCCCATCCCCCTCCTATACAACTTCTTTTGCTGACCCCCCTGTTCTTTAGCCCCCCCCCCATGCTCTTCAGCTCCCCACAGTGCTTTCTCCCGCCCCCCAAGTGCTCCCTGTCCCCCCCAGTGCTCTCCACCCCCCTGGTTTTCCCTGCCCACCCCCCTAGTACTCCCTGTCCCCCCAAGTGCTCCCTGTCCCCCCCAGTGCTCTCCACCCCCCTGGTTTTCCCTGCCCACCCCCCTAGTGCTCCCTGTCCCCCCAAGTGCTCCCTGTCCCCCCTGGTTTTCCCTGCCCGCCCCCAAGTGCTCCCTGTCCCCCCTGGTTTTCCCTGCCCGCCCCCAAGTGCTCCCTGTCCCCCCCAGTGCACTCCACCCCCCTGATTTTCCCTGCCCACCCCCCAAGTGCTCCCTGCCCCCCCCAGTGCTCTCCACCCCCTGGTTTTCCCTGCCCACCCCCCTAGTGCTCCCTGCCCCCCCCACAGTGCTCTCCACCCCCCTGGTTTTCCTTGCCCGCCCCCCAAGTGCTCCCTGTCCCCCCCAGTGCTCTCCACCCCCCTGATTTTCCCTGCCCACCCCCCCAAGTTCTCCCTGTCCCCCCAGTGCTCTCCACCCCCCTGATTTTCCCTGCTTGCCCCCCAAGTACTCCCTGTCCCCCCCCCCCAGTGCTCTCCACCCCCCTGATTTTCCCTGCCCACCCCCCCAAGTGCTCCCCCCCGAGTGCTCTCCATCCCCATGGTTTTCCCTGCTCGCCCCCCAAGTGCTCCCTGTCCCCCCAGTGCCCTCCACCCCCTGCACCTTCCAACCCCCCTACAATGCTTTCCAAACCACCTCTTAATTCTCTCCAGCCCCCCCCCACCGTGCCCTTCAACTCCTCCAGTGCTCTCTGCTTCTTCTGTGCTCTCTGGCCCCCCTAGTGCTCTTCTATCTTCTATCATGTCTGTAGTCTCTGACCATCTACTGTATCATGTCTGCAGTGTCTGACCATCTACTGTATCATGTCCTCAGTCTCTAACCATCTCCTGTATCATGTCCTCAGTCTCTGACCATCTACTGTATCATGTCCTCAGTCTCTGACCATCTCCTGTATCATGTCCTCAGTCTCTGACCATCTCCTGTATCATGTCTGCAGTCTCTGACCATCTCCTGTATCATGTCTGCAGTCTCTGACCATCTCCTGTATCACGTCTGCAGTGTCTGACCATCTACTGTATCATGTCTGCAGTCTCTGACCATCTACTGTATCATGTCCGCAGTCTCTGACCATCTACTGTATCATGTCCGCAGTCTCTGACCATCTACTGTATCATGTCCGCAGTCTCTGACCATCTACTGTATCATGTCTGCAGTCTCTGACCATCTACTGTATCATGTCTGCAGTCTCTGACCATCTACTGTATCATGTCTGCAGTCTCTGACCATCACTTGTATCACGTCTGCAGTCTCTGACCATCTACTGTATCATGTCTGCAGTCTCTGACCATCTACTGTATCATATCCTCAGTCTCTGACCATCTACTGTATCATGTCTGCAGTCTCTGACCATCTCTTGTATCACGTCTGCAGTCTCTGACCATCTACTGTATCATGTCCTCAGTCTCTGACCATCTACTGTATCATGTCTGCAGTCTCTGACCATCACTTGTATCACGTCTGCAGTCTCTGACCATCTACTGTATCATGTCCGCAGTCTCTGACCATATACTGTATCATGTCCTCAGTCTCTGACCATCTACTGTATCATGTCTGCAGTCTCTGACCATCTCTTGTATCACGTCTGCAGTCTCTGACCATCTACTGTATCATGTCCTCAGTCTCTGACCATCTCTTGTATCACGTATGTAGTCTCTGACCATCTCCTGTATCATGTCTGCAGTCTCTGACCATCTCCTGTTATCATGTCTTCAGTCTCTGACCATCTCCTGTATCATGCCCTTAGTCTCTGATCATCTCCTGTATCATGTCTGCAGTCTCTGAGCATCTCCTGTATCATGTCTGTAGTCTCTGAATATCTCCTTTAGCAAGTCGCCAGTCTCTTACTCAAACACATTGCTAATAATATTAGCTATCTATTTATGCTGAAGGTAGGACTGTGCAGGGGAGGCAGAGAGTGCAAAAGGGGGAACTGTGATTAGAGAGACGGAGGGCAGACTGCAAGGGGCACTGTGATGGGGGGCTGTGAAATTTGTGCAAAAAATATATTCTTGAACACATTGCAATTTTTTGTGGGTGTTTTTACATTTTAAAGTTGGGGGGGGGGGGTGCCAGATATAGGATCCGCCCCGGGTGCCAAATGCTCTAGGTACGCCACTGCAAAAGACTATAACAAAATGGCGCCCATCTGCTCACTGCTTTGGCATATAGTGAGCCCCTTATAGTATACAATGGCTTCAGCTTGGTCTCTTACCCATGGGATAACCCCCTCTGAAAGAGCCCTTCACAAGTAAGCCCATATTGGGCGAAACATGTTAGAGGGGGTCAGTGTCAGTGTTGGAGAAATCTGCATACATACAGAATATTCCGGAAAATCAAAAAAAACTGACTGTTTGCCAAATCAGTCAATTGAATTATTTCTTGTTTTTGTTTACCCAAAATCTGTATGTCCTAAAGCCAAATACAATTTAAACTGCTAGAAAGCCCCATTCTGTTGCCTGGCCACCACATTTGCAGGTGCTTGTCTAATCAGCCAATATTCAAGCCAAAGACTTTAACAAAATGGCGCCCATCTGCTCACTGTTTTGGCATATAGTGAGCTCCTTTTAGTATACAATGGCTTCAGCTTGGTCTCCTACCCATGGGAGAACCCCCTCTAAAAGAGCCCTTCACAATTAAGCCCATATTGGGCGAAACATGTTAGAGGGGGTCAGTGCCGAGACAAGGTCATTCAGCGCCCAGGGCAAAGATGCCAAACTGTGCCCCCCTTCCTTTATGGTTAGGGTCAGGGAGCCCCCATCTCTGCAATAACCCATTGTGCCCAGGGCAGCTGTCCCTCCCACCCACGCCTTGTCCTGGCCCTTGACAGAGTTCTCCCATGGGAAGGAGACCATTTTGAAGCCATTTTATTAATAAGAGGAGCTTACTATATGCCAAGATAGTGTGCGGTCAGGCGCCATTTTGTAGTAGTCCTCGATGTGTCTCGATTGCTGATGTTCTCAAGGACTACAACAAAATGTCACCCGTCTGCACACTTCCTCAGTATATAGTGAGCACCTCTTAGTAAAAAATAGCTTCAGCTTAGTCTCCTACCCATTGGAGAACCCAGTCTAACAGAGGTCTTTACAATTAAGCCCCTATTTGGTGAAACATGTTAGAAGGCATTCTCTTATGGGTGGGAAACCATGTTGAAGCCATTTTATTACTAAGAGGAGCTCAGCTCACTATATGCTAAGACAGTGTGTGGTTAGACGCCATTTTGTAGTAGTCCTTGATGTGTCTCGATTGTTGATGTTCTCATGGACTACAACAAAACGTCACCTGTCTGCACCCTGCCTCAGTATATAACGAGCTCCTCTTAGTAAAAAATGGCTTCAGCTTGGTCTCCCACCAATGGGAGAGCCCTTTCTAACAGAGGCCTTTACAATTAAGCCCGTATTTGGTGAAACATGTTAGAAGGCATTCTCCCATGGGTAGGACCGTAGTAAACCACATTGAAGCCATTTTCTAGTAAGAGGAGCTCACTATATGCCAAGAAAGTGTGCGGCCAGGCGCCATTTTGTAGTAATCCTCGATGTGTCTCAATTGTTGATGTTCTCAAGGACTATAACAATATGTCACCCGTCTGCACACTTCCTCGGTATATAGTGATCTCCACTTAGTAAAAACTGGCTTCAGCTTGGTCTCCCACCAACAGGAGAACCCTGTCTAACAGAGGTCTTTTCAATTAAGCCCCTATATGGTGAAACATGTTAGAAGGCATTCTCCCATGAGTGGGAGACCAAGTTGAAGCCATTTTTACTAAGAGGAGCTCACAATATGCCAAGGCAGTGTGCAAATGGGTACCATTTTGCTCTATTCAGGGATGAGCTTTATTAGTAAGAGGAGCTCAGCTCACTATATGCTAAGACAGTGTGTGGTCAGATGCCATTTTTTAGTAGTCCTCGACGTGTCTCGATTGTTGAGGTTCTCAAGGACTACAACAAAATGTCACCCGTTTGCACACTGCCTCTGTATATAACGAGCTCCTCTTAGTAAAAAAAGGGCTTCAGCTTGGTCTCCCACCAATGGGAGAACCCTGTCTAACAGAAGTCTATACAATTAAGCCCCTATTTGGTGAAACATATTAGAAGGCATTCTCTCATGTGTAGAAAACAATGTTGAAGCCATTCAAGAGGAGCTCACTATATGCCTAGCCATTGTGCTGCCAGGCGCCATTTTGTAGTAGTCATCGATATGTCTCGATTGTTGATGTTCTCAAGGACTACAACAAAATGTCACACATTTACACACTGCCTTAGTAAATAGTGAGCTCCTCTTAGTAAAAATTGGTTTCAGCTTGGTCTCCTACCCATGGGAGAACCCGGTTTAGTGTCTAACAGAGGTCTCTACGATTAGGCACCTATTGGGTAAAGCATGTTAGAAGGCATTCTCCCATGGGTGGGAGACCAGGTTGAAGCCATTTTTACCAAGAGGAGCTCACAATATGCCAAGGCAGTGTGCAAATGGGTACCATTTTTCTCTATTCAGGGATGAGCTGTGGCAGATTGGGACAGTCTGAACCCACCTAAGCTACCCCCCCCCCCCCCCATGAACCAGTCAAAGCAGGCAGCCAGTCATTGAAGGAGAAGGCATTACCTGCCCCGCTATTTCACATATACACGCCCTTTGTATATGCAGTGCTGGGAATGCCTCCACCACCTATGATTGGCTGTCTGCTTTGACAGATTTCTGGCAGGATAGCTCAGGCTGATTCAGATTGGTGTTCAAACCCACCTGAGCTCCTCCCTAGTATTATTCTTCAGTTCTTCAGAGAGCCGAAGCTCAATTCATCATATTTATAATTTAGCTCACACTTGAGCTGGGTGTCTTTGGTTGTTTTTCGGGCATTTTTTTGGAGTACTTGTGTGAGAGTTTTTCATCTTTTTTGTGCACACTTTAGGCTTTAGGAGGTTTTTTTTTTTTTTTTTCCAACATTTAGGAGGTTTTTTTATTATTACTTATTTTTAGCCAATGGAATAGTTCCTAGGCAAGAAAACATGGAAAAAGTGCATTTAGTAAATTTTTCAGGCTCTCTCATTGCTTTCCTATCGAGTCCACAAGGTGTGACTTTTTTCCAAAGGAAACTAGTGTACTTTTTTTGAATGACGAGCTTCAAACTTTAAGCGGCTCTACCTTTGGGTGTCGAATGTTGAAGTGCTTTTTTTGAACCTTCAAATTGCACTTCATGTTGCCCAGGTATCAACAGGGCCTAATGAATGAGCAGATGCTTTTGCAGAACAAGATTTGCAGTGACATTACCGATTTTGTGTCAAAGCTTAATTGAACAAGCATAAGTTAGAAGCAAACCCCCAATCTTGGCATACAGCACTGTAAAGAGAAAGTACAGTGTTCGTGCTCAGCAACCAGGTGGGGTTTACATACACTCCCAGCTGCTGTGTAAATCTGACAAGCTGACTGTCACCTCTCCAGGGATCCAGCATCCACCCCCTGGGGATCCAGTGCTGGGTCACCTTTCTGATTTGTGGCCATCGGAGTGTTGGTGGCACAGCCAGACCTCTTCTGATCAGTGGCACAGTCAATTAGGAGACAGCTGTCTTGATCAGCGCCTCCCTAAATTGCCAAGCAATGCATAACTTGGCGTTCAAGCTAAGAATTGTTTCATTTCAGCCACCTGCTGAAGTATATACTGCTACCCTGTATTATCCATTGTCTGTGTCCCTGTGCACCCCTTGTGTGCCCCCACATCTCCAAGTTTGTCACATTTCATCTAGTGATGCCACGTGCACCCCCATGTCTCCAAATGCATTTCATGGGCCTGTGTCATCCACTAAATCAAAGTGCAACCCCATGTCTCCGAGTGCACCTCATGTTATCTAGTGACTCCTAGTGTGCCTCTGTGTCTCCAAGTGTGCCCCAAATCATCTAGTTTCTCCAAGTACAATCCTGTGTCTCCATGTGCACTTCATGTCATCTAGTGACTCCAGGTGCACCCCCATGTCTCCATACAGTATGTATCCCATGGGCCTGTGTCATCTAGTGACTTCAAGTGCTACCCCATGTCTCCAAGTGCACCCCATGTTATCTAGTGACACCAAGTGTTCCCCCATGTCTCCAAGTGTACTCATTATCATCTAGTGACTCCAAGTGCAGCCCCATGTCTCCAAGAGCACCTCATGTCATCTAGTTACTCCAAGTGCACCTTTCTTTAACCAAGTGCTCTCCTGAGCACTCTGTGAAACCTGTATCTTCACACAGCCTCCAATAAACTCCTGCATCCCAATGCACCCTGTATCATTTAATGACTCCAAGTGCACCCCAGGTGTTTTAGTGACTCCAGGTGCATTCTATTGTCTCCAAATGCCCCCCATGTAATATAGGGGCACCAAGTGTGCCCCCTTGTCCCCAAGCACTCTTCTGTGTGCCCTCTGACACCTGTATGTTCAGACAAACCCCACAAAAACGTCTGCATTCCAATGCACCTTGTGTTGTTTTATGGCTCCAAATGAGCTTCATGTCTTCCAGGTACTCCCAGTATGTCTCCTTGTCTCTAAATGCTTACCATGCCATCTAGTGAATTCAAGTGTGCCCTTCTGCCTCTAAGTGCCCTTCTGTGCACCTGGCAACACCTGTATCTTCACAATAAACTCCTGCTAATGGGCCCTGTGTCATTTAATAGATCCAAGTGTGACCCATGTCATCTAGTCTTTCTAAGTGTGCCCCAGAATCTTCAATTGCTCCCCTGTGCACCCTTTGTCCCCTGTGCTCTCTGTGCACTGCATTGTGCCTCATGTCACCTAGTGACTCCAAGTGTGCCCCAGTCCACTCCATGCCATCTAATGCCTCCAAGTGCTTCCCAGAGCACCCTGTGACACCTGTGTCTTCATGCAGCCTCCAATAAACTCCTGCCTCCTTATGAGCCCTATGCCATTTAATGACTCCAAATGTGCCTTGTGTCATTTAGTGACTCCAAGTGTGCTCCAGTGCACCCCGGTTTTCCCCGTGTCATCTAGTGAGTTCAAGTGCGCCTTCCATGTCTCCTAGTGTACCCTGGTTTCCTCCATATCATATATTGCCTCCAGATGCCCCTTGTCCAAGTGTGCTCCTGTGCATCATGTAACACCTGTGTCTTCTTGCAGCCTATCCTATGTAATTTAATTACTCCAAGCGTGCCCTGTGTCATCTAGTGACTCCAAAGTGTACCCTTATTTTCTAAGTGTGCTCCAGTGCACCCCAGTTTGTCCAACGTCATCTAGTGACTTTAAGTGCACTGCTCCTCTTTCTCCACGTGTGCCTTGGTTTGCTCCATGTCATCTATCCCCTTCAATTGCCCACTTGTGTCTCCAAGTGCAGATCTGCACACCCTGTGACACCTTTGGCTTCAGGCAGCCTCCAATAAACTTCTGTCTCCCATTGCACCCTATGTAATTTAATGACTCTAAGTGTGCCCTGTGTCATCTAGTGACTCCAAGTGTGGGCCTATTATCCAAGTCTGCCCCAGTGCACCCCACTGTACCCAATGTCATCTAGTGACTCCAAGTGTGCCCTGGTCTACTCCATTTCATCTATTGCCTCCAAATGCACCCCAGGGCACTCTGTGGCACCTTTGTCTTCCTTTGTCTTCACACTGCTTCCAATAAACTCCTACTTTTTAATGCACTGTGTCATTTATTGACTTCAAGGGTGCCTTTTATCTAGTGACTGTGACTCCAAGCATGCACCTATTTGTCCAAGTATGCCCCAGTGCAACCCATTGTGCCCCATGTCATCTTAGTGCACCCCAGTGTTCCTCTATCTGCCTCATGTCATCTATTGTCTCCAAGTGCACTCCCATGTCTCTGAGTCCACCCCAAGACACATGTGACTTGATGTAGCCTCCACCATACTCCTGCATTACTGGACAGTCCTTCTTTCGATGGATATGGACCACTGTCTGTGGCACACCACATCTAAAGAACTGATAAGTTGATATACACTATATTGTCAAAAGTATTGGGACACCTGCCTTTACACGGACATGAACTTTAATTTCATCCCAGTCTGAGTCCGTAGGGTTTAAAAATGAGTTTGCCCACCCTTTGCAGCTATAACAGCTTTAAAGGTGTTCCATCGGGTTGAGGGCAGGCCAGTCAAATTCCTCCACCCCATACTTGCTCATTCATGTCTTTATGGACCTTGCTTTGTGCACTGGTCCAAATCATTTGGTGGAGGGGGGATTATGGTGTGGGGTTGTTTTTCGGGGGTTGGGTGTGGGTTGCCCCTTAGTTCCAGTGAAGGAAACTCTTAAGGCATCAGCATACGAAGACATTTTGGACAATTTCATGTTCCCAGCTTTGTGGGAAAAGTTTGGGGATGGCCCCTTCCTGTTCCAACATGACTGCGCACCAAGTGCACAAAGCGAGGTCCATAAAGACATAGATGAGCGAGTTTGGGGTGGAGGAACTTGACTGGCCTGCACCCCGATAGAACACCTTTGCGATGAATTAAAGTGGAGACTGCGAGCCAGGCCTTCTGGTCCACCATCAGTTCCTGACCTCACAAATGTGCTTCTGGAAGAATGGTCAAACATTTCCATAGACACACTCCTAAACCTTGTGGACAGCCTTCCCAGAAAAGTTGAAGCTGTTATAGCTGCAAAGGGCGGGCCAACTCAATATTGAACCCTACGGACTAAGAGTGGGATGCCATTACAGTTCATGTGCATGTAAAGGCAGGTGTCCCAATACTTTTGACAATATAGTGTATATATTAGTTTTGTTCTTGGGTTTAAATACATTTCAACCAGGGAAAAAAAAATGTAGTCATGGCCGACTGACAGCGCAGCCAGGCGCTCTTAGTTAACCATCGGATGTGTTGTCTAATTGATCTCCTGCCAGTACAATGTTACGACTCACAGGAGCTGGATGAGAAATACATTACAGTTCCTAATCTCTTGTTAGTGTCTCCCACTTCAGATAATGCATAGAGAGAGGGGGATATGAAGAGCTGCAATCATGTAGCAGCAGGAAGACAATGCGAGGAGCCAGCAAACGTTTATGTGAGCGTAATCCCGCTCTCTCCGGAATGCCTTTCATGTTGGAGCGCTGCTCATTATCCGATCAGTCTGCAACTTGTTAATAGCAAACAGAAGGGGGAATCAATTAGTTGGCTAAACAGCTTTTTTGGAACGATGGAAAAATTTGGACTCGGAATAGAGGCAAACTGCGAGGCGGAAATTTATGACACAAACCAGAGACCCGCCGCGCATTTCCCAGAGATTGCGCCGTGCTGCAAGGGCGCCGTTTCATCCTCGGCTTCCATTTCCAAACTTTTCAAAAGCGATTATAATAAATACATCATGTCATAAACACTTTTCTGATGGCTACTTGCAAAGCTCACTTTAGGCCTCATTGAGAAAGCTTAAAATTGACAATTCCCCACCCCCTCCCTTTTTTTTTTTCCATGTACCTTAAAACTGAACTAAAAAAAAAAAAAAAAGCTTGAATTCAAATATATTCCTCAGTAGCCATAAAGAAGATGAATCCAATTTGTGTGTATCAAATGTCTTTGCAAAAACAGTTAATACCTTATAAATTTTTTTAAAACAGTTATTACCTTATAAAAATAGCAGTGATATCAGTGGCGGCTGGTGTATTGGGGGGTGCAGGGGCGCCACCCCCCTATCCTAGCCCCCTAATCTACATGCGGACGCATGGAGTTCAATGGGGCTTTTTTTTTTTGGAGCCATGTTATTAGAGCCAGAGGCTCTAATAGGCTAAAAAAAACGGTGGGCTCTGGGTGCAGATCCCACCCAGTTGTGTGACAATAGTGAATTAAAATTTACTATTGTCACATGGATCCTCCTCTTGGCCAATCAAGAAGCGGGTCGTGAAGCCCGTTTCCCGATTGACTGAAATTTGTAGCTATGCTATTGGGCATGGAGGAGGAGGGAGGAGACGCTAAAGACAGAGAAGGGAAGAAGACGAAATGCCGCCGCACTTGTCCAGATGTCGCGTCCAGGCAGGGTGAGTGAACCTGGGGGTGGGGGGTCCTGCTGTGGTCCGGGGGGGGGGGGGGGGAGGGTGTATGGCACGCAGCCTGGTGTCCAAATTGGGTGCAATTAGCCATTTTCCCTCCCCGGTGTCATGTGACTCATTAGTGTTACAAGGTCTCAGGTGTGAATGGGGAGCAGGTGTGTTAATTTGGTGTTATGGCTCTCACTCTCTCATACTGGACTGTTGCTCTACATAAAGATGGCCTAGGCTATAAGAAGATTGCCAAGACTGTGAAACTGAGCTGCAGCATGGTGGCCAAGACCATAGAGAGGTTTAACAGGACAGGTTCCTCTCAGATAAGATCTCGCCATGGTGAACCAAAGAAGTTGAGTGCACGTGCTCAGCGTCATATCCAGAGGTTGTCTGTGGGAAATAGATGTATGAGTGCTGCCAGCATTGCTGTAGAGATTGAAGGGTCTGTCAGTGCTCAGACCATACGCTGCACACTGCATCAAATTGGTCTGCACGGCTGTCGTCCCAGAAGGAAGCCTCTTCTAAAGAGGATGCACAAGAATGCCCAGAAACAGTTTGCTGAATACATGCAGACTAATGACATGGATTACTGGAACCATGTCCTGTGGTCTGATGAGACCAAGATAAACTTATTTGGTTCAGATGGTGTCAGGCGTGTGTGGCGGCAACGAGGTGAGGAGTACAAAGACAAGTGTGTCTTGCCTACAGTCAAGCATGGTGGAGGGAGTGTCATGGTCTGGGGCTGCATGAGTGCTGCAGGCACTAGGGAGCTACAGTTCATTGAGGGAACCATGAATGCCAACATGTACTGTGACATACTGAAGCAGAGCATGATCCCCTCCCTCCGGAGACTGGGCCGCAGGGCAGTATTCATAATACTGATATATAACATGATAATGACCCCAAACACACCTCCAAGACAACCACTGTCTTGCTAAAGAAGCTGAGGGTAAGGGTAATGGACTGGCCAAGCATGTCTCCACACCTAAGCACGATTGAGCATCTCACTCTCACACTGGTCACTGAAAGTTCAAGCAGTGTGAGAGAGGGAGAGCAATAACACCAAATTAACACACCTGCTCCCCATTCACACCTGAGACCTTGGACATTGTCACTTGGGGTGTACTCACTTTTGTGAGATACTGTATATAATGGAAACCGTGCAGAACTGTGCATAGCGGTTGATTTACTAAAGGCAAATAGACTGTCATTTGCTCCTAAGCTTAGCAAATGAGCAGAAGCTCTGCTGACTTCCATCATCCTATCATGTTCAAGCAAAACCTGTTATTTTTTGTTAATTTCCTTGCATGTGATTGGGTATTTTTTGCACAGTGAAGCTTTACCTCATTTACTAAGCTCTAGAGCAACTGCACTTGCAGAGTGCAACTGCATTTTGTAAAGCGCACAGTCTATTTGCCTTTAGTAAATTAACCCCATAGTGTAGACATCATCAACACGATTATTAGTCATAAAACCGCACTTACAAGCATTAAAAAGCATGCACATATCAATATATTTACCAAGCCGGCAACAATGACAAAGACTTCCTGTTCAGTTCCTGTGCGCAATGACGTCACGGGGAGGCTCCACCTGACATGTTTCGTCATGAACAGACGTCCTTCAAGCCTACACTGTATGACTATCACATCTAAATAGGAAAATGTGTACCTTTAAATTATTGTTTTTTTTAAAGTGATTTTAAAATCCCCCTGAGTTACCAGCACACAGTCATGACAGTTACAAGTTCTTAATTTCTCATTTACGGCTCACTCCAATAATCAGTCCAGAGGTATTTGGTTGTTTTGTGGTTTATTGTAAAATGGGGAATAAGAGAAGGAAATAGTGGGATACTCCAGTTTAACTATAGATAATGTTGAGGACTCCTATCTTCTGATAGAGCCAGGCTGTTAAATCACCCTGCCAATGTGGATGAAATCGGATTTAATCTTTTTCCCTCAAGACGACTCGGTGAACAGACCATTATCTTGAGGACACTCTCCCCAGTATCCTCTTTCTCTTCCTCTGCTGACAACTGTCCACTGACTGTGCTACTAGCAGGGGTGGCCCCCCTCAGGTCAGGCCCCTTGACACGAGTCCCTGTACTCACGATACTGTAGTTCCAGGGTCTCCAGTGTCTCCCCTCTCAGTCAGCTTTCCTGGACCCCAGGGTTAAGCTCCTCTCAACCACTCCTCCGGTCCTCAGGACGACCCCAATGCGACCGCATGACCCCTCTACATAGGAGGAGGCAGCCGCCCCCCTCCCTCCGGGACTCCGCTCTCCAGCCAAAGACCCCGCAGCACATGTGCTCCTGGCTTTTATACAGTATCCCAGAATGCACCGAGGCGACCTGCCCTCTGCCAAGACTGTATCAAAAGCCTATTCAGCCATTCGTCAGGTTTCCTCCCACCGTCCAACATGCCTCCCTATTAGACCAGTGTGAAACACTCTTCAGACTGAATGAATAGCATACTGAGCACAATGAGCAGACCATGCTAATAGATTCTGATCCCTGATAGGCAGAGAGCAATATAGGTTTACTTGCAGCCCCTCTGGTAAGCAAACAGAGCTCAAAACTATACTTCTCACTAGCACCTACCTAGGAAGGTGCTACATATGATAGCATTGTTATATCACTGTAGAGGCACGTATAAAATCCCTTTATTGTAAGCTTTTTTCCCACCCTAGATGATGGGGTTTGGAGAAAAGACTAATACTGATTTGAGATTAGGGATTGTGCCAAATTGGAGGGTTTTTGATGATATTGGGCTTTACCCAATAGTATAATGTACAGTAAAAGTTTGGATTGTGAGCATAATTTGTTCCGGAAACATGCTTGTAATCCAAAGCACTCGTATATCAAAGCAAATTTCCCCATAAGAAATAATGGAAGCTCAGATGATTCGTTCCACAACCATTTATTCATAAATCCTTCAGCTTAAAGTCTATATAAAAAGATTATAGCAATGTGATAGGTTGTGTAACCATAAAATGTCCATCCACAAATGGCGCCTCCACAATCGAGGATTGAAGCGCTCGTGGAGCGCAGCGTGGAAGGGATGACGTCGATGGCGGTGCAGAGGATGGTCTATGTGGACAGCTTTACCCCGGATGCCTGCATACTTAGATGTGCCTGTTTTAATCATCAACCATGTGAGTTCCTAAATGTTGAACCCAGTGCAGGAACAAGGTCAACCAGGGCAAACATGCAAACTGCAACCCCCCCTCCAAGATGTATAAGCACTATGTGTCAGCAATTGGTCCCTAATCTGTATGATTATCCCCTAAAAAAAGCTCCCCTTCCTCCCAGTACAAATCGCACCCCTGGTGAAATCCCCCCCCCCTCCCAGTACAAATGTTTTCCCTCTCCATCATCAAAATCCCCCAAACACAAACACCCCCCAATCGTCCCTACTAGAAATCCCCCCCCTCCCAGTACAAATCTTTTCCCCCTCCATCCTCAAAATCCCCCCAGCATAAAAACCACCCCCATCGCCCCTCCTAGCACAAACACCCCCCAATCACGCCTCCCCCCCTAACACAAATCCCCTCTACCATATCACCTCTTCTAGCACAAATCCCCCCTCCTAGCACAAATCCTCTTCTCCCACCCCCCTCACAACATAAATGCCTCTGAATCATCACTCCTAGCACACACAGCCCACATTTCCCCTCCTAGAGCAATTATTTTCCCCCTGCTGCCCCCCAAATTCCTCCTGCCAACACAAATCCACTCCCCCCTCAATCTCCTCATGGTTCCCCCCCCCCACCTCACATGATACCACAATGCCCAGGGCAACGGCCCTCCTGCCCACCCCTTGCCCCGGCCCTGGTTGAACCTTCATTAAAGCGGAGTTCCGGCATCGGGGGTCAATTTGAGCTAAAAATACCCCCGGGACAATCAGGGCTAGTACATTCCATAATAGATAGCCTCTGAACTGTTCCGAGTCGCACTTACCTGTAAGAAGAAATACTTACCTTGAAAATTTCTTCTCTAGCGCTGCCATCTCAGGTGTGGGCAGCTGAAGCCGCAGCGTCCCTCTTCGTGTCCTCTTCCGTGACGTCGGAGTCCCACAATGCACTGCACCGGCCCAGTTCGTCACTTCTGGTGCAGGCACGGCATCCCTGCACAGCTTCTGGGCATGCCAGGAATCATCGCAAACCGGAAGTGACGGCGCGGGCCGCGGCCGCAGAGGGAGGAAGTGGAAGGAAGGTGAGTATATTTTCTTCTATAATAAGGTAAGTAAACAAAAAAAAAAAAAAATCGCCAGTATCCATTTCTTTTTCAGGTTGCCCTCAGCAAGTGGATGGCCCAAAATCGATTTCATAGATTTTGAGGCCGGAACTCCGCTTTAAATGTAACCAAATTGCTGCCCCCCCCCCCCCCTTGTCCCGGCCCTGGTTGAACCTTCATTAAATGTAACCAAATTGCTACACTTGTCCCTCTCTTCTCTTTTATACACAGTTGTGACATGCCGCTACTTGTATATCAAGACATTGCTTCTTTATCGAGTAAAAATGTATTAAAAAATTTTGCTTGTCTTGCAAAATGCTCTCAAACCAAGTTAAGCTGGATACACACTATCCAACTTTTGTGGTTAGATTTCCTTCAGATTTACCTTTTCTATGTAGTGCAAGGGCCTGCCAGATTGCATACAAATTGAAAGTGTTTAGGTTTGACCTCATATTATATGGTTTTGGTAAATCTAAAGGAAAAAGTCTTCAGAAAATCTTATAGTGTGTATGGCCCATAACTCTCAATGCAAGGTTTTACTGTATTAAAACGTGAAGGAAAATCTCCCTGTTTGGGAAATGAAGGAAAATCTCCCTTACTATATCCAAAAGTTAAAAAAAAAAAAGTTTTGCCTTTATTTCTGTTTGAAGTCTCTATGCCTGTCCAGTTGTACCGCTGGATACAAAAAGCAGAGTTAATCAGGAAATCTAACAATTGGTTCAGCATTGGATCTCAATTAAAAGACAATCTTTTACCATCATCAATCATGAGAAGACAACGGCAGGAAACTTAGAATAATATTTCTTTTGGGTCCATCGTTAAAATGTGAGTGCAGGACGAAGGTTAAGTATGTATAAACATGGAATAAGTGTGGGGAGAGAGAATTGGGGTCCAGATCACGTTACAATTTATCACCTGGAGTCATAACCGATCAATGGAATAATGAGTGATCACAGCTCCATGTTGTCTGTTTACACAGAGCGATCCCCACATCTGTTACAAAGCCAACGATTACACAATCAGAGGTCCACCGGCACTGAAATTCTATCTGGTGCCCCTGATAATTGACGCCATTAACCCCCCCGACCCCTCGTTATCACTTGTCCCCTCATTACAGTCAGCTTGGGTACTGTGAAACATTAACATGCTGAGGTGCACCCATTAGTTTCCTTGCATAAAGTCATCGCTGTGAAATGTCTGAAAAATGTGCAAACCAATTTAAATTCCTTAAAGAAATATATAAATATGAAAAACTTCAAAGTGCAAATGTACAAATTCCAGCCATACCAAACCCCCCTCCCCACCTGGCCTCTTCAGTAACAGTAATATAATGACGGCATACTGCAGACCTGCTAAAATTCCATTTTCACAGCCCGGTCTCTCCAAGGTTAGTATTTACTCTACTGCGACCTACGGAGGGAGAGAAGAATGGCCGTGTACTTGGTATATGAGGAAAAATATGTTGGGTCACCCACGCCAGGAAATTAATTATATACTACTACTTGAGATGTAAGAAATACTATTCAATTAGGGAATAAAAAAAAGAAGAAGAAGCTGCTGTGGCCCGGCCTGCTAGAGCCAAAAGAATGAAACAATGAGGAGAATGCAAGTACTGTATACCTTCTCCCGCAAACACAGCGCTTGCTATAATATATGTTGTCTATAGATAACCCTAGATAAGTGAAAGAAAATGGAATCCATGAGGTGTGACGTCTTCAGAAAATGGAGTTCCATTTTCTAAAGACGTTACACCTTGTGACGAAACGCGTCAATTTGGAACGCACGTTGATCACGTGACTCAGAGGCAGAAGTGGTAGGTGGAACGCGCCCCCTCCCCATCTGGCCTCTTCAGTAACAGTAATATAATGACGGCATACTGCAGACCTGCTAAAATTCCATTTTCACAGCCCAGTCTCTCCAAGGTTAGTATTTACTTTACTGCGACCTACGGAGGGAGAGAAGAATGGCCGTGTACTTGGTATATGAGAAAAATATGTTGGGTCACCCACGCCAGGAAATTAATTATATACTACTACTTGAGAGGTAAGAAATACTATTAAATTAGAGAAAAAAACAAAAACAAGAAGAAGAAGCTGCTATGGCCCGGCCTGCTAGAGCCAAAAGAAAGAAACAATGAGGAGGAGAATGTTTCTGAAGACGTCACACCCCGTGATGAAACGCGTCAATTTGGAGCGCACGTGATCACGTGACTCCGAGGCAGAAGTGGTAGGTGGAACGCACCCCCTCCCCACCTGGCCTCTTCAGTAACAGTAATATAATGATGGCATACTGCAGACCTGCTAAAATTCCATTTTCACAGCCCGGTCTCTCCAATGTTAGTATTTACTTTACTGCGACCTATGGAGGGAGAGAAGAGTGGCCATGTACTTGGTATATGAAAAAAAATATGTTGGGTCACCCGCGCCAGGAAATTAATTATATACTACTACTTGAGAGGTAAGAAATACTATTAAATTAGAGAAAAAAAACAAGAAGAAGAGGCTGCTGTGACCGGCCTGCTAGAGTCAAAAGAATGAAACAATGAGGAGGAGAATGCAAGTATACCTTCTCTGGAAAACACAGCGCATGCTAAAATATATGTTGTCTATAGATAACCCTAGATAAGTGAAAGAAAATGAAATCCACGAGGTGTGACGTCTTCAGAAAATGGAATTCCGTTTTCTGAAGACGTCACACCTCGTGACGAAACGCGTCACGAGTAAGCACAGTTGATGGATAATAAATGGCTTCAGCCAAACTCTAACCATGAGTGAAAGAAAAGTTTTTGTGTTATCATTCATATTCTCTGAAAAATGGTCAAGAAATCATAAATACTGCCAGGGTATGTAAACCTATGAGCACAAATGTAAGTCATCAGCACATCAGCAAGCTCCTCTCAAAGTGAAAAGCTTCTACAGATGAGGAACATTTTGGGTCCATGCAGATGTCCCAAACTGTTTATCATCCAACAAAAGAAGATTTATTGAAGACAAGCTTGCTGGTGTGCTAACTGGTGATGAGCTAAGGTTCGGGTCAAACTCAGTTCAGCCCGAGCCTGTCAGAAGAGGTTACATGATGGCCAGTCACTAGAAGGGCTAAGGAACATTTTGGGTCCATGCAGGGACCCTTAAGTATATGATGACCTCATGCCTCATGAAGGGTTCTTACATGGTCCCAAACTTTGCTCATCCAAAAAAAAGAATCTTTTTTGGAGACAAGCTTGCTGGTGTGCTGACTGGTGATAAGCTAAAGTCCAGTTCAGCCAAAGCCCAAGGAAAGATGTTACATGATAGCAGGCCACTGGAAGGTCTAATAAACATTTTGTGTCCATGCAGGGACCCTTCATTAGGTATATGATAACCCCATGTCTCACAAAGGGTTCTTGCATGGTCCCAAAATGTTTATCATCCAATGAAAGCAGATTATTTGGAAACAACTTTGTTGGTGTGCTGACTGGTGATGAGCTAAGGTTCAGGTCAAACCCAGTTCAGCCCCAACCTGTGAGAAAATGTCACATGATAGCAGGCCACTGGTCCAATCAGCCATGTACCCGGTATATGAGTAGGATGGATAAGATATATTGTCAGAACATGAACAAATGAAAAGTTTCCTTTATTGTATGATTTTATAGATGAGAGAACATTTCTGGACCATTCAGGAAACATTTATCAGGTATGTGATGACCTCATGACTCATGAAGGGTGTTTGCGTGGTCCCAAAATGCTCATCACCTACGGAGGTAAGTACAGTGAGGAGCTGGGGGGGGGGGGGGGTGTTGGGTGTTAGTTCACCTTTTCTTACAACATATACACTCAGCGGCCACTTTAATAGGTCCACCTTGCTATAACCGGCTTGGACCCCCTTTTGTCTTCAGAACTGCCTTCATTCTTCATGGCATAGATTCTACAAGGTACAAGGTGTTGGAAACATTCCTCAGAGATTTTGCTCCATAGTGACATGATAGCGTCACGCAGTTGCTGCAGATTTGTCGGCTGCACATCCATGATGCGAACCTCGCGTTCCACCACATCCCAAAGGTGCTCTATTGGATGAGATGTGGTGAGTGTGGAGGCCATTGGAGGACAGTGACCTCATTGTCATGGTGAAGAAATCAGTGGTGAGATGATTGGGTCTTTGTGACATGGTGCATTATCCTGCTGGAAGGAGCCATCAGAAGATGGGGACACTGTAGTCATAAAGGGATGGACATGGTCAGCAACAATACTCAGGTAGGTCGTGGCGTTTAAACGATGCTCAATTGGTACTAAGGGGCCCAAAGTGTGCCAAGAAAATATCCCCCACACCATTACACCTCCACCACCAGCCTGAACCAGTGATACAAGGCAGGATGGATCCATGTCGCAGTTGAAATCGAGACTCATCAGACTAGGCGATGTTTTTCCAAATCTTGTATTGTCCAATTTTGGTGATCCTGTGCCAATTGTAGCCTCAGCTTCCTGTTCTTAGCTGACAGGAGTGGTCTTCTGCTGCAAGGTTCCATGTGTTGTGCGTTCAGAGATGGTATTCTGCATACCTTGGATGTAACGAGCGGTTATTTGAGTTACTGTTGCCTTTCTATCATCTCAAACCAGTCTCCCCATTCTCCTTTGACATCAACAAGGCATTTTCCTCCACACAATGGCCGCTCACTGGATATTTTCTCCTTTTCTCACCATTCTCTGTAAACCCAAGAGATGGCTGCGTGTGAAAATCTCAGTAGATCAGCAGTTTTTGAAATACTCAGACCAGCCCGTTTGGCACCAACAACTATGCCACATTTAAACGCACTTAAATCTCCTTTTTTCCCCCATTCTGATGCACGGTTTGAACTTCAGCAAGTCGTCTTCACCACGTCTAGATGCCTAAATGCATTGAGTTGCTGCCATGTTATTGGCTGATTAGTAATTTGTGTTGCCAAACAATCAAATGAAGATGTGTACCTAATAAAGTGACCGGTGAGTGTAGGCACCACAACAGTCATATAGGCAGCTTTACAATAAGGGAAGCAACAGTCTTATAGTCACCATCCTCTAAAACAGGGGTGGGGAACCTTTTTTCTGCCAAGGGCCATTTGGGTATTTATAAAATCATTTGGGGGCTGTATAAAATTATCAACTTAAACATGTGCCTGTTATATTTGGTAAAAAAATTTAATTAACTCACCCCTAATGTGATGGCTGCAACTACTTCTCTTTGGTGAGGTGTGTGATGTTAGCTGGTATTGATGATGTTGCTACTCGCAACTGGTTTTCCAGGTTTGCTTCGGTCAGTCTGCAGCGCTGTCGACTTTTTGTGGTGGTAAGTTTTGAAAAGAACTGCTGGTGGGTACTGCTGGTTGCTATAGCTGGCTGGTACTGCTGGTGGATACAGCTGGCTAGTACTGCTGGTGGGCACAGCTGGCTGGTACTGCTGTGGGTACTGCTGGCTCAGGCTGGTACTGCTGTGGGTACTGTTGGCTGGTACTGGTGTGGGTACTGCTGACTCAGGCTGGTACTGTGCTGTAGGTACTGCTGTATGTACTGCTGGCTCAGGCTGGTACTGCTGGCTGGTACTGTGCTGTGGGTACTGCTGGCTCAGGCTGGTACTACTGGCTGGTACTGCTGTGGCACTGCTGGCTGGTATTACTGTGGGTACTGCTGGCTCAGGCTGGTACTGTGCTGTAGGTACTGCTGGCTGGTACTGCTGTGGGTACTGCTGGCTGGTACTGTTGTGGGTACTGCTGACTCTGACCGGTACTGCTGTGGGTACTGCTGGCTCTGGTTGGTACTGCTGGCTCTGGTTGGTACTGCTGTGGGTACTGCTGGTTCTGCTGTGGGTACTGCTGTGGGTACTGTTGGCTGGTACTGGTGTGGGTACTGCTGACTCTGGTTGGTACTGCTGGCTCTGGTTGGTACTGCTGTGGGTACTGCTGGTTCTGCTGTGGGTACTGCTGGTTCTGCTGTGGGTACTGCTGGCTCTGGCTGCTACTCCTGTGGGTACTGCTGGGTCTGGCTGGTACTGCTGTGGGTACTGCAGGTTCTGGCTGGTACTGCTGGCTCTGGCTGGTACTGCTGTGTGTGCTGCTGGTGGGAAATGCTGGCTAGGAGAAGTGTAGCGGCGCCACGCTGGAGGAAGAAGCGATTTTTCCTGTATTGGTCACAGGCAGAGTGCATTTGATATCAGTCCGCCTGTGACTCACTCAGACTGTCAGAGTGAAGCTGGAACTATACAGGAAACATTGGCTCCAATCTGACAGATCAGCTGAGAGACACACTCAGCTACATGGGGGGCCGGACCAGATGACTTTGCGAGCCACATATGGCCCGCGGGCCGTAGGTTTCCCACCCCTGCTCTAAAAGGTACATGGAAATGTTATAGTTCTCTTCTAGCAACACCAGAAAGGATTAAAGAGTGAGACAGAAGACTTTAATGTGCTGTAATCAAGAAAAAATAATGATTGAAAAAAAAAATATATATACATCTGTCTTTAAAGACATAATAAAAACAGAGTGTTAAAAACCAACAGACATAAAGTCTAATAGATACATTTTCTGGACAAATTGGAAAAGGGTTCCAGTATGTTGTATATAATTAGCTTCTGTCCATAAGGGATACGAGTGCAAGATCCACGCGTTTCTCTATTAATGCTTCATCAGGATCCACGCCAACAACAGGGGAGCAGAGAAGTTGCATATAATAAAAATCACAATTACAGTATAATATCATAACCACTTTTGGACCGGAAGGATTTGCCCCCTTAATGACCAGGCCATTTTTTACGATTCGGCACTGCGTTAATTTAACGAAAAATTGTGCGGTCGTGCGACGCTGTACCCAAATAAAATTTTTGTCTTTTTTTCCCCCACAAACAGGGCTTTCTTTTGGTGGTATTTGATCACCTCTGCGATTTTGTATTTTTTGCGCTATAAACAAAAAAAGAGCGACAATTCTGAAAAAAAAAATATATATATATATTTTTCACTTTCTGCTAGCATCCCCCCCCCCCCCCCAAATAAATGTAAAAATCTATTTTTTCATCCTTTTTGGCCAATTTGTATTCTGCTACATATTTTTGGTAAAAAAAAAAAAATCCCAATAAGCGTATTTTGATTGGTTTGTTCAAAGGTTATCGCATCTACAAACTAGGGGAAAGATTTATGTCATTTTTATTTTTTATTAGTAATGGCGGCGATCAGCAATTTTTAGCGGGACTGCGACATTGCCGCGGACAGATCGGACCCCTAACTGAGATTATTGACACATTTGGGGGGGGGGGACCAGTGACATTACTACAGTAATCAGGGCTAAAAATATGCACTGTTACTGTAATAATGACACTGGCAGGGAAGGGGTTAACCTAGGGGTGATCAAAGGGTTCGCGTGGATCGGCATCCCCGCTGCCTAGTGGGGGCGGGAGCGTGCCGCCGGCACCACACGCTCGCCCCCCCAGCACCATGTGCGCGACCGAAGTAGGGCTACGTCGGTTAGTGCAGGAGAGCCAGCCTGCCGCAGTAAATGTGCGCTGGGCAGTCGGGAACCGGTTAAACAGGCATAAAGAAGGAACCAATTCCGGTCTATGAGTCGATAGTACTGTGTAAAGAAGGAAGGAGGACATTATATTACAAGTATAAATAACTAATTGCATGTATTTGCCAATGCAATCCACAAACCCAGGGTTGCTGTTTGAAATCATGGGGCCCCATACAGTCTACCTGACAGGGCCCCCCGGCTAAAAGTGACTGAGGATATAGATTTTTTAGTCCCTTTCTCTACAGCCTCAGCTGCACAGATGAATGAATAGGAAGCACTCTGAGGCTTCCTGCTCATTCACAAATGGAAGCATAGTAAAAACAGTTAACTATGATTCAATGATGAATGGACACAGGAGTGATTGGTGCCAATCTCTCACTGTGTTCATTCAGGAAAGGAAGGGGCCAGTAAATTACACATTTACCAGCCTCTTCCCCTGCTTTCCATTCTGAAACATCCATCTGTGTGCTCGCAGCAACGGGCAATGGGAGAGGAGGGAAGCCAGCAGTGATGCGGGAGAAAGGGGCACACGGGGGGGCCCGAACAGCAGATGGAAGGGGCGCATGTGCTAGAATCAATCACCCTGCAGTGCATTCAGGTGGGGGGAGAGGAGGCAAAGCTGGCAGTGCTGAAGGGGCAGAAAAGGATCAGACAGTGCAGCTCAGCAGGTGCCCCGGACCCCCCTTTTGAACTGATGGGGCCCAGTACAGGAGGGATGGCTGTATTGCCTTATCAGTGGCCCTGTGTAATTCTTCCTAATGGCCCCAAGTGACACCGGCTGCATGGGCACTGACAGCTCATCATCCACGGAGGTAAGTACAGCGAGGACCAGGGGGAGGCTGTTGGGTGTAGGGCCGGGACAAGGGGTGGGCAGGAGGGGAGGTTGCCCTGGGCGCAATGGTTTATGGTTTATTGCAGGGATGGGGTTTGCGTCTTGACCCTAAACCTAAGGGAAGGGGGGGCGGAGTTTGGCATCCTTACCCTGGGCACTGGATGACCTTGTCTCGGCACTGGTTGGGTGTAAGTTCATCTTTTCTTTTTTTTCTCAAAACTCTTTTTTTTTTAAAAAAAACTCTCAACTTTTAAAGCTGAACTCAATGCAAATCGCTAAATGCACAGGTGAAATAAACGCATGGGAGCTGATTCAACTTTGAAGGATTTGTATTTCTATCTATCCAGTCCTGAGATTTACACAGCTCTCTCCCACAGAAAGTTTTACTCATTGCTACAGTTAAAATCAAACATCCATTTGACCCCACTAACCATTAGGACTTGTTTACTTAAGTGGTTCCCTCTGAAAAGGGACCCACAGTGGCAGGGCCACTGATGGGGGGGGCACCAGTCCTCCTGTAGGGGGGTCTGGGCACACAGGGGGGGCCCCAACAGCGTGAGTCGAGTGAAGGGGCAATTACAGAAGGAAGCCCTGCTCTGCAGCAGCTGAAAGCTGGCAGGAGGGGGAGAAACTGGCTTTCAGCTGCTGCAGAGAGTAGCGCAGGGCTTCCTTCTGTAATTGCCCCTCCACTCGACTCGCGCTGTTGGGGCCCCCCTGTGTGCCCAGACCCCCCTACAGGAGGACTGGTGCCCCCCCCCCCCCATCAGTGGCCCTGCCACTGTGCGTCCCTTTTCAGAGGGAACCACTTAAGCTAAAAGCCAGTTTCTCCCCCTCCTGCCAGCTTTCAGCTGCTGTGGGGAGAGACACAGACACAGGGCATCATTCCTGTAATTGCCTCTCTGACATTGATGCCCCTCCCTGTTCTGCCTGCTTCTGATCCCCCCCCTCCTTGTGTGCCCCCCTTTCAATGTAAAGCCCCCCCCCCCTCCCCTCTGCAGCGCTGAAGGATTCCCTGTTCTGTAAAAAAAATAACAAATTGTAAAAAAATAAATTATAATTAAACATTGTAATAAATAATTCTAAAAAATTCAAATAAATTAGTTATAAACATCTTTAACATTTAAAAAAAAAAAATATATATATAATTTATTTTTTTAAATGTAAAAAAACAAATAAAAAGGGTTAATTCACACAGGTTCTCTATTCTGTTTGTGTCTGCTAATAATGATTTTAGTGTATTTTTAGTGAAAATATTGTCTTGACGTATTTGGGGGGGCCCTGCTAGGTAGGCTGTACGGGGCCCCGTTATTTCTAACAGCAGCCCTGCCCAGTTTCCCTGCCTGCCGAATACAACCTGTTGTATAAATTTTGCCGCACTGCACCGTGACTATGCCAGTGTGTGCTACTGTGGCTGCTGGCCATGTTAACCTGCGCCTTGGTGGTCAGAGAATGGGAAGAAACTTGCCTCAACCATTTATTTTTACCACTCCCTCAGCAACTTGTGTAAAAGGCTTTAGAAAATTGAACAAATGTTCAAAAAATGAAAATTTTCCCAGGAAGTGTGATGTGTGGGCAGCTTCTCCTGACTCCTTTGTACGTTCGGTATAATAAAAATGACACAGACTACGGTAAATCTGTAATAATAACATGAATCGGGCATTGCATGTGTGTTCCATATTCAGTACTATTGTCAGTGTATTCTCATTCATGTAACAATACTGTACAGTGTAACGTTGTTCTTCAAGGTTGAATGGGAACATTGCATCTGATACGTTTGTAACTCTTTTTTTTTTTAACAATACATTTGTATCGAATTATAGGAAACAAACAAACAAAGTCGATATGAACTTATACAGTCCAATGTCCAATAGAAGAAATACGGATATACAAAGAAAAATAAAGGTCGTAAGGCTCTTTATATATATACACTTTACATATTAAGGCTCTTTATATATACACTTTACATATTAAGGCTCTTTATATATACACTTTACATATTAAGGCTCTTTATATATACACTTTACATATTAAGGCTCTTTATATATATACACTTTACATAATGAGGCTCTTTATATATACACTTTACATATCAAAGCGATAACATTATCACATGGTACCATCAACAAAAACTGGAATCAATAGCACTGGCAGCTCGTCGGCCCTCAACACCCTATTGGGGGTCATTAGTGTTGGGGGGAGGGGGTCCCAACCAGGGCCATCTTACCGAATGGGCACCCTGGGCAGTTGCCCGGGGGCTCCACTTGCCTGGGGGGCCCAGCGACCCAGCCCCAGCCAAGCATTAGTCCTGATTCCCGCGTGCATCCCGCCACCAAACTTAGCAGGTGGCAAGTGCCTGTCGGCCCTGCGCTGCTGTCAGGCCACTAGGGCCATGGAGGGAGAGCCCACAACTGCAAGAATGCCTGTCCGCCTCCACGGGAACAGGCACACACAGGACAGTCCAGTCTGACTCCCGTCCGTGTGTGTGTTCACCGGACCCAGCTGCCCAACTTGGAAGCTGTCTTAAGCCTGGCACTGCTGTACCGATAAATATCACCTTATCGATAATTTGCATTTCTATTCTCGTGGGTGATTGTGTAGGCGGGGCCTCAGTGCACTGCATTGCCTGGGGCCCTTTAATGCTCTTAAGATGGCACTGGTCCCAACTATTGACCGAGATATTGAGAAGTCTAGACCAAAGTGCTATGGGAGTATTCCAATGGAAGTGCCTACTGCTATAAAGGGGGAAGAGTATTAGGCCCCATGCGCACGGGGCGTTTTTGCAGCGGCTGTTAGGAGCATCAGATGTTTTTTTTTGTTTTTTTGCAGCTTAAAAACGCCCCTTTTAGGAGCTCCAAGTGGCATAGGCGTTTTTAAAGCGATGTTCAGCCTCCCCCTCCAAAAATTAAAAGTCAGCAGCTACACATACTGTACACATACTGTAGCTGCTGACATTTAATATTAGAACACTTACCTGTCCTGGAGTCCAGCGATGTCGGCACCGCAGCCAATGTTTCCATCGGTTGTCGGCTGCTGCCGCTGCCATTGCCGGTAAGGGAACTCAGCAGAGAAGCCTTGCGGCTTCACGGGCGGGTCCCTACTGCGCATGCGTGAAGCGCGCTGCGCATTCCTACTGGCTCGGTGGCGGTGGAGGGGGGGCGAGCTTCCGAGGGACTGCGCCGCGGCGCCGTATCCCGGAAGTGGGGAAGGGCAGTGCTTTAAGTGGGCCGGTATGCACTGGTACTCAGTACCGCCACTTCCAAATATGGCTCTTGAGCATACTGCCACCTCTCCGTGCGCCTTAGCGTACCAGTACGCTCATTTTGGACATTCTGCGCCCTCAATTGCCCCCCCCAAGAATATTTCCCACTCCAGAGCCAGATCAGTCACCACCAGTGAGCCCCCCTACTCCGGAGTCCCAGCCCAGGCCAGGGGGGTGCCCTGTGGGGACCCTAAAGTGGGGTAGGGGGGCGACAAACATTTATAAGCTATAATAGAATACTGACACCTCTTTCGGGCCACTTAAAGCACTGGAAGGGTACCTGTCAAAAACAGGTACTTGTTCCCCCCTTCCCCCTGAAAGGTGCCAAATGTGGCATCGGAAGGGGGGGGGGGGGACAAAAGAACGGAAGTTCCACTTTTGGGTGGAACTCCGCTTTAAGCTGCAAGAAAAAACCCAGGGCCTGTGCGCAAAGGAGCAGCAGTGTTAAGCTGTAAAAATGCCCGACGCTGCTAAACGCGGCCCCCCTCCTAGCACAAATTCCTCCCCCTCCATCTCCTCTCTCCTAGCACAAATTCCTCCCCCTCCGTCCTCCCTCCTAGCACAAATTCCTCCCCCTCCATCCCCCCTCTCCTAGCACAAATTCCTCCCCCTCATCCCCCCTCTCCTAGCACAAATTCCTCCCCCTCCATCCCCCCTCTCCTAGCACAAATTCCTCCCCCTCCATCCCCCTCCTTGCACAAATTCCTCCCCCTCCATCCCCCCTCTCCTAGCACAAATTCCTCCCCCTCCATCCCCCCTCCTAGCACAAATTCCTCCCCCTCCATCCCCCTCTCCTAGCACAAATTCCTCCCCCTCCATCCCCCCTCCTAGCACAAATCCCACCCATCCCCCCTCCTAGCACAAATTCCTCCCCCTCCATCCCCCCTCCTAGCACAAATCCCACCCCCACCTCCCCTCCTAGCACAAATTCCTGCTCCTCCACCCACCCCCCCTTCTTGCACAAATTCCTCCACCTCCATCCCCAACTCCTAGCACAAATCCCACCCCAAATTTTCCCATCTAGCACAAATACCCCCCAATCATCCCTACCAGTAACCCCCCCCCCCCCCCCCCCACAAAAAAACAAAAACAAACAAATCATCCCTCCTAGCACAATTCCCCTCCCTCCTCTATCACATCACCACTTCTAGCACAACCATCCCCATCCCCCTTCCTAGCACAAATCCTCTTCTCCCCTCCCACCACAAATCCCACAAAATCATCACCCCTAACCCCCCCCCATTTCTCCTCCTAGAACAATTCCTAACCCCTGCCACCCCCCTTATTCCCCCTCCCAACACAAATCCTCTTCCCCTCAATCTCCTCTCAGCGCCCCCTCCCCCTCCTAACATGATACCACAGTGCCCAGGGCAGCCGCCCCTCCTGCCCGCCCCTTGTCTCGTCCCTGCCTGTAAAGTAGCCCATTCATTTTAATAGGCCGCCCTTACACTTGGGAAACACAGAGAAGTCCCTGGCCGTTTTAACGAAAGCACGTCCCACCATGCGATTCGGCCACAAGCAGAAATGCGTACATTAGCAAATATGTGGGGGCGCCATTACTAATTACCACAAGGGCAGCGCGTTTTTCTGTGTATTGGGAAAGCGCATGCGTGCGTTCCTGACACACAGTAGTGTGAACCCAGCCTGCAACCTAACCACCTTTCCGGAATCATCTGAGGACGACCATGAAGGGCGCGTTAGATCTTCGACACGCCGCAAATTACAGCAACAGGGCCCCGCGGACACTCTATTCCCGGCGATCTCACCTCAATTACCTCCACCTCAATCTGTGCCGATGATCTGTACAATGGTGTCAGGCCCGCGGGCGACCGCTGCCGCCTGCACATCTGCTAAAAAGGTCACCGGCGACCACGGGAAAACAGACAGAGCGTCAGCTTCCAGGAACGGCCCTGGCAGATCCCTGACATTTGCAGCATGGAGGCGAGCGCGTCCTTTCAGGGTAACATAAGCTCGGCTGGCAGGCCGTGCTCCCAACATATTGTGTCTAATAAGCTATAGGTCAGGACTGCATGCAGCAGACAGCTGCTTGCCCCAGGTTACAGCTGCTTATTGGATCAGGAGAGAAAAAGAGTTTTTCTACCTTTTTTTATTTTATTTTTTCCGAGACTTTATCACAGAGAAAGCCACGGGGGTGTTTACAATGGACAGAGAAAGGAAACAAACATTTGGAAATGACGCTGATCGCACAATCAGGGCCAAAGGCTCAACCGGATCCAGAGCTGTAATTAAAATGAGCTAAACGGTTGTTAGTTTGCTCTGTTCACTGTGCAGTAAACATTTCTAAAATATAAAATATAAATAAATATTAAAAAAATAAATAAAAGAATTATCATTTCTAAAATAAATAAATATAATATAATATAAATAAATATAAAAATAAAATAATTGTCATTTTCTAAAATAAATAAATAAAAATAATATAATATAATATAATATAATAATAAAATAATTGCAATTTCTATAATAAATATAATATAAAATAATATAATATAATACAATATGTTATAATATAATATAATATAATATAATAAAATATAATATAACATAATATAAAATAAATAAATATAAAAATAAAATAATTGTCATTTCTAAAATAAATATAATATAATATAATATAATAATAAAATAATTGTAATTTCTAAAATAAATAAATATAAATAAATAAATATAACAAAATATAATATGATATAAATATAAAAAGAAAAGTAAATAATTGCCATTTCTTAAATAAATATAATATAATTAAATTTAATATAATATAATATAAATACATTTTAAAATAAAATAATTGGCATTTCTAAAATAAATAAATATAATATAATACAACAAATATAATATAATATAATATAATATAATATAATATAATATAATATAATATAAATATAAAAAATAAAATAATTGTCGTTTCTAAAATAAATAAATATAATAGAAGTATAATATAATATAATAATAAAATAATTGTAATTTCTAAAATAAATAAATATAAATAAATAAACATAATAAAATATAATATAATATAATATAAATATAAAATAATTTCCATTTCTTAAATAAATATATATAATATAATATAATTTAATATAATATATATATATATATATATATATATATATATATATATATATATATATATATATATATATATAAATAAATGTAAACATAAAATAATTGTAATTTCTAAAATAAATAAATATAATATAATATAACAAATATAATATAATATAATATAATATAATTGTAAAAATAAAATAACTGTAATTTCTAAAATAAATAAATATAAATAAATAAACATAATATAATATAAATATAAAAATAAAATAATTTCCATTTCTTAAATAAATATATATAATATAATTTAATATAATATAAGTAAATGTAAACACAAAATAATTGTAATTTCTAAAATAAATAAATATAATATAATATAACAAATATAATATAATATAATTGTAAAAATAAAATAATTGTAATTTCTAAAATAAATAAATATAAATAAATAAATATAATATAATATAAATATAAAAATAAATAAAATAATTGTCATTTATTAAATAAATAAATATATATAATATAATAATAAAATAATTGTAATTTCTAAAATAAATAAATATAATATATTATAATATAATTTAATACAATATAAATAAATATAAAAAGAAAATTAAATAATTGTAATTTCTAAAATAAATAAATATATATAATATAATAATAAAATAATTGTCATTTCTAAAATAAATAAATATAACATATTATAATATAATTTAATACAATATAAATAAATATAAAAATAAAATAAAATAATTGTCATTTCTAAAATAAATAAATAAACTGTTTGTTCTACCTAAGGCTCTTTTCCACACTTGTGTGAACTAAAAGTTTTGCGATTTTGCTACAATTTTTTTACTGCAATTTTGTCGTGATTTTGACTGGACTTGAAGCAATGCCTGTGTCTATGGAACTCAAAATGCATCCAAGTAGTGCAGGGACTACTTTGAAGTTGTTTTGACTTGAACTTGCACAGACATGAAGGGTACTCAATGGAAATCGTGGAGTACGACTTGTCAGGCGACTGTGCTGTCCCAAATCGCAGGACAAGTCACAAGCGTGAAAGGGGCCTTACTCCTGCTGATCTCCTGTAGAATCTTTGCAGCCACATCATCTACATCAGTGGCTGTCAACTTATGAACTACAGCAGGCATCAAACATGGCCCCGACATCACAAGGGCCACACATAATGATCAATATATGTAATGCTTTAGAGGAGTGTCAGAGACTGCAGATCTAATAGAGGAAATGGAGGTCAGAGAGTGAGGACAGGATACATTGGCTGGGGATATGCTGCAGAAGACAATGCCAACCTGGAATCCTCCCATCTGTCTGAGATAGGAAGGAGGAACACCTATTAGCAAAAGTATGTAGGCCTAGGACATCCCCCATGCCACGCTCCCTTAACCACTTGACCTTCAGAAGATTTACCCCCCTTCCTGAACAGGCCATTTTTTTAGCGATTCGGCACTGCGTTACTTTACCTGACAATTGCGCAGTCATGCAACACTGTACCCAAGTAAAATGGATGTTCTTTTCCCCCCACTAATTAAGCTTTCTTTCGGTTGTATTTGATCACCTCTGCTATTCTTCTCCTTTTTTGCTCTATAAACAAAAAAAGAACGACAATTTAAAAAAAAAAAAAAAAAGTTTCTACTCTCTGCTAAAAAACACATCCAAAAAAAAATTATAATTTGAAAAAATCGAATTTCTTCATAAATTTAGGCCAATATGTATTCTGCTACATTTTTTTGATTTAAAAAAAAAAAAAAAAAACCCAATAAGCGTATATTGATTGTTTTGTGCAAACTAGGGGATATATTTATGGATATATATATATATATATATATATATATATATATTTTATATTTTACTAGTAATAGCAGCAAACAGCGACTTATAGCGGCAGACATTCTGATATTCATAGTCATTGTACTAATGACACTGACAAGGAAGGGGTTAACATCATGGACGATCAAAGGGTTAAATGTGTGCCTAGACAGATACACTTTCCTGCTGATCATTCACTCTTATTGTTCTGGAGATAGGAGGTCCTGAGGAAGCCGGAACTCCTGTGAGTTTAAAAATGTTTGGATAGTAGCTACAATCTGTGACAAACCTTGCACAAAAATTGTACAGTAAAAATAAAATAATAGGTCATATAAAACCATTTCCGCAGAAAACGATTTTGGTGTATTTTTTTATTTTTTTCAAGTAGTAATTAGCATTAAATTTCCTTCCATTATGAGGACAGCTGTAATAGAGTGGTGTAATGGTTTATGATTAGTTTTATATTAATGATTGATTTCAAAGTTTACAGCTGTATAAACACTTGTTTTATATAATTTCTTCATATTATTTATATAAAAGTGGAAGTTTGGATTCAGGGTTATACTGTTTTTGGCTAACTAAATTGATTGTAAAGCAAGATTTCCTAGCACACTGGCTTCTTCTTTATTATTATTTTTTTATAATAATAATAATTAAAATATTCAAATATGTTTGATATTTGTGTAATAATATATATATTAAATCTTTAACATGATATTTAAAAAAATATATACTTCAAATATATTACAGTATAATATATATGTATATATATATATCTATATATATATCTATATATATATCTATATTTATATATACAGTATATATATATATATATATATATATATATATATATATATATATATATATATATATATATATATATATATATATAAATTTCTTTTTTTATATGGGTAACAAGTGCTTCTTGCTGATCCCCCTACACCCCAGTTTTCAGGGTTGATTTATTATTTTTCTAATCAAAAGAAAAAATAGATACATCTTGAGCATAATTCTGAAAAAAAAAATGAAAAATTATTTTTTAAATCTCAAACATTAAAAAAAAAACCCCTAACTCTCACTCTACACTTAGTGTAATCTAAACTCTCTTGCTTTTTTGCCTAATTCATAGCACAGATGTTCTTAGTTGGAGCTTGTCACCTGCCGATTGCAAGTGGTAAATATTAATATTCAAATGATATATTTGATATTTTTGTAATTTAAAATTCAATTTTGTGTATTCTACTACAAAGGTAATGAAAAAACAACAAAAAGTGATAATATAAAATTATACATGCATATGTGTGTGTGTATATATACAGTATATATATATATATATATATATATATATATATATATATATATATATATATATATATATATACTGTGTATATATATATATATATATATATACTGTGTATATATATATATATATATATATATATATATATATATATATATATATATATTTATATATATACAGTGGGTACGGAAAGTATTCAGACCCCCTTAAATTTTTCACTCTTTGTTATATTGCAGCCATTTGCTAAAATCATTTAAGTTCATTCTTCTTCCTCATGAATGTACACATAGCACCCCATACTGACAGAAAAACACAGAATTGTTGACATTGTTGCAGATTTATTAAAAAAGAAAAACTGAAATATCACATGGTCCTAAGTATTCAGACCTTTTGCTCAGTATTTAGTAGAAGCCCCCTTTGATCTAATACAGCCAGGAGTCTTTTTGGGAAAGATGCAACAAGTCTTTCACACCTGGATTTGGGGATCCTCTGCCATTCCTCCTTGCAGATCCTCTCCAGTTCTGTCAGGTTGGATGGTAAACGTTGGTGGACAGCCATTTTTAGGTCTCTCCAGAGATGCTCAATTGGGTTTAAGTCAGGGCTCTGGCTGGGCCATTCAAGAACAGTCACGGAGTTGTTGTGAAGCCACTCCTTCGTTATTTTAGCTGTGTGCTTAGGGTCATTGTCTTGTTGGAAGGTAAACCTTTGGCCCAGTCTGAGGTCCAGAGCACTCTGGAGAAGGTTTTTGTCCAGGATATCCCTGTACTTGGCCGCATTCATCTTTCCCTCGATTGCAACCAGTCGTCCTGTCCCTGCAGCTGAAAAACACCCCCACAGCATGATGCTGCCACCACCATGCTTCACTGTTGGGACTGTATTGGACAGGTGATGAGCAGTGCCTGGTTTTCTCCACACATACCGCTTAGAATTAAGGCCAAAAAGTTCTATTTTGGTTCATCAGACCAGACAATCTTATTTCTCACCATCTTGGAGTCCTTCAGGTGTTTTTTAGCAAACTCCATGCAGGCTTTCATGTGTCTTACACTGAGGAGAGGCTTCCGTCGGGCCACTCTGCCATAAAGCCCCGACTGGTGGAGGGCTGCAGTGATGGCTGACTTTCTACAACTTTCTCCATCTCCTGACTGCATCTCTGGAGCTCAGCCACAGTGATCTTTGGGTTCTTCTTTACCTCTCTCACAGAGGCTCTTCTCCCCCGATAGCTCAGTTTGGCCGGACGGCCAGCTCTAGGAAGGGTTCTGGTCGTCCCAAACGTCTTCCATTTGAGGATTATGGAGGCCACTGTGCTCTTAGGAACCTTAAGTGCAGCAGAAATCTTTTTGTAACCTTGGCCAGATCTGTGCCTTGCCACAATTCTGTCTCTGAGCTCTTCAGGCAGTTCCTTTGACCTCATGATTCTCATTTGCTCTGACATGCATTGTGATCTGGAAGGTCTTATATAGACAGGTGTGTGGCTTTTCTAATCAAGTCCAATCAGTATAATCAAACACAGCTGGACTCAAATGAAGGTGTAGAACCATCTCAAGGATGATCAGAAGAAATGGAAAGCACCTGAGTTAAATATATGAGCGTCACAGCAAAGGGTCTGAATACTTAGGACCATGTGATATTTCAGTTTTTCTTTTTTAATAAATCTGCAACAATGTCAACAATTCTGTGTTTTTCTGTCAGTATGGGGTGCTACGTGTACATTCATGAGGAAGAAGAATGAACTTAAATGATTTTAGCAAATTGCTGCAATATAACAAAGAGTGAAAAATTTAAGGGGGTCTGAATACTTTCCGTACCCACTGTATATATATACTGGACAGATAGACAAACCCTAAATTGCTAATATTGTTCATGTGCTGTGGTGGATGTTTCTGTCATAAATGGGTAACAGGTGCTATTTACTGATCCCCCCTGCACCCCAATTTTCAGGGTTGATGTAATATTTTTCTAATTAGCAAGAAAATACATCTGGAACACAATATTTAAAAAAAAAAAAAAAAAATATATATATATATATAAAACGTGTGTGTATATATATATATATATATATATGTATATGTATATATATATATATATATACACACGTTATATATATATATATATATATATATATATATATATATATATATATATATATATATATATATAACATTTAATATTTTTGTAATAAAAAAAAATATTGAGTGTAATAATACGAAAAGAAAGAAAATGGGTCTTGATTATAATAATAAGTGAGTATTATTATTAATATTATCATTATTATTATTAGTAGTAATAGTAGTATCATTTTACAGGATTTATATAGCGCCAACAGTTCAGAATGAATAATAATTATATATATGTATATATATATATATATATATATATACAGTGCTGTGGTACATATTTCTGTCGTAAATGGGTAACAGGTGCTCTTTGCTACCCCCCCCCCCCCCCCCTAATTTTCAAGGCTGATATAACGCATGTGCACCTGAGCAGGTGAATAGTCAAAGCTCTTCAGGTTTCTCTTCAGGTCTCTCTGGCTTCTCTTTGCAAATGAACTGCGGGGTGGATGTTGTAAATTTCCTCTCCGTATTATGACGAGAAGAAGTAATGCTCCCAGTTAAGCCTTCAGTGTTTTGGGATCGGCAATAAAGGCCGTTATTTATGCACTGTCCCCGCGCTGCACCGACTTCTATATCTGCCCAGATTTATCTGCGCGCCGGGTGACCCGCAACGCAGGCGATCGCCCCGTTCCTGCGACATGCACCGCCGCGCGCTTCTTAAAGGTTACCACAATAACTCAGCGCTGCCAGGAGACTCGGCGACCGGGCACATCCTGCTAGGATGCTAAACTTTTTTTTATCCTGGCAGAAGAAGATGAAATCATAATCCGGAGTATAGAGAACCGGCGGTGGCTTCTGCCAGGAGAAGTGACAGGGGGTCAGCGAAAACGTATAAAGCGCAAACGCACCCAAACTGGGCGCTGACGCTTTACGGGTGCCCTAAGCTCTGTGTGACAAGGGTCGCTCCTATCCTTTCTTTCTAAAGAAATTAGCAATACTTTCCGATTAATTTGGTTTTTTTTTTTTTTTTTTTCAACATCTGTGTTTGCATTTAGCAAATCTGTCAAAAGTAAAAAAGAAAAAAAAAAAAAAGAAAGAAAGAACCTTTTTCCTGCTAAATACATTTTTTTTTTTTACATTTTTTTAACATTTTACTTTAATTCTTTTCTTCTAGTTCTTTGTTTTCCTGAAGGCAGTGGTGACGTAACCCCGGCTACACCGATACCCCTGGGAATGCAACGTCACCACTGCCTTCAGTGAAATTCCAGGTAGAAGGTCTTGCCTAGGGTGCAAAATAGTGTAGCAACGGCCCTGTGCACCCCAAAGTTCAAACACGTGTGTGTGTGTATTTATATATATATATATATATATATATATACAGATGGTGTCAGTAGAGCAATGGAGGGTGTCAGTAGTTTTTATTTTTATTATTTTATTTTTTATTATATTTTACAAATGTATTACTTTTATTATTTTTTACTATTTTTTTATGAGCCCCGTTAGGGTGCTTTGGTTAACTATCAGAGGTCTAAACAGGGGGAATCTGTGCCACATAGGGTGATTAGGGAGTGCCCAGGCACACCTTGCACACCCTGTGCGCACACCTATGGTAGGACAAATATAGGTAAGTATGAAGAAAAAGTCACAAGCGTATAGGTAGGTATGATTGTTTTTTTCCCCCTTATTCAGGTTTAATTGTTTATAGAGTAGGGACAGGGAAAGAGGGTGGAGGGTCATCTTTAAAACTCAAAAACTTTACATTTTCTGAAAGCAGAGAAGCTGGAGAATAAAATAGTGGTAGTTGCAATTTTTTGCATCACAAAATTAGTGCAACAGTTTATCAGACCCAAAATTCCTTTTAGTGCACACAGAAACAATATATGACCCATTTTTTTGTAAAATATAAAAGCAGTCAGTTCTAGGCAGAAGTAGAGGCAAGGGGCAGGTGAGTGAGTAGTCAGATACTGGCAGTGGTAGGGGCAGGAGAGAGAGTAATCAGGTCCAGGCAGAGATTGAGACAGGTGGCAGATGAGAGAGTAGTGCAATCTAGGCAGGGGTCGAGGCAAGCAGTAGGCAAGAGATCAGCCAGTTACAGGAATGGGTCAAGGCAGGCGGCAAGTGGGAGAGCAGTCAGGTCTAGGAAGGGGTGAAGGCAAGTGGCAGAAGAGAGAGTAGTTAGGTTAGGCAGGGGGTTAAGGCAGGCAGCAGTCGAGAGAGTAGTCAGATCCAGGCAGAGGTTGAGAAAGGCAGCAATCGAGTGCAGTCTGGTCTAGGCAGTGGTGGAGGCAAGTGGCAGTTGAGTGAGTAGTCAGATACTGGCAATGGTTGGGGCAGGAGAGAGAGTGATCAGGTCCAGGCAGGGATTGATATAGGTGGCAGATGAGAGAGTAGTGCAATCTAGGCAGGGGTCGAGGCAAGCAGTAGGCAAGAGATTGGTTAGTTACAGGAATGGGTCAAGGCAGGCGGCAAGTGGGAGAGCAGTCAGGTCTAGGCAGGGGTGAAGGCAAGTGGCAGAAGAGAGAGTAGTTAGGTCCGGGCAGGGGTTAAGGCAGGCAGCAGTCAAGAGAGCAGTCAGGTCTAGGTAGGGGTGGAGGCAAGTGGCAGGCGAGAGAGTAGTCAGATACTGACATTGGTTGGGTCAGGGGAGAGAGTAATCAGATCCAGGCAGAGATTGAGACAGGTGGCAGATGGGAGAGTAGGCAGGGGTGGCGGCAGGGGAGAGAGTAGTCAGATCCAGGCAGAGGTTGAGAAATGCAGCAGTCTAGAGCATTGTTTCTCAAATCCGGTCCGCAGGGCACACTAACAGGCCAGATTTTAAGTATTACCTTGGGGAGATGCAGGCTAGAATACTGCAATCACTGAGCAGCAAATGATATCACCTGTGATGTATTTCAGTTTTCTTGGCCTGTTAATGTGCCCTTAGGACCGAAGTTGAGAAACACTGATCTAGAGCAGTCAGGTCTAGGCAAGGGTGAAGGCAAGCAGCAGATTAGTGCAATCTAGGCAGGGGTCGAGGCAAGCAGTAGGCGAGAGATTAGTCAGTTCCAGGAAGAGGGCGAGGCCCGCAGCAGGTGAGGGAAAAGTGAGGTCCAAGACAGGGTCGAGGAAGGTTGCAGGCAAGAGAGTAGTTAGGTCTGGGCAGAGATTGAGGCAGGCAACAGGCGAGAAAGCAGTCAGGTCTAGGCAGGGGTTGAGGCAAGCAACAGGCGAGAGAGTAGTCAGGTCCAGGCAGTGGTTGAGGCAGGCGAGAAAGTAGTCAGGTCCAGGAAGTGGTTGAGGCAGGCGAGAGAGTAGTCAGGTCTAGGCAGTGGTTGAGGCAGGCGAGAAAGTAGTCAGGTCCAGGCAGTGGTTGAGGCAGGCGAGAGAGTAGTCAGGTCCAGGAAGTGGTTGAGGCAGGCGAGAAAGTAGTCAGGTCCAGGCAGTGGTTGAGGCAGGCGAGAAAGTAGTCAGGTCCAGGAAGTGGTTGAGGCAGGCGAGAGAGTAGTCAGGTCCAGGCAGTGGTTGAGGCAGGCGAGAAAGTAGTCAGGTCCAGGCAGTGGTTGAGGCAGGCGAGAGAGTAGTCAGGTCCAGGCAGTGGTTGAGGCAGGCGAGAAAGTAGTCAGGTCCAGGCAGTGGTTGAGGCAGGCGAGAGAGTAGTCAGGTCCAGGCAGTGGTTGAGGCAGGCGAGAGAGTAGTCAGGTCCAGGAAGTGGTTGAGGCAGGCAAGAGAGTAGTCAGGTCCAGGCAGAAGTTGAGGCAGACGGCAGGTGTTTGTCAGTAACAAACGGGCACCATACATCTCAGAACCTAGAGGTCTTTCTCTGAGTGGGTTTATGATGCAGCTTTCCTTCTGCAAAGACGGTTCCGTTTGCTTCGTGCTGTTTCAGCCAAAACTACAGCTAGGGCTGGTGGACATCAGAGTGGGTGTGGCTAGAACTGTTTAACATTAAATTTTTCCCCCACTCACATAGAACAAAGGTATATGCAGTTTTAGTGTGAATTTCCTCCATCAGAATGAAGGTCAGTGCAATATTGGGGGGCTCATTTCTCAGCCTCTCTGTGGTTAGCCCAGACTGGTGTTTCGATCTTCTCCCAGTCTGTGGTCTGCACCCTGCAATCCGCAGCCGTCTCGGAGATCCTTGACATTCCTAATTTTTCACAAATGCCGTTCCCGGTGTACGAGGTCTGGAAAGTTTCTTCTCTGAGCTGGTCGCTCCAAAAAAAAAAAAAAAGGGAAATCAGCGTTCAAGGCTAAAATCTGCAGAACCGCAGCCGGGAGGGTTTAAAAGCTCATAAAAAGAATTAATAATGTATTTTACAGAAGGTCTCCGTTGATCATCGCTTCCTTACAAATCCACAAAATGCCGAATTCTACAGGAGGGCTACCGGGGGGCTTATTAGCTCTATTTGCGCTGCCTTTTTTGCAATCTTATCAGGCACCAGACAATCTAGACTAAGACTATGAAGCACAGTATGCAATCTATATATAAAAAGTGTTAAAGTTGAACTTCAGGCACACAAAAACTTTCATTGAAAAATATTACTCAATAGCCACAAAGCATAGAAATCCAGTTGTGTGCACCAAATGCCTCTGCAAAACCCAAGGAGAGCTGTGGAAGGGGCCCAGGAGACCCCACCCACTACAGATAACTATAGGAGGGGGCGGAGACAAGACAAGCCATCCTGCACTAGGAAAGAGAGCAGAGCTGTGGGAGGGGCCCAGGAGACCCCGCCCACTACAGAAAACTATAGGAGGGGGTGGAGAAAAAAACAGCCATCCTGCACAAGGAGAGGGATCAGAGCTGTGGGAGGGGTCTAGAAGGTTCCCCCCTATAGAAAACTATAGGAGGTGGCGGAGACAAGGCTAGTCACCCTGTACAAAGAGGGAGAGCAGAGCTATGGGAGGGACCCAGAAGGCTCCACCCTCTAAAAAAAACTTTAGAAGGGGCGGAGACAAGACCAGTCACCCTGTACAAGGAGGGACCCTGCACAAGGAAAGAGATCAAAGCTGTGGGAGAGACCCGGAAGGCTCCACCCACTAAAGACAATTTTAGGAGGGGCAAAGACAAGACCAATCACCCTGCACAAGGAGAAAGAGAAGAGCTGTCGGAGGGAGCCAGCAGGCTCCACCCACTACAGATAACAATAGGAGGGGCAGAGACAAGACCAGCCTCCCTGCTCAAGGAGAGTGAGAAGAGCTGTGGGAGGGTTCTAGAAGACTCCGCCCTCAACAGAAAGCTATAGGAGGGGCAGAGACAAGACCAATCACCCTGCACAAGAAAAGAGAGCAGAGCTGTGGGAGGGACCCAGAAGGCTCCACACTCTACAGAAAAATATAGGAGGGGCAGAGACAAGACCAATCACCCTGCACAAGGAGAGAGAGAGAGAGCAGAGCTGTGGGAGGAGCCCAGAAGGCTCCACCCTCAACAGAAAAATATAGGAGGGGCAGAAACAAGACCAATCACCCTGCACAAGGAGACAGAGAAGAGCTGTGGGAGGGGTCCAGAAGGCTCCACCCACTACAGAAAACCATAGGAGAGGCATAGATAAGAACAGCCGCCCTGCACAAGAAGAGAGAGCAGCAGTGACAGGCTTCCCCCCCCCCCTTTTTAAGCAGACAATCCCCCTGCAAGCCAAATTTCAGCTTTCAGCTCATGTATGACAACTCAGCATAACAAGAGATTTTAGGGTTTTAGACCAGAGAAACAAAAATGACTTTGAGATGATATTGCGGGCGGGTCATTTTTTCCTTTTTCCTTTTTTTTGGGATATTTGCATAACTCCTCCCAAGAGCCAGCCTACTGCTTGCATCGGGGCTGAGGGTTCTGGGGCAGGGTGCTGTCATGTTTTCAGGAACCTATGTACAGCATCCTGCTGGCCCCTCCCACCAGCCATGGTGTGCTTTCATTGCAAAGAGAAGTGCAGAGACCCAGGAATGGTGTCACTGGGTGCAACATTGGTTATGTATTGAAAATGGAAATGTTTTATTTAAAAAAAAAATAGCATTATTGGGGGGGGGGGGGATATAGGCAGATGAAACTTTTAAAATCACCTAAATTTCACCTTCTCTATTGCCTTCAATGTATTTCAGCAAAATAGTATAATTTCTGCTGAAATATGACTAAGCCCTCGTTCACATTGGAGCGAATTGTCATGCGATTTGACAGGTCAAATCGCGTGACAAGTCGCACCCTATTGTCGGCAGTGGCACTGTTCAAATTAGTGCGACACCAACTTTGAGGTGCCACGTTGATTTGAAAAAGTAGTTCCTGAACTACTTTTGCCGATTTCGGGGACGACTCGCATAGACATCTGTACATGAAGGAGCACAGATGTCTGAAAAGTCGCACTCGAAGTCGCATTGACATGCAGCTATAAAAATTGTGCGATTTCAGATGAAGTCACACAATTTCAAAGCTGCATGGGAAACACATCCAATTATTTTTGCTTAGTCTTTAGCAAGTGGCCTCTCATTTTTTCTTTTTTTTTATATTATTTTTTTTTATATTATTTTGCTTAACCACTTAAGCCCCGGAAGATTTTACCCCCTTCCTGACCAGGGCCTATTTTGCGATTCGGCACTGCGTGACTTTAATGGACAATTGCGCGGTCGTGCGACGCTGTACCTAAACGAATTTGACGACCTTTTTTTTCCCACAAACAGAGCTTTCTTTTGGTGGTATTTGATCACCTGTGCGATTTTTTGATCATGTGCTATAAACAAAAAAAGAGCGTCAATTTTGCAAAAATAGCAATATTTTCACATTTTTTTATATGAAATTCCCCCCCAAAAAAATGTAAAAATCAAAATTTTCAGCCAATTTGTTTTATGCTACCTATGTTTGGTAAAAAAAATTGCAAAAAGCGTATTTTGATTGGTTTGCGCAAAAGTTATCACGTTTACTAACAAAGGGAAAGATTTTTGTCATTTTTGTTGTTTTTTTTTTTAACGCGCAATGGCGGCGATCTGCGATTTTTTTTGCGGTACTGTGACATTGCGGCGGACAGATCGGACCCTTGACTGACATTTTTGGGGTTACCAGTGACATTTCTACAGTAATCAGTGCTATACATATGCACTGTTACTGTAAAAATACACTGGCAGTGAAGGGGTTAACTTTTTTTGAAAGGGAGGGGCTATGTGTGTCCCTAGGGGCGTGCTTTCTACTGTGATTGGCTGTGGCTTCAGATGTATGAACAGTGATCAACGGTTCTACATAGTAGAACCGTATGATCATCCTTCATACACAGGGGAGAATGACAGCGGCTTGTTTTCATTAGCCGCCTGACTTTCTCTCTCTCCCCCGACGATCGCAGAGTGACCGGCGGACATCGGGTCCGCCGGTCACACGCGCGGGGGGGGGGGTCAGTGACCCTCCCAGGCTAGCGACGTAGACCTACGTCGCTTTGCCTGTGAGGGGCTGACCGCCGCCGTAGATAGTCGTGCCGCGGTCGGCAAGTGGTTAAAAGTGGTATTAAACCCCAAACAATAAATATAATATATTCCAGCTTACCAATCTTTAGGTGGCTGCATTAGTTTTCTTTTTTAGATTTTTTTTCCCTCTGTTTTCCCCTGGTGATCAGTGGCCAGTAACACACCACCTGTATTTGAGAGATCCCACTCTGGACAAAGTAGCACAGGAGGCACAGCAGACAGCAGCATTGTCAGTCTGGGGGGAGGGGAGTGTTAGATGTTTTAGCAGATTTAGATACACTGACAAATTGAAGCCAAACTTCAGCTCACGCTTTATAATCAGTTACAGCAAACAGCTTTTCTCCTTTTGGGATAAAGGTTTTACATAAATAAATAAAAGCTGATCCTTGTAAGCAACCCTGTTAGTGTTAAATGGTTTGTCCCATCCCTGTAACTGCTACATCTCCAAGAGAGCTTGTTCTGTTGAGAAAATAACAGACTTGCTGGCTGGATCTCCAGATAAAAATAGAATTAAAAAAAAAAAGCCTAAAAAAAAAAACGAATGCAGCTATCACATCTAAGAATTGGTAAGCTGCAATATAGTACATGTTTGCTTTTGGGTTTAATACCAGTTTAAGATTATTGATTGTACGGATATTAATCGGGATCGGACCCCATACAATGATTGGATTGGGATACAATTTTGGGGTCTCCATCGTTTTCCTCCTCCGGTGAAGATGTTGCCATTTGTTCAGCTTGTCCGCAGCTCCGACATTCACACGCCGGGCGTCTTTTGTCAGCCAATGTGGAGGACAGTTGTGTCAATACGGAGGGCCCAGGGTCCATGGGAAAGGAAACTCTGTCGGGTGAGATCCAGCTCCCTGCCAGGAGAAGATATTGAGGAACAAAGACTCCAGTCTGCCTATCTGTCACCACAGCGCTGCGCGCACAAGTATGAGGCGCGCAGCGCAGGGAGTCCGGCTCTCAGCCACCAGCAGGAGTGACAGGCCACCCGCCGCTCCCCAAACAGCCGCTCTCTTCTAAGATGTCTCGTAACTTGTAATTGCAGAGTCCGAGGATGATAAATGTATGAGGGGAGCGGCAACCCCATCAGCTATTACAGGCGACATTCCAACACTTAAAGCCTCATGCACACTGCAACTCTTCTGAATGCCATTTTCCAGAAAGAAAGAGGAAATGAAAGGAAGAGAAAAAGGGAAAGGAAAGGAAAGAAATAAAACAAAGAAAGAGAAAAAAAAGACAGAAAGAAAGTAAAAAGAGGAAAAAAAAGAAAGAAAGAAAGACAAGGGGAAAAAAAGAAAGAAAGACGAGAAAGAAGAGAAAAAAAAGAAAGAAGAGAAAAAAAAGAAAGAAGAGAAAAAAAGAAAGAAAGACAGTAAGAAGAGGAAAGAAAGAAAGAAAGAAAGAAAGAAAGAAAGAAAGAAAGAAAGAAAGAAAGAAAGAAAGAAAGAAAGAAAGAAAGAAAGAAAAAGAACGAAAGAAAGAGAATGAAAGAAAAAAAGAATGAAAGAAAGAAAGAAGAGAAAAGAAAAGAAAGAAAGAGAACAAAAGACAGAGAACAAAAGAAAGAGAATGAAAGAAAAAAAGAACAAAAGAAAGAAAGAAGAGAAAAGAAAAGAAGAGAAAAGAAAAGAAAAAAAAGAAGACAAGAAAAAAAAAAAAAGATAGAAAGAAAGGCGAAAAAGAGGAGAAGGAAGTAATGGAGTAAAGAAGGAAGTAAAGAAGGAAAAGGAAGGAATGAGTAAAGGAAAGAAGAAAGGAAAAGAGGAGAGGGAAGGAAGGAAGGAAGGAAGGAAGAAGTGAGTAAAAAAAGAAACAGAGGAAAACAAAAGAAGAAAGGAGCAAAAGAGGAGAAGGAAGTAATAAAATAAAGAAGGAAGCAAAGGGAAGGATTGAGAGAAGAGAAGAGAAGAGAAGAGAAGCGAAGCAAAGAGAATGTTGGTTGGAGGCAAGGAGGGGGGAAAAGGAATGAACGAATTAATGGAAATTATAGAAAAGGAAGGAGGGAAGGAAGGAAGGGGGAAAGCAAGGAAGATTATAGAAAGGGAAGGAAGAAAGAAATGAAGGAAGGAGGAAAGGAAGGAAGAAATGAGGAAAGGAAGGAAGATTATAGAAAGGGAAGAAAGGAGGACATGAAGGAAGGAAGGAAGGAAGGAAGGAGGAAAGGAAGGAATAAAGGAAGATTATAAGAAAGAAGAATAAAAAAAAAGATAGAAAGAGTTGTTTTGTTATTTTTCGAAAATTCTTGGAAAAGAAAAAGAAACAGATGAGAAGGGAATAAAGGAAAGAGGATGAAGTGAAAAGTAAAAAGGGAAGATAAAAAAAAGGAACATAGGGAGGGAAAAAAGAGAGGGAAGAGGAGCAAAAAAGGAAGGAAGGAAAGAAAGGGAACGAAAGAGTAAAAATAGAAAGAGAGGGAAAGAAAAGAAAAAAGGAGAAAAAGAGGAGAAGGAAGTAATGAAATAAAGAAGGTAGTAAAGAAGGAAAATGAAGGAATGAGTAAAGGAAAGAAGAAAGGAGAAGAGGAGAAGCGAGGAGAGGAGAGGGAAGGAAGCTTGGAAGGAAGCTTGGAAGGAAGGAAGTAGTGAAAAAAGAAAGAGAGGGAAACAGAGAAAAAACGAAGAGAATCGAAAAGAAGCGAAGAGAAGAGAATGGAATATTGGTTGGAGGGAAGGAGGGGAAAGAAGGAAGGAGTGAAGGAAGGAAAGAGGAAAGGAAGGAGGATTATAGAAAGGAAGGAAGGAGGAAAGGAAGGAAGATTATAGAAAGGGAAGGAAGGAGGAACTGTAGAAAGGAAGATTATAGAAAGGGATAGAAGGAGGAAAGGAAGGAAGATTATGGAAAGGGAAGGAAGGAGGAAAGGAAGGAAGACTATAGAAAGGGAAGGAAGGAGGGACGGAAGGAAGGAAGGAAGGAAGGAAGGAAGGAAGGAAGGAAGGAAGGAAGGAAGGAAGGAAGGAAGGAAGGAAGATTATAGAAAGGGAAGGAAGGAGGAAGGAAAGGAAGGAAGATTATAAAAGAGGAATGTAGGAGGAAAGGAAGGAAGGAAAGATAAGGTAAGGAAAAAGGAAAGGAAAGGGAAAGAATAAAGGAAAGGGAAAAGGAAATGAAGGGTAAGGAAGAGGAAAAGGAAGGAAGGAAAGGAATAAGGAAACGGAAAGGAAAATGGAAAAGGAAAGGAAAGAGAGAGGAAAAAAAAGAAACGGGAAAGAAAAAGGAAAGGAAAGGGAAAGGAAAGGAAAAAGAGAGAGGGAGAGGAAAAAGAAAAGGAAAAAGTAAAGGACAGAAAAGAAAAGGAAGGGAAGGGAAAGGGAAAGGATTTAGTAGAAACTTCCTAAACCGCTGAACCCCTTTAAGCACATATTTAGGTTACATTCTGTATTTCCTCTCTGTATTATGTACAGTATGTGCAGACTCCACCATTTCCTATGTGAAAAGGAAGGAAAAGAGATGGAATGGGCTCTATGGTTATTTAACATCATTAAAGACTGCATGAGTCTGTTGTTTTCAATCAGATGAACCCTTTCTGATAGACTTACAGTGACATAAGAGGACCAGCAACACACAACGCTTGTGCTGGCCTACTAAGCAGGGAGCAGATCCTGTACTTACGATGAAGATATAGGACTGTTCCTATACACATATTATATACTACCCACAGAGACCAGAGTACACAACATAACTCTCATTTATTTTCATGAAGTTGATCCTTTTAACATGTACAGCTACAATATATATAGGGAACAGGTAACGTCTGCCATCATAAGTCCTATTTCCTCATTTCATTGAAACATCCTGAATAGAACTCCATATGTCCCCACTAACCATATTTCCACAAATCTCTATGTTCACATTATCCAGGCTAAAATAAACAGATTTTATGATAGAAAACCATCCATTACAGGAAATAATTATAATAAAAGCCGTCGGCGGCGAGTCTGGGGAGAAGGACGGGGTATAACGGGGTGATTCCAAGAAAGGCTGATGGGGGGATGAAGGGGATCATTGTACGCAGGATTAGAACTCAGTTACAATGTTATATCCCATTATAATCCGCAGGAAGACATTCACACACCTGATAATACTTTCCTCCATACAATGGCACAAAGTCAATACTCTGGACTGTATCAGAGGAGATAATTCCTTCTTCATGTAAGTGATCATATTACTGAAAAACATCCTTCTACATACATAAAACATCAATATGGAAATGGAAATGTAACTTAACGTGAAATAGAAACATATAGTAAAGTAACAGAAAAAAAGACCAATTGGTCCATCAAGTCTGGCCCTTTTTTGCTTCTTTTTTCTTTTTTAGTATTTTATTATTAATAATGTATTTCTTTAACCACTTGACCTCCAGAGTGATTTATCCCCTCCATAACCAGGCCATTTTTTTGCTATTCAGCACTGCGCTAATTTAACCACTTGCCGACCGCCACATGACTATATACTGCGGCTGTCAGCCCCTCCTGGGCAAAGTGACGTACCGGTACGTCACTCGCCTATGAGCCTCTCGGGGGCTTGCGCGCCACGCCGCAGGCATGCTCCCGCCCCCGCTCGTTCCCCAACATCCCCGCGCGAGTGACCGATGGCTCCAATGTCCGCCGGCCTCTCGCGATCTCCCGCTGGAGAGGGAGAAAGGCAGGTGGCTAATGTAAGCAAAGCCGCCTGTCATTCTCCCTGTGTAACTGCAGAGACTATACGATCCTGCTATGTAGGATCGTATAGTCTCTGTGGTTACATCACAAGCCACGCCCCCCACCCACAGTTAGAATCACGCCCCTAGGGATACATTTAACCCACTGATCACCAACAAAGTTAACCCCTTCCCTGCCAGTGTCATTTTTACAGTAACAGTGCATGTATAGCACTGATTACTGTAGTAATGTCACTGGTCCCCCCAAAAGTGTCAAAAATGTCAGTCAAGGGTGCGATCTATCAGACGCAATGTCGCAGTCCCGCAAAAAAAATCGCAGATCGCCGCCATTACTAGTTAAAAAAAAAAAAACAATAAAAATGACATAAATCTTTCCCGTAGTTAGTAAACGCAATAACTTTTGCACAAACCATTCAAAATACGCTTATTGTACGGTCTTTTTTTACCAGAAATATGTAGCAGAAAACAAATTGACCTAAAATATTAAAAAATTTTGATTTTCACATTTTTTTGGGGAATTTCATACAAAAAAATGTGAAAAATATTGTTATTTTTTCTAAATTGTCGCTCTTTTTTTGTTTATAGCGCAAAAAGTAAAAATTGTACAGGTGATCAAATACCACCAAAAGAAAGCTCTGTTTGTGGGGAAAAAGGACGTCAATTTCATTTGGGTACAGCATCGCACGACTGCACAATTGTCTGTTAAAGTCACGCAGTGCCGAATCGCAAAATAGGCCCTGGTCTTTGAGCAGCCAAATCCTCCGGGGCTTAAGTGGTTAGCTGGCAATTGCACAGTCATGCAACACTGTACTTAGATTCAATTTATATAATTTTTTTTTTTCACACAAAATTAGCTTTCTTTTGGTGGTATTGGATCACCACTGGGTTTTTTTATTTTTTGCAATATAAATTAAAAAAAGCAGAAACCTTTGAAAAAAAAAAGATATTTTCTAGTTTCTGTTATAAAACATATCCGATAAAAATAATTTTTAAATCTAATTTCTTTATAAATATAGGCCAAATTGTATCCTGCTACATGTCTTTGGGGGAAAAAAATCCTTATCAGTGTAAAATAACTGGTTTGTGTGAAAGTTATAGCGTCTACAAACTATGGTATATATACTAGAATTTACGCAGGTATAGACATTATACTGTAATGCCGGTGATCAGTGATTTATAGTGTGACTGTGATAAAGGTGGTGGGAAATCTGGTGCTAACAGACCCTGGCTGGGAGGTATACTAATTGACACTGACATCACTTATACAGTGGCCAGTGATAATACTGTACACTGTCACTGTACTAATGACACTGGCTGGGAAGGGGTTAACATCCGGGGCAATTAAGGGTTTATCTGTGTGCCTAACTATGTGTAATGTGGGCTGCTTTGTCTTCATTATCTGGCTATTTTTTCTCCCTGCTTTGCAGATCGCTGTTCACAGTGTACAGAGTTCTGTGCTTTTGTAAACACAGAACTTTGTGTGTGATTGGCCACAGCCGATCAGCTGACTTCAGCCAAAATCATGGGGTGAAATCAGCTGCCAAACTTGAGGCGTGTTCAATCGTCTCACAGGTCAGCAGGAAACCCGAGAGCAAGCCGGCAATGCACAGGTAGGTTTTCAGGCCTGTCTGTGCCTCATACCCACAGTGAATCTAAGTAGTTAGTAGATATTATTTGTATTATTAATGTATTTTATTATTATTGTTGTTGTTATTATCATTATATTTTATTCATTTTTTTTCCTTTTGTATACATAAAGACCCATCTTTGTCCTAGGCACTTTTAAATCCACTTACTGTTGACTGATTGCCTATCTCCCTTACCTCCACTGGAAGTACTTATTGTCCACCCAGTTCTGCATAATGATCGTCAACCCGCTCCTAATATTATTATTGATTTCTCTAATGCTATTATTATTATTATTATTATTATTTGTATTAATAATGTATTATTTTTATTATTTGTATTAATAATGTATTATTTTTATTGATTTATTTCATGTTTTTTATTATTATTTGTGTTAATAATGTATTATTATTATTGATTTATTTCATGTTATTATTATTATTATTTGTATTAATAATGTATTATTATTATTGATTTATTTCATGTTATTATTATTATTATTTGTATTAATAATGTATTATTATTATTGATTTATTTCATGTTATTATTATTATTTGTAATAATAATGTATTATTATTATTGATTTATTTCATGTTATTATTATTATTATTATTTTTATTAATGATGTATTATTATTATCATTATTTTTTTTTTATTCATTTTTATTTTCTTTTTATATACAGAAAAGTATAGTCCTATGTTTCTCCCATTCATGTTTAAATCTACTTAGGCAGGGTTCACGTATATGTGAATTGAGTGTGTTTTTAAGCGCATCCAATTCCCATAACATGTGAATGTGACCGGCATTCAATGGAGGTGCAGGGTGGCCACAGTGCAGTTTTTTCAAAGGGTCCTGTGCATTTTTGGGTCCGGCTTAGGTGCGAATTCAGGTAAAAATTTGTACCTGAACCAGTGAACAGAAACGCACCGAACTGCAAACCGCAGCCGCGTATGTGTGAACCCAGCCTTACGGTTGACTGATTCCCTGCTTTTCCACCTCCACTGGAAGTGCCTATTGTCCACCACATTATGTGTATTGATCAATAACCTGCACTTATTAATAATAATAATGCATTTTTTTAAATATTATTTGTATTAATAATGCATATTATGATTATTATTATTATCATTATTTAATGTTAATTTTTTTTCCTTTTTCTATACATGTAGACCTATCTTTAGCCCTAGCATGCTTAAATCCACTTGCTGTTGACTTATTACCTACTTATTACTTACCACCTCCACTGTAAGTACCTATTATCTAGGTAAGTACCTATTATCGGTAAGTACCTATTATCGGTCGGGCGAAGGGGCAATTACAGAGGGAAGCCCTGTGCAGCTCTCTGCAGGCAGCAGCTGAAAGCCCGTTTCTCCCCCTCCTGCCAGCTTTCAGCTGCTGCAGGAAGAGACACAGACACAGGGCATGGTTCTTGTAATTGCTTCCCCAACACCGATGACCCTCCCTGTTCTGCCTGCCTCTGATCCCCCCCTTCTCAGCGTCCCCCCCCCTTTCACTGTGCTGCCCCCCCCCCAACCGCAGTGCTGCAGGCTTTCCTGTCCTGTAAAAAAAATACCACTTAAACATCGTAATAAATAATTTAAAAAAATAACATAACATAATTATATGTGTGTGTGTGTGTGTGTGTGTGTGTATATATATATATATATATATATATGTATATGTATATGTATATCTATCTATATGTATATCTATCTATCTATCTATCTATCTATCTATCTATCTATCTATCTATCTATCTATCTATCTATCTATCTATCTATCTATCTATCTATCTATCTATCTATCTATCTATCTATCTATCTATCTACAGTATATATATATTTATTTATTTTTTATGTTGAAAAACAATTAAAAAGGGCTAATTTACACGGGTTCTTTGTTATGTTTGTGTCTGCCAATAATGATTTTAGTGTATTTTTGGTGGAAATATTGTCTTGATATATTTGGGGGAGCCCTGCCAGGTAGGCTGTATGGGGCCCTGTGATTTCTAACAGCAGCCCTGCCGCTGGAAGTACCTATTGTCCACCCAATTATGCGTAATGATCATTAACCTGTACCTAAATGGTAAGCGAGTCTGGGCAAACTGCCGCAAACGTTCATTGTGATTTGACAGTTCATTCTGATTGGCAAATTGATGCACTCTGTGAAATGGTAAAGGGGGACCCCTTACCAGTTGTAATTTGCCCATCCATTCCCCCTAACGTCACATGCTGGCCAGTAGGTGATATACAGTGATCTAAAGGTCAACTGTTATGGGAGCAACAATTGGGCTATTTTTATTCCTATTGGCCGCTTGCTTCTCCCAGGTCTGTGACTCAGAGATATAGAAGTCAGGCAGTTTCTTTTTTATAAAGACCCATTCTTGGCTTTTAATATGAATTGAGAAATTCAGTAACATTTTATTAATGATTTATTATTTTTAGATGCATCAGTAGATGAAACAAAAAACTCTGTTAGTTGGGCATCAAAGCATGTTTTGCACATCTTACGAACCGCAAACGATGTATTTGCAAAGCATTGGCATCCAGTTCACGTTACACAATGCGAACCCTCTATTAGCGCCTGGGGGTATGTGATAGAACAGGCTCTCCAATGTTTGATTTCGATGTGAACGAAGAGTGACCCAACTCTAGGTAAATTTAATAATCACCAGAGCCGGGTCAAGTCAAATTGGATGCTCATGTGCCAACGTAGTTTTGTTCCAATTAACCTGTTTATGTCTAGAGGGGTTTGAGAACACATGTTGGTAAAATTAGGGGAGCTTCCTGCAAACTGAACCCAGATGAACTCCCCTTTGTGGTGGAGGCTGCTGGTGGCAGAGGTCACCCCCAGGGTCCAGTGGTGAGAAAAAGAGGCCCGGGGAGGGAATGTGAGGAGCATTGTACAACATGGCTGACACATCTGGAAGATGTTACAGCTGTATAAGAGTGGATGACAAAGACATCAAATATCAGATATCACAGACAAGACACTTTGCCACAGGAAACCCCGTCTTCTTATTTGGTTTTATAATTTGGTTAAGTCCAAAACTGACACAGGTCATACATACACATGTCCAGATACTCAACTCAACGGTGCCACCAGATCTAAAGAAGTAATGGTGCCTCCAGACCTGAACTGACCCAACCTTTACCACTAAAACCAAATATCTACATTATGGGAAACAGGAGTAAACTGAAAACATTACATTGCGATAAACACATCTATGAGGTCCTCTTATACCTCTTTGTAATCCTCTCTCTATAGATCGAGATGTTTGTTTGGAGCAATTGTGTATAACCTTGGCCAGCATGCCACAGACTTTTTCCGGGGAACTAAGATACATTGTTCTGTAGTTAGTGTGTAGCCCAAGGGCAGATAGCAGTGGTTTTCACTTGAGTTTATTTGCCTTGGATTAGGCATAGAAAGAAAATACATAGCAGATATCCTTTATTGGAGGTCTTGGAAAAGTAACTGACCACCTTACCACAGACTTTTTCCGGAGAAGCTAAGATCAGTTGACCTTTACGTAGTGTGTAGCCCGAGTGCTGGTGGCACTGGGTTCCACTTGAGTTTATTTGCCTTTGATTAGACATAGAAGAAAATACAAAACAGAAATACCTTATTAGACGTCTTGGAAATTTAACTGACCAACTTACCACAGACTTTTTCCGGAGAAGCGAAGATGAGTTGACCTTTAGGTAGGGTTTAGCCCAAGGGTAGATGGCAGTGAGTTCCACTTGAGTTTATTTGCCTTGGATTAGACATAGAAGAAAATACAAAGCAGATATACTATATTGGAGGTCGTGGAAAAGTCACTGACCACTAATCAGTGTTGGGGGTAACTAGTTACAAAGTAACTGATTACAGTAACTACATTACTTTTTTTGGTAACGAAGTAAAGTAACTAGTTACAATACTAATATTGGTAACTACACTACTTTACTAGGCTATAGGAGGTAACTACACCACTTTACTAGGCTATAGGAACGCGCTTTCCTGCGTTACCCAAGCCATGCGATACAATCGTTATTTCGAAGAATAGAGAGGGATGAAGTTTATGACTTTTTGTTGTACTTTATGTTTTATTCTGTTTTTTCAGGTTTTGTTCTCATGTTTCCCAAAGCCTGTGTTTATACAATAAACTCTATGCAGAAAGAGTGTCATGTATCTTCTTCTACACGGTCAATTAAGAGAGAGTAAAGTAAAGTAATAAGTAGTGAAGTTACTTTTCAAATGCAGTAACTAGTAAAGTAATCTCATTACAATTTACAGAAGTAACTAGTAATTAGTAACTAGTTACATTTTTTGAGTAACTACCCCAACACTCCCACTAATAGAAGTGATATATCAGTTTCTTCAAGGCTTATGAAGGTTGGGAAACTATTGTCCTGAGAGAGGGATATACATAGGCTGAAAAAAAACAGCATAGGAGTGTCCAAAGTGTTTGATTTTGAACGCACAAAATGTCAAATGTGTACTGTGTGCACATACTGTACCTCTGCGTTCAGGAGAAGGTTTCAGTAGTGGTGTTCTGATGATATAGGATGGGAAAGGCAGATGTCTTATCCCTCATATTTCCTAGTGAGATATGTAATCTTTCACAACCACGTGTAGGGAGGACTAGTGATGGGCCGATCACACCCCCGTTCAGTTCCCACCAGAACATCTCGAACAGGGAAAATGTTCTAGCAAACATGCAAACTCTATTAAAGTCTATGGGACATGAACATGAAAAATCAAAATTCCTCATTTTAAAGGCTTATATCCAAGTTATTGCCATAAAAAGTGTATGGGGACCCTGGTACTGTCCTGGGGACATGTATCAATACAAAAATGTTTTTTAAAACAATCGTTTTTACAGGAGCAGTGATTTTAATTATGCTTAAAGTGAAACAATAAAAATAAAACATTTTAAATATCGTGCCTGGGGGGTCCCCTTAATGTGCCTACAAAGTGGTGCATCTGTACGAGGTATGGAGCCTGCTGCAGCAATACTGACATTTCTAAAGGAAAAAATTTAATTTAAACTTGCTCGCAGCTGTAATGTATTGTCAGCTCCCGGCAATACAGCTGAAAAAAAAAATGAAGAAAAAAACAACATAGGGTCCCCCCCACCCCTGTCAAAGGGCCAGGTATAGATTTTGGGGGGGACCCCATGCTGTTTTTGTTTTTAACTCTGTTATAGGGTTCCTCTTAACCACCTAAATACAGGGCACTTTCACCCCCTTCCTGCCCAGACCTTTCAGCTTTCACTACTTATTGGCATCTATGGGAAATATTGGTCAGCTTGACATGGCACTGCTCCCTGCCTTTAACATTGGCGTCTATGGGAAATCTTGGCAAGCTTAGCATGGCACTGCTCCCAAACTATAAGTGGCAGGGACACAAAACTTGGGGAGCACCGAGAGGGGACCCAGGACTACAACATATCAATACATTTTAAAAGTGGGGAATTTTTGTACACTACACTGACTGCACTAAACTAACTCAACTCACTATCCATTAACTACTTGCCTAATCTCTTTTGTAACCCACTATACACGGCTGCCATGTAAGAAGCAGCCTTATGTAGTGTGGGGCGTGGACTTAGCCCCTGAGCCATGATTGGCTGAAGGCATCCTGCCTTTGGTCAATCATGGCTCTGACAGGACATTGTGCTGTGATTGGCCAAAGCTTACAGGTCTGGTGCATGCTTTGGCCAATCATGAGCAATCAATGCACTGCAACAACGCAGTGCATTATGGGGCGCTCATCGGCGGGCGAACTTCTGCAAACACATAAACAGTTCGCAGTTTGAAGAACACAGAGTCCATCCCTAGGGAGGACACAGCAAAAACCCAAACTGTCCTCATTTTCCATAGTGAGCCACCACAATGGATAAATTACACCATACCTAAAATGTAATTGGAAAATCAGAAGCAGAGTATTCTTAAGGACCAGGCTTATTCTGACACTTTTTGTGTTTTTTTTTTGCTAGAAAATTACCTAGAACGCCCAAACATTATATATATATATACTGTATATATATATATATATATATATATATATATATATATATATATATAATTTTAGCAGAGGTTCTAGAAAATAAAAGATAATGTTACGCCGAGTAAATAAATACCAAACATGTCATGCTTTAAACCTGTGCATGCTCATAGAATGGTGCCAAACTACCATAAAAATCTTTATAGAAGATTTTTACAGGTTACCAGATTAAAGTTACGGAGAAGGTCTAGTGCTAGAATTATTGATTTTGCTCTGACGTTCGCAACGATACCTCACATGTGTGGTGTGAACACTGTTTATATATGTGGGGGTGGCCTACATATGCAATTATGGGAGGATGGGGGCACTTGAAAAACATTTTTTATTATTATGATTTATTTCATTACATTTTTTTTTTTTTTTACACTGTCCCTTGGTAAATTGAGATGTGATCCTCTGTTGGTGGAGTATAATTGGAAAAGTAGAGAGAAGGTCAGGAGAAGAGTATTTTCTACCTTATGGAGGGTCAGGTTGGAGATGTGATCTTATGGTGGTGGAGTATAAGCAGAAAGGTAGAGGGAAGGCCAGAAGACTATTGTCTACCTTATGGAGGGTCAGGTTGGAGATGTGATCTTCTGGTGGTGGAGTATAAGCAGAAAGGTAGAGGGAAGGCCAGAATAGTTTTGTCTACCTTATGGAGGCCCTGGTGGTGGAGTATCAGCAGAAAGGTAGAGGGAAGGCCAGAAGAAGAGTATTGTCTACCTTATGGAGGATCATGTTGGAGATGTGATCTTCTGGTGGTAGAGTATCAGCAGAAAGGTAGAGGGAAGGCCAGAAGAAGAGTATTGTCTACCTTATGGAGGATCATGTTGGAGATGTGAGCTGCTGCTGGTGGGTGTAATCAGAAAGGTAGAAAGAAGGCCAGGATAAGACTATTGTCTACCTTATGGAGAGTCCTGTTAAAGATGTGATCTTCTGGAGGTGGGTGTAATCAGAAAGGTAGAGGGATGGATAAAAGAAAAGTATCGTCTACGTTATGGAGGATCATGTTGGAGGAAGTGATATCCTCATAGGAAGCAAGGTAGAGAGAAAGCCGGGAGCTTTTTGCTACCCTTCAGTGGTCATGTTTGGGTGTGCACAGTGTGCAGATAGTGTCCAGAAAGAAAAAGCAGAAATGAGTAGAGTAAAAAAAAAAAAAAAAAGAAGAAGTCTACACTAAGCAGCCTCACTATCCACTCAGCAATTAACATTTTTCCTGCATATAATTTACTTGCAAACAATTAAAGGTTTGCACATTAGAGGGCTAATGTCTTCCTGACAATGCTCCCCTGGAGGCAGAGATTTAACAAGAGCAGTGGAGGTTTTCAAACACTAAACCCCGGTATTGTTAAAGATAATCGGCCTGGAACAAGATTAGGGTTGAGATGCTTCAATTGTTCTCGGCAGAAAACCTTAATTTGTTTTAAATGAAGAGATCGTTTAGAAGTGAATGTGCACACGAGGCGTCTGATCTCTCCCGCTGACACATGAAGGATTCAGCCTCGTGCCTCGCCATGTCTACTATCTACTCTACTGCGCCATCAGTCAGCGCAACAATGGCCTAGTCTGATAGGAACACATGTAAATGGCCCACGTCTTGTTACATATCAGAGCATTTGATTGCACAGATAACATTAAAATGCTTGCTGGAGAATGAAACACATTATCTTCCACTTCTGTGAACCGACACAGTGTATCCAGTATGTCATTCTGAACTGAGACTGAACAGAATGACTCTGCTCAGTGTTCTCTGTATAGCACTATGGTATATGTCAGGGCTATATAAATGTAAAATAATAATAGTGTGTTACTTTGGAGGGTGTAAGCTTCTCTTCTGCAGAGACAGATGTGACTGGCTGAGTGCTCTCTGTACAGCACTACAGAATATCTCAGAGCTATATAAATGTTTAATAATATCAGTGTGTGCAGTGGCGGCTGGTGCTCGTTAATTGGGGGGGGCAAACCAATTTGGGGGGTAATTCGGGGGGTCCCCCCCGAATGGCCAGCCGACTGGCCTGCCTCCTTACCTCCTCCTATCCGAGCCGGGGAGTGCTGGATGGCTGAGCCACTTCAGTGTGTCTCCTCCCTCTTCCTGGCCAGTTGGCAGTAAAATCGCTTCCCCTTTTGGCCAATCGGGCAAGGGGTCCCACACCCTCTTCCTGATTGGCTGGGAGGAGAGTCAGTGTGACAATAGCGAATATCTATTCACTATTGCCATACAACTGGGGGGGGGGGGGGCTCAGGGTGCAGTGCTCTACGCCCCAAGCCCACCCTTTTTTGAAGCCTATTAGAGCCTCTGGCTCTAATCACGTGCTTCAAAAAAAAAAAAAAAATCCCGTAATTGGAATCCATGCATGTAGATTAGGGGGCCGGATGCATGGATGGGGGGGGGGGGCAGCGCCCCTGCGCCCCTAATGGAGTGTGTGACTATGAAGGGACAATAAAGTGTGAGCCTCTGGTGCAGAGACTAATAAGACAATGTTCTCATATGTGGCATATGTTAGAGCTACATTGTATATAAATATATAATAATATTTATTTATAATAATAATAATAATAATGTGTTACTTTGGAGGGACATTATAGTGTAAATTTTTGTTTATTAAAAATCTTACAAACATAATTAAAACATATTTACATATATACAAAATAAATCAAAAAATATATATAAACAAAAATAGCTTACATCAGCGTATAAACAGAAAATTGATTTTTTGGCAGAAAAAAAAAAAAACCCATAAAGAAAACTAAATATACCAACTAAGACACATTTTCATATTATTATCATGATTAAACTCAACAAAGCCCTAACCTCCACCTAAACACAACCTCAGGGTAGGAAACGATTACACATTTCACCCATGGATGCAGTCTTTTTCCAAAAATCCAATCATATAAAAAATCTAGGGGCGTGAAAGGACAGAAAGAAAAGCCGCACACCCAGAGACTGACAGACAGCAGCTACGGGGACCTGACATTCCTCCAGGCCTTTGTCCAGGCTCCCAGCCGCCACATGTCCTTGTCAAGATCCTGAATCTTCCCAACCTCACCCAGAATATTGTGCACCACCACCTCGACAGGAAGGACTTTTTTCCGAGTGAAAACCTGACACCGAGCATTCCACGTGAAGTAATGGACTACTAAGCTATCTACAAAAAGACACTCAAAATCAAAATCCTGATGCGTCTCAAACGACCCGTACGACCACTACGCATAACTCAAGCGGGAAAGGAAAGGGATACCCAGAGCCCCACCAACCCGCTTATAGACTTCTATATTAAAGGGGCTCTAAAGCAAGAAATGGTCCATCGTCTCCTCCACACCTCCACACTACAATCTTGGACAACCGCGGTTCTCCGCAGAGCGATGCTTCAAGTTGCCCTTCACATAAAGTCTGACATTGAAGCAGGCCAAATGCCAAACTCTAAAGGGATTCTCTCTAGATTAATCAAACTCCTGGGAAATCCCTCAAGGCCAGTGGCTTGCTAAAGCCAGATTTAACAACCCTCCTCTCCAGGGCCTCCCTAGGAAGAGACTTAATTTCCTTCACTGTCACTCACCACTGCGGAAACATTTTCAGGCACAGGGCAACGTAAGACGGGAGCTTACCAGAGCTTGACAGGGGCTTTTCACTGGCCCACCATTCTCCCAGCTTCACAGAAAAGGCCTAAACCAGGACTGAAAAATACAAACCCACCCAGACCAGCATGTTACCAAAATTATGTTTCAAAAACATCAGAGAACAAAATACCACCGGGTTGACCATACCTAGGCCATCCATCCCCCTGGAAAGGTAGGTTACAGACCTCTTACCAAGGTTCAGTTTGTTCCCCCAAAACAGCTGAAAAGACACAGGTGTAGAGCTTCGCAAAAAGAGATACTGGCAAAACACAGACAAAGCTGACATACAGTAATACCGGGATCAGGTAAGTTTTAATCAGGTCAATCCTTTCCCTGTAAGAGAGTTTCCATTCCTTCCAGCTGGCAACATTGGCATCTTGTAGCCTGCTTTCCCAATTTGCAAGGACATAATCGACCGGGCCAAATTTGATGCCTAAAACTCTAATTTCCTGCTGGGGCTCTGGGAAGGTGTCAGGAAGCTCGAAGCTTTGACCTTCCTCTCCCATCCAGAAAACATCCCTTTTATCCTGATTGATCTTTGACCTGGATGCCTCAGCAAACTGCTCTATCACCGAGACTACCTCCCCCGCCTCCTCTGTCCCAGAGATGAAAACAGATACATCATCAACATAGGCCACAACCCTCAAAGGGGGCTCACCGGGAAGGCTCTCTAACCTCCTGATGAAGGGATCAATTGCGAATGCGTATAGCAGAGGACTCAAAAGACACCGCTGGCGCACACCCGAGCCAATCTTAAAGGGCCGTCTGATCCAACCATTTGCAAGCATGACGCTTTCAGCTTCCTCCGCAAACGCTGGTAGGTGACATACTTATCAATCAGTTTTTTTCTTCCTATGGCCTTAAAAAACCCAACAATCCTTTGTTTTGTAAGCTGCCACCACTGTGACTTACTGTTGCAAAAAGTCCATGATCGATACCTGTGCCTGTGTGAAATAAAATCCTCAAAGAATTGACTCTTCTCATCATCCAGGAGTGCCGAATTCAGCTTCCAGGTACTCCTCCCCCTAGGTGGTGTATGGGGACTATTCAGAGTCACAGACAGAATATAGTGATCAGAAAACTTCACCACCTGACACACTGGTGCAGAGAAGGCGGAGTCCCCCTTTAAATAGAAAATCTATCTATTCTACTCTGACTATTACCTCGCTGAAAAGTGAATTCCCTGTCATCTGGGCAGCAATGAATGTGCACATCAACCAGACCTGCCTCTCTAGCTATTTGATTTAAAAAAAAAAACGTCACAGTCCAGCCTGGCTCCAGTTCCTTTCCTGTCCTTAGTCCTCGTGACTGTGTTGAAATGACCAACAAAGACAACTTGCCTGGCTGTAAAAAAAAGAAAGTCTTGATCTTCATGAAGAGGCATGGGCCCCCGTTTTGCCTGGGGCCTATAGATATTAATCAGGCGCAGGTCCTGCCCCCCCCCCCCCCATGGAGATGTCTAAGACCATGCATCTCCCCATTTCTACCTCAATAATCCACCAGCAGGTTACCATGCTGGAAAAAAGTAAATCAACTCCAGTGTAAGGCTCGGCCACAAGAGACCAGCAGGAGGGCCCATGCCTCCACTCCCTCTTCACTAGATGAATATCGGCCAAACTAGACAACCAGGTCTTTTGCAAAAAGAAATTATCAGCATCAAACCTGCTGAGTAAAAATAAGGCCATGTTACGAGCACTTACTGATTTTATGCTGAAAACATTATTACTGTGCATGAATGTGAATAAAGACAATATACAAAGTCCATTTAGTAGTCCTTAGATGAAAATGAATTCAGTGAAAAAAAAAACTTGTGTTGAGTAAAGAGAACCACAAGTCCCAGCATGCAGATTGTATCCGTACTTCTCTCACAGCAAACAGGAAGAGGTCACCCGTGGGTTAAGACACACCAAATAGCAGATTACCAGATCATAATGGCCACCCGACTTAATGGAGAAGCCAATTGCGCTTAACAAGGGGTTAAAAAGCTGCCAGGTGTCGATCCTCAAGATGTCATTACAGGTATACATTCACATGAAGGTGCATAGGAGCCACATAGGTAAAAAGAGGATAACAGAGGCACATAGCCTAATAACGTTTTAAAACTTCAATCTAGTTTATTTAAAAAGGTGCACTCACATAGGTAAGAAGACAGTTGTTACGAACCTCAGCGTAAAAAGGAATGAAACCGCCGTTTAGTGGATGTACCACCTTTGCAGCATGTACGAATTACCCCTGTAGCACACCAGCATACGAATAATCATCCAAAGAGGGCCCCAAACAATCAAACAGCTTTCTGTATAATAAATCTCCCTCCAAAAACGAGACAAAGCTCCGAGTTGAGGGTAAAACAGGAAGGCGATTTATTGGAAGAACACAGCACACTTTTATACAGAATTTGGAACATCCTTCCCCCAACAACTGCTTTCCAATTGGTCAATTGCACAGTACCTGCAGTTCCCCATAAGGTCCTCTCCAGCCATGCAAATGAGGGCTTGAAAATGAGTCAGCAGTGATTGGTCAGATAGCTTGACCAGAAGGACTGCCATGTATAAGGAGACAGAAGCCCCCAGGGGGCAATTAATGTACACAACAGCCAGACACAGAACAATGGTTCCATAACGAGCCCTCAATACACATTACTCTGAGTGTCAATACATCTCTTAGCAGACAGCAGGCAAGTTCATTAGCACACCCGACAATAGGTGAATGGAGAGCCACCTCAGACAGTCCGTCTCCTTATTGAACTTCCTGGAATGACCATATTAGGAGTGGTACTTCCTGTCCAGAGCCCTCATACTATACAGGGAATAACATTGTCATTTTACAAGGGAGACACCATTCCTGCAAGGGGGCTGTACGGGCCGTGGAACAGCCGAACAAACAGACGAAAGGAGGCAGCAACAATCGAATACAAAGTCAGATGGTTCTGTCACAACAGTCAAGCATATCCATATCCACAAAACACTGGTTAGTGTAGGAGCTGCAGTGTCTCCGCATTCGTAGGTAAAAAACCGGCTAAGGGGCGTGGCGACGTCACGTCTGGTACCTTCCAACGCGTTTCGTCATAGGGTTGACGTTGTCAGGGGCGTGGCCTTTTGCTGCTGTTGGTCTGCTGGCACCTGTGGCTCCACAAGCCTGTGCTCTGCTCTTGTTGCACTGACTTAGCAACTGTGTGTGCTGCTCTTTTTCATCACGGTTTCTTTGATATAATAATTTTTGAGCAAACATATGTAGCACAGAAATCTTTCCTGTTTTTTTAATATGTGAAGGATGGCTGCCACGAACGCGTGTATTGTGGGCAGTGCAATATGTAGGTGGGGCATTTGTGTGGGTGTGACTTGGGGAAGAGACACAGGGGGCCCCATGACCTCCTATTGCACGGGGGGGGGGGGGGCATGAGTTGTCAGTCCGCCCCTGGATTGGCTCAGTGTTCTCTGTACAGAACTGAGGAATATGGCAGAGCTATATAAATGTCCAAAATTAATAATAATAATAAAGTGTGTGACTGTAGTGAGACATTAAAGTGTGAGCTTCTCTGAGTTGGGAAGTGGTGTGATTGGTTTGTCCCTGAGGACAATACATGTTTGAGCTAAAATAACCCGTTGATCCCATCTCTGTGTACCGTAGACAAAAAAATAAGGATCTCAGACACATCTTGACTTTTATCTCTGCGTCGCATTCACAGAAATGGATACATTCCATTCCATTGTATGTGATCCCGGTCAGCTCTGTATTGAAGGATGATGTTGACATTATTGGATATGCAGAAAGCAGAATAAGAGTTTCTTTATAGGAATTTGGTAATGTCAGAAGAATTTAAATTGGCCCTTAAGTTGAATGAGCAAGAAGAACACATTTTTATTGCTCGGTCCCGGGTCTGACCCTTTCTGCTTGTTTGCGTGTTTTCGGCTTACTTTCTGGAAATATGCGACAAGTTCATCGTTCATCTGTACCTTATTCCTTTGTGTTGTGCATTTGTCAACATCTCGCCATTGTATCATTGTACCTTTTTACTTTTTCAAATGTCGTTCCACTTTGGAGTTGATTTAAGTTCGGAAAATGAAAACGGTAAAGTTTTTAGCAATATAAATGTTTTATTTTTTATATTTTCTTTTGTTATCTTTTTATCTAAAGATATTTTGAAGGACTAAAAGTGACCACACACTTTACAATCTGATTGTACAATCTATGTTAGATTTTCCAAAACTATATAGTACCAGGGCTTGTCTGGTTGGATAGAAATTGAAAGGTTTGTTTAGGTTTGTCCTAGGTCTAGTCCAGGGGTATTGGATTAAAATTCACAGAGATCGATCACATTTTCTTCAAGTAGAGGTACAAATCTTATGATTGTGTTATGGCTCTGATCCTTCATATCACAGCTCCCCTTTACATCAGTGTACTCAGCCCCTCCTCACTTTCACATCACAGCCCCCCCCCCACCTTACATCAGTGTCCCCAGTCCCCCCTTCAGATCACAACCCCACCTTACATCAGTGTCTTCAGTCCCCCGTCACATCACAGCCCCCCTTTACATCGGTGTTCTCAGTGCCCCCTTCACATCACAGCTTCACATTTACATCAGCTTACTAAGGCCCTCCTTTAGATCACAGCTCCCCCTTTACATCAGTGTCCTTAGTGCCCCCTTCAGATCACAACCCCACTTTACATCAGTATCTTCAGTCCCCCCCATCCCCGTTACATCACAGCCCCCCTTTACATCAGTGTCCTCAGTGCCCCCTTCACATCACAGCTCTCCTTTTACATCAGTGTCCTCAGTCTCCTCCCTTCAGATCACAACCCCACTTGACATCAGTATCTTCAATCCCCCGTGACATCACAGCCCCCCTTTACATCAGTGTGATCAGTTCCCCCTTCATATCACAGCTTCACCTTTACATCAGCTTACTAAGGCCCTCCTTCAGATCACAGCTCCCCCTTTACATCAGTGTCCTCAGTGCCCCCTTCACATCACAGCCCACCTTTACATCAGTGTCTTCAGTCCCCCTTGCAGATCACAACCCCACTTTACATCAGTATCTTCATTGCCCCCTTTACATCACAGACCCCCTTTACACTAGTATCCTCAGTGCCCCTTTCACACCACAGATCCATCTTTACACCAGTGTCTTCAGTTTTCCCTTCACATCACAGACCCTCCTTTAAATTAGTGTTGGGCACTAAAGGGTCTGTAGAGCCTTGAAGAATTGACTAGCGAAACACTTGGCATTGATGACCCCTATTATATAGTGCCCGTCTAAGTACCCATCATATACGTCCCTTTCCGTCAGAGATTGCTTTTACAACATGTGTTCTCAGTCACATCAAAGCCCCCATTTACATTAGTGTCCTCAGTCCCCTCATTCACATCACAGCCCCCCCCCCCTTTTACATCAGTGTCCTCAGTGCCTCATTTACATCACAACTCCACTTTACATCAGTATCTTCAGCCCCCCTTCACATCACAGACCCCCCCCCCCCCCTTGCATCAGTGTCCTCAGTCCCCCCTTCAGATCAAAGCCCCTCTTTTACATCAGTGTCTTCATTCCCCCTTTAGATCACAACCCCCCTTTACATCAGCATTCTCAGTCCCCCCTTAAGATCACCCACCCCATTTACATCAGGGTCCTCAGTCCTCCTTCAGATCACAGCCCCCCTTTACATCAGTGTCCTCAGTGCCTCCTTCACATCACAACCCCACTTTACGTCAGTATCTTCAGTCCCCCCTTCACATCACAGCCCCCCTTATAACATTGTCATCAGTCCCCCCTTCAGATCACAACCCCCTTTACATCAGTGTCCTCAGTCCCCCTTAACATTACAGACTCCCTGCCCTCATGTACATGCACATACGAACATAAACGCCTGCCTCTGGGGTACCAGAGCAGCGGTAGACCACCTGGGGGATATAATACCACCAGGTTGGATTGTGGACACATTTTATTCAATGTGATGGAGGAAAAGCAGGAAAGTTTGTTCCTTGTTTTTCCCGCATAACACCGACACTGAAAACATAACAGGAGAAGCAGAATTGGAGAATCATTGCCATATTTTTATTCCAGACAAGCACTTTGGATCAGTCCAGATAAGCTGGACTTTGTTGACAAATCCTCAACAGCGTGGTGTGCGCACAATGCGATCCCTCAGTACATCCCATTGTTCTCGGGTATCTGGGCAGTTGTTCTCCTCCATCCATAACTCAAGAAACGAGGGGGAAGAAAGCCTCATAAAATCCAGTTTTACAATAGCTTGTCTAGCAGATGACAGCTTCAATGTGTTTGCATTTATTAGGAGGAGAAACATATTCTGGGCTGCTCACCAGGGACAAACCGCTGAGATTTGAGGTTAAGCTGAAACGCTTTAATGAAAGAAAACATTTCACTTTACATAAGCATGTGTCTGGAAAAAAAAAAGAGCAAAATGAGAACGGGGATCGAAGTGCGTGCGGATGAATACACACACGTACTTACATGAACACATACCGTACAGGACTGACCTTTACATGAACAGGCCAGAAGAACAGAAACCCTTTGTATGCAACCGAATTGGGCATATGTAGTAGTGCATATTGTAATTTGCATATAAGCCCCACCCCACACTTTATCCGGCCTGCGAGGTGCAGAACAGCCCCATCCTTGAATAAATCTGCTTATTTATTAGAGGTGTTGAAAAATGCAAGAGGCTGAGGCATTGGACTCAACTTTGGCCACTCAAAACGCAAGGTGGGAGCCACCCGAAATAAAAGTCACACCAAAGGTAAAAATAATAAAATAAATACATACCAAACATGTTATACTTACCTGCTCTTTGCACAAAGCAGCTCTGATCCTCCTCTTCTCCGGTCCCCTGCTGGCACTCCTAGCTCCTCCTCACTGCTGAGTACCCCCATAGCAAGCTACGGGCAGTGCCGGGACAAGGTCATCTAGAGCCCAAGGTGTGACCATGCCAAACTGCTCCCCCCCCCCAAGATGTATGAGCATTATGTCAGCAAAAATCCCCCCCCCCCAGGGTTCCCTCGCAGGCCTCATGACAGCAACCTTAGCACTCAATCTTCCACACAACTCCCCTGCTGCCCAGGCTCCATGATATTTAAGCACTGATCCAGCCACCCTGCTAGGGACTTCTACCTGGGGATTGGCCAGAGTCCCTCAAATATGCAGATCAGGACCTCCTGGCCTCCACCCACTAACTTCCAGAAGCTTCTCCAAGCTTCCAGAACCAGGGGGGAGATACCAGAGACCCGCCCTGCATAGCCCTCCGGCCTGACCTGGAGTAACATTGACCTGATTACAGACTCCCACAACTACCATGAGTCAACAAAATAAATTTACCTACACTAGTTGCACACTAGAGGGTGCTAAGTATGTAACCCAATCAGTCGATATGCCCCTCACGGTGAAGTGGATTTTAAGTTGACTTGACCCTAAATTATCAATCAAATTATCTTTTCACTGTGCAATTTAATAATATGATCAATCGCAATACAATTGATTTTACGACTAAAGTATCTTAGTGCCACTGGTTTCAGCAAACCGAACAATAATTTTTCACCCTGGCCGATCCAACGTAGCAGTGGTGGCTGGTGCATTGGGGGGCGCAGGGGCGCCGCCCCCAATATCCATGGGTCAGGCCCCCTAATCTACATGCAGAGGTGCCAGACGCATGGATTCCAATGGTTTTTTTGTTTTTTTTTTAAGCACGTGATTAGAGCCAGAGGTTCTAATAGGCTTCAAAAAAGCAGAGCAGAGCACTGCTCCCCGAGCCCACCCAGTTGTGTGACAATAGCAAATGAATATTCGCTATTATCACACGGATCCTCCTCCCAACCAATCAGGAAGCGACCCGTTTTTTCCCGATTGGCCGAAAGGAGAGGCCATGCTATTGGCCAAGGAGGAGGAGGAGGGAGGAGATGCAGGGGAAGCCACCACCGCCACTTGGGGAAGCCGCCACTGCCTCCTCTCCACTTCAGTCCAGGGTGAGTGAGCCGGCAAAGGGGAGGGATGGTATGGTGTGTGAGCGAGCTGGTGTGGTCTGCTGCCCCCCGGCCCATCGAGCACCAGCCACCACTACAACGTAGTATAAATTGATCGGAAAGGGCAGTTATGGCTATTTGATCAAATGGAACGATCGGATAATAGCAAAGAAGCCACGATTACTGTGCGTTCACCATCATCGCTGCTGTGTGCATTGTCTAACTGAGCAAGCCGGAGGAGACATTTGTGTATCTTCTGACTCAACCAAAGTGTTGCAGCAGCGAAGACACGTCCGGCCACGTGGTGCGCGGCAAGAAAACGACGGGTTCCTGCAAATGAGAATCTTTAGATTCCCCGATCGTCTTACATGGGGAAATTAAACCGTCAGATCATATTTGGATGACACAAGGCAGCACTTGTTGCCAACAGAAAGAGGCAGAGAGAATGGGAGAGACACGGACACACCACTTGTCATTGATCCCTCCGGCGCTCAGCACCCAGCAGGGTTGAGAAGGATGTTTTATTTGTCTTGGATGGCCGGGGTTAAATAGCAGGAGTTAAAGTGTTTACATTACTTGTACAAACCCGGCCTGGCTTCCATTTAGAAGTATGATTTATGAGCAGTGTGGGGGCTGCGGGCGAGCTGGACAAATATATGAACTCTGCAGATTCCTGTCTGCTTGCAAAACTTCGCCTGTCCATTGTGCAACATGGTGCAGAATGGGCCTCATCCATGGAAAACCACCTCTACATCTCATACAACCAAGGCAGGATTTCCATTGGTCGCCCCCCATTAGGAAGCTTCCATTTTCAGCCACCTGTATAATAGAAATACCTAAAGCCACCCAAAGCATTTCCCTCTATAGCAACGTTTCTTAAACTTTTTTCAGTCGAGGCACCCTTCAAAATTGTAGAAAATCCCAAGGCACCAGTGCCGGGACACCCCATGTTCCCCTGTGGGGGTGGGTCCGGGTCCAATTGCTTCTGGTTCAAGACGTCATTGTTTAATATATCAAGCAAGGGCTGAAACATGGCCCATAGGCTCTGAGGAGGAGGTGAAGCCTCGAAACGCGTAAGCCTAGCTTCAGAGGACGCTATACCTTGTGGTTTTGATGCGAATGGCACTATATCCATTTGATATGCTTTTATCAAGACTATGTTTGTGAGTATTTTTATAGCTTTTATTCAATAAAACCTTAAGGCTGCATTCACATGTCAGCTTATAATCGCGGGCAGAACCGCCGCGGTTCCGCCCGCGATTCGGAGATTTATTGCAAATCGCGGGACGCCTAGCGTTGCCCGTTGATTTGCAATAGCCCCCCAAATGCCGAGCGATGTTGCCGCGATTTACGCCCGGCGAATCGCGGCAACATCGCGCAAACAAAATCGCGGGACGCAATACGCTCCAAAGAAGCTCTTGTACTTTTTTGGAGCGTATTGCGTCCCGCGATTTTGTTTGCGCGATGTTGCCGCGATTCGGCGGGCGTAAATCGCGGCAACATCGCTCGGCGTTTGGGGGGCTATTGCAAATCAATGGGCAACGCTAGGCGTCCCGCGATTTGCAATAATCTCCGAATCGCGGGCGGAACCGCGGCTGTTCTGTCCGCGATTATAAGCTGACATGTGAATGCAGCCTTAGGCCCCTTTCATACGGGTGATCAGATCCGATTCGCCTGTCAGTTTTTCAGGCAGACCTGATCGGATGCTCCATGCATCCCTATGGGGCAGCGGTGTCAGCGGAGACATCTTCTTTGACACCCGCTGCTATCCGATCCGGTCCGTGAAATCCGGACGGATGGAAACCCTATTTTCAATCCGACTGAAGGATCGGATGAGAATGGACAGGCGGTCAGTTCTCATCCGATCTCCCCATAGAGGACAGCGGGGATCTGACAGCTCCGTCTCTGCACACAGAGCAGAGACGGAGCTGTCATCCGCCTGCTCAGCGGGGGATCAGCGTATCGATCCCCCACTGAGCAGAACAGACTCCGTCGGGCGCACCACCCGTGTGAAAAGGGACCTTATAGAGGATAATGCACTAGGCTGGTGCGCCCTTGTGTTTGCTCTTTGATTTTACAAGATCATCAAGCGCCCAGGGCAAAGATGCCAAAGGGCGCCCCCTTTCCCCCATTCATGATGTGCAATTTTAGAGAGTCCTACACTCAGAAAACCATTGCGCCCAGGGCAACCGTCTCTGCAAGTCACGCTTTAGAATTATGGACAGTGTGGAGGCCCCCCCATTCTAAAATGTAAAAAATTATTCTAATAGCTTTACATAATGCAGCAACATCCACGCACATAGGACACCCAACGTTAGAGGTGATTTATTCTTCCAAGGAAAATACACTTTTGCACACTAGTATTCTTATGTTTCTCTTCTCCATCAGTTTCTCTCCATCAGTCAGCTAATGTGACCCCAGTACTGAGGGAGTGGGTCACAAGGATGCTTTGGAGGCAACAGACATCCTCCTTATTAACCACCTAACGACCAGAAGGTTTTACCCCCTTAATGACCAGGGCATTTTTTGCTATACAGCACTGCATTACTTCAGCTGACAATTGCGCAGTCCTGCGACGCTGTACCCAAATAGGCTGTTCCCCACAAATAGGCCTCTTGCATATTATACTCCTGTTTAAGCATCTACTTTTTCATCTTTTTTTTTATGTATTTGAGCGTATTTAGGCGCAAATGCGCGGAAACGTATTTTCATGTTCTTGTTTTGTGCTTTATATAAATGGCCATTTGCGCAATCGCGCATAGATCACCCTTTAGAACAGGCCAGGCCAGGGTCCCCCATAGATCCCCCTTTAGAGCAGGGTCCCTACAGATCCCCTTTAGAGCACGCCAGGGTCCCCATAGATCCCTCTTTAGTCTTACCTTTTCACCTATATTTCCCGTGCTACCAGGTTTTCCTGCACCACCAGCTACTCCAGGCTCTCCCTGCAAAGAATATATATATATATATTAGGGATCGACCGATTATCGGCAAAGCCGATATATCGAGGGCCGATCTGCACTTTCCCGGATATATCAGAATCGGCCCCGGAGGTTACCGATATGACTGATATTTCGGGAAAGTGCTGTACCGGAGTGATGGCTGCAGCTAGAGGCATCACCCCGGTACCGGCATCCATAGCCAACGGTCGGCTGTCTTGTAATGACAACCGATGCGGCTGACAAGTCGCTCGGCTGTCATTACAAGGAGCGGGAGGGGACGTCTCCCCCCTTCCGCCGCCTTCCGCGGCTCGCCCGGGTCTTCCGTCCCACAGGGATACCTGGGCATCCTACCTGCATGGCCGCCGAAGACCCGATCAAAGCTGCATTCGGCTCTGATTGGGTCTCCTTGTAAAAACCAGGAAGTGATGTCATGATGACATCACTTCCGGATACTCGGCACCAAATTCAAAAAAATTACAGCATTCAAAACAGCCAAATTTGGTGTTTTGAATGCTTTTAAGTGCAGAGGAGGGACCCCCATATCTCTCCTCAAAAGTACCTGTAAAAAAAAAAAAAAATAATAATTTTTTTTGTCCGAAAATATCGGCAGATATCGGCCGATACCGATATGCGATGACCAAAATATCGGTATCGGTATGGGCAATAAAAAACGATATCGGTCCATCACTAATATATAAACATATATATATATATATATATATATATATATACACACATATATATATATATATATATGGCCAATATGACCCCCTTTATAGCAGGCCAGGATCCCCATAGATCCCCTTTAGGGCATGCCAGGGTCCCCATAGATCCCCCTTTAGAGCAGGCCGGGCCAGGGTCCCCCATAGATCCCCTTAAGAGCAGGGTCCCCAAATATCCCCCTTTAGAGCAGGCCAGGATTCCCATAGACCCCCCTTTAGAGCAGGGTCTCCATAGATTCCCCTCCTAGAGCAGGCCAGGAAATTTCCAGGGGGTGAGCACTTGCCCCCCCCCCTTCCCCCTCTTGCGGACGCCCATGGATCACGGACAGGTGGCTGGTAGATTGTGGTCTGAGCTTGCTGACCCACCATCCCAGAGCATCAGACAGAGTGCAATGCAGAGGGACTACAGTGAATGGATGGAAAAAATTGTAAATGAACCCTGTTCCCATCTCATCTTATGTGAAAAGCTTAACATAAGTGATAAAAAACAATGCACAAATGTGATCACCGCCGCTCTTCCCCGATCGTCGGGGATCGAGTGTGGAGATCTGCTGCTTCTGTAAACAAGTAGTTCTGTAGTGCGATCTGTCCCTGTGTCACACAATCCCCTCCCCCAACACACGTCAGTAAGCACCAGGCATACATTAACCCCTTGATCACCAATAAAAGTTAACCCCTTCCCTGCCAGTGTCATTTTTACAGTAACAGTGCATTTTTATAGCACTGATTACTGTAGTAATGTCACTGGTACCCCCAAAAGTGTCAAGAATGTCAGTCAAGGGTCCGATCTGTCAGCTGCAATGTCGCAGTCCCGCAAAAAAATCGCAGATCGCCGCCATTACTAGTTAAAAAAAAAAAACAATAAAAATGACATAAATTTCCCGTAGTTAGTAGCTGCGATAACTTTTGCGCAAAACAATCAAAATACGCTTATTGCGATTTTTTTTTTTACCAAACATAGGTAGCAGAATACAAATTGGCCTAAAATGTTAAAACATTTGGATTTTTACATTTTTTTTGGGGGGAATTTCATATAATATTGTTATTTTTTCAAAATTGTAGCTCTTTTTTTGTTAGTTCAAAAAGTAAAAATTGCACAGGTGATCAAATACCACCAAAAGAAAGCTCTGTTTGTGGGGAAAACAAGGAAATACATTTAATTTGGGAACAGCGTCGCACGACTGCGCAATTGTCCATTAAAGTAACACAGTGCCGAATCCCAAAATATGGCCTGGTCAGGAAGGGGATAAAATCTTCCGGGCTTAAAGCGGTTAAAAATATGCTCATTGAGAATTTTTTTGTCAAAGACATGTAGCTAAATACATTTTGGCCTAAATATATGACAAAAATTGAATATATTGGATATTTTTTAACTGTCAAAGTAGAAAAATATTGTTATTTTTTCAAAATTGTCGCATTTTTTTATTAATATCGCAAAAAATGAAAAGCGCAGAGGTGATCAAATACCACCAAAAGAAAGCTCTGTTTGTGGGAAAAAAAGGACTTAAATTTCGTTTGGGTGCAGGGTTGCATGACCGTGCAATTGTCAGTTAAATTCGCACAGTGCTGAATCGCAAAAAGTGGCCTGGACGTAAGCAGGAAAATCCTCCGGTGGTAAAGTGGTTAACTGGAGGAAGGTAGAGATCCTTGTTACTGCTTAGCAGGAACACAGGATCTCCATCTTCCTCTCTGACAGACCGCCGTTCTGCCTGTCCTGTGATCAATCAGCGGGTCCAGATGGACTCGCTGATCGATTTCCGCTGTGACCAATCACAGCGGGAGCGAGCCGCTGATGGCCAGAGCCTGTGCACGAAATCACGTACAGGTATGTAATTTTGCGCAGGAGGGGCGCCCTGCCACAGTATATCTATGTGGGGCAGTCCAGAAGTTGATAAGGTAGAACTATAGGCAAAACCTCTTTTTTTTTTTTTTGGATAGAGCAAGGAAGGGTTATAACCTCTGCCAGTTTTATTTTGACAGGGAGATTTACCTTCACTTCCTGTCCCAGAGCCAAACAGGAAGTGAGAGGAAATCCCTGCAAATTAAAGGAATTTCTTGGGGACACCCAGGTCACCAGAGCTAGATGTCCCCTCTATTACTTTTCTGGGGACAACCCAAAAATTTCACTTTCAATGATAATAGTAAACAGGACAAATAGAGAGGGTGAATCTCCTTAAAGTGGAAGTAAAGTCTTTTTTTTTTACTTGTACCCACAGGAAAGTCTATATTAAGGCTTACCTATAGGTACTGTGAATATCTCCTAAACTTGCACAGTTTAAGAGATATTCAGAGGGCATGCAGCCGATTATGTCATCGGCGCTGGACCTCTAGAGCCTGTGCTGTAAACGGCCGCGCGCATGCGCAGGAGTGACGTTCGGCGCCCTGGCTCATTCACAGCGCTGGAGCCCGCAAACCCGGGGAAGATGTCAGCCGTTTCAGCGGTAAGCGGGCGCCGCTGGAAGGGCTTTGTTCTAAGGTAAGTATTTCATTAAGAGCTAGTATACGAAGCTCATTATGCCTTTGTCTTACAGGGTTTTGTTTGTTTTTCCCAGGGTTTAACGGGGAGAGGGGGGGGGGGGCACAGACAGCAATAATGTCTAATATTTCTCCCCCCTATCCACAACTAAAAAATAAAATGTTTTGCCTTTAGTTATACTTTAACCACTTCAATACCGAACACTTTCAGCCCCCCTTCTCGCCAAGCTCAATTTTCAGCTTTCAGTGCTGTCGTGTTTTGATTGACAATTGCGCCGTCATGCCACACTGTGCCCAAACAAAATTGTAATCATTTTTTTAGACAGACAGCTTTTTTGTTTGTGGTAATTGATCACCACTGGGGTTTTGTTTTTTGCTAAAGAAAAAAAAAAAAAAAAAGGAAACTTTTGAAAAAAAAAGTTTTCCTTAGTTTCTGTTACAAAATTTTGTAAATAAGGAATTTTTCTCCTTCACTGATGTGCACTGATGAGGTGGCACTGACGGGGGGAACCGATGAGGATGGCACTGATGGGGGGAACCGATGAGGATGGCACTGATGAGGAGGCACTAATATGCAGCACTGATGGGGACTGATATGCGCACTGATGGGCAGCACTGATGGGCCGCACTGATAGGCTGCACTGAAAGGCAGTGCTGGTAGGTACTAATGGGCAGCCTTTATGGGCACTGATAAGTGACAATGATGGGCACTCATAGGCAGCACTGGTGAGCGGCACTGATGAGCACTGACAGGCATCACTGATGGGCACTGAAAGGCAGCACTGATGGGCACTGATTAGCATCACTAATGGACACTGTTGGCAACACTGGTGGGCATGATTGGGCATCACTGGTGGGCACTGGCAGGCATCGCTGATGGGCACTGATTAGCATCACTAATGGACACTGATTGGCAACACTTGTGGGCACAGGTGGGCATCACTGGTGGGCACTGGCATTTATCGCGGATGGGGGCTACACTAATAATCAATGCATTGATTATCAGCACAGATCCCCCCATCAGGAGAGCCACTTAGCAACTCTCCTCCACTCACACACTGTCAGCGCAAGTAGAGGAATTCCGGCGCAAGTAGAGGACCCGGTTCACACTTGTGCGACTTGTTCAGCGTCTTGGGACTGCAAAGTTGCATGACAACTTCAAGTCGTACTCCATTATATTGTTCAAAATTAGACTTTGGGACAATTTTAAAGCGTTTTGAGGTCCATAGACATAGGCATTGGTTCAAGTCCAGTCAAAATCCCTGAAAAAAATTGTGGCAAAATCATGGTAAAATCGCTGGACTTTTAGGTCGCATAAGTGTGAAAGGGGCCTAACCGACACTTCCTATTTACACTGTGACCATCTGTGATTGGACACAGCTGATCACGTGATAAAACGCCTATGTCATAGGCTCTTTACCATGTTCGAAGATGCGGTGTGTCTGGGCAACACACCGCACCAGTGATTGCCGCGCTACACGCCCCTTGGGGCACGCTTGCTCTGAAGGACGTCATATGAGGTCCTCTGAGAACAACGGAACCCCCGCCCGGCCGTCATCCTGCTATAGGCCGGGCGGGAAGGTGTTAAGGTTTAACATGTTGGGCATCTATTTGCTCGGTGCAACCTCGTCTTTTATATAACCTTTTCGGTAATATATTAAGAAAAAAAAAGTCTTGTTGACTTTTTTTTGGGGGGGGGCTCAGAATTCTCTGCCTATATAATCCTGCGATTTCAATCCGGCCCTGCCAACAAGGCTATCCATCAAGGTGATGGGCCAATAGTAAAGAGTAGGATGAGTGAGGTCAGTAACCAAAGAAACTGGTTAAAAGTTGCCTACCAGAACAGTCCGGGAATCGGGGGTCCCAGAATGTGCTCTGCAGGAAAGCTGAACAAACCCCGGCTGGCATGGTGGCATTAATTTGTGGAATCATAGCAGAGACACTGCTTTTATCTCAAGGGGATTTATGTGCTAAAACAAAAATCAAAAAAAGGACATTGTCGATAAAATTACATTTTTATTTCTAAAAACCAATATAAAACAACAAAAAACAACACTGCGCTTGAGCATATAGTGAGCTGCCAGCACTCAGAGCGAAGATACACGCTCCAAGACAATAAATAAAAGAAAGTGCAGCGCTAAAAACAATTAATATAAAAAGGTTCTGGAAAAGAAATAAATGTCCATATACTAATAAGTGCAATAAAGTCCCAGGTAAGTAATCCACGTGAGTAGAGAAGTTTTCACCATCCAGGAAACGTGGCAGGTAGATAAAAAGTAGGGTGACTCTACCCTAGGTGAGTATTTAATTCTGCTTACCAGAACCAGTAGACCACTATGTTATAGATGGTCACACCAAGTGCAAGGAAATTAGGTTTCTCTCTAAACTATACAGCCTGGAACCACTCAGAATGCTCGATAGACTGCAAGATATCTCTGAGAAAAAAGGAACACTGACATAGTGTAGTATCTAATGCCACTCTATTGATAAAAGTCATAAATTGCACTTACGAAATCCATGTGTAAATTCCTCCATAAGTATAAAAACATGTAAGTAAGGTCCACTGCGTTCCTACGGGACTCCCCTCCATGCTCCAGGCTCAAATACCATAGCCAACCATTCAGAGAGTAATAGCGTGGTGACGTCAGTGTCGTAGGCCCCACCCTACGCGTTTCGTCATAAGTAACATCTTTATCAATAAAGTGTCATTAGATACTACACTATGTTAGTGCTCTTTTTTCTCGGAGATATCTTGGAGTCTATCGAGCATTCTGAGTGGTTCCAGGCGGTATGGTTTTGAGGGAGACCTAATTTCCTTGCGCTTGATGTGACCACCTATAACAAAGTGGTCTACTGGTTCTGGTAAGCAGAATACTCACTTAGGTTGTGAAGTGGGAACATCTGGAGTCACCCTTCTTTTTATCTACTTGGCACATTTCCTGGGTGGTGATAACTCTACTCACGTGGATTACTTACCTGGGACTTAAATGTCCATACACTAATAAGCGCAATAAAGGCAAGCAAGGCCGCTGCTTCACCTTGTCACTAGCAGTGAAGAAGAATTTATTGGACTTGTATTGCTCTGTGAATCGCTCTTTAGGGCCCAACAAGGCACCCCCTTTATCCCTATTCTTCAGGGTTCTACACGGCACCTCCTTTACTGTAACTCTCTCTCTGTGTGAGCTAGCTCTTTGATCCCCCTGACTTCATTGGAGTGGTCCCTCTTCCCCGGCCGACCCTTTGGCAAGTCCCTTAGTACTCACGAACACTGTTTTTCCCGAGAGCCAGCAGCTCTACCGTCAGCTACACTGGATCCCCTGCAGCTCAGCTCCACACCTGGTTCACTAGGCCGACTGCCTAAGACCACTTTCCTCACACACAGCAGGAGGAGAGACAGCCGTCTACCTCCTCCTGGGACTCTGCTTCCTGCCAAAGACGCCCTGTCTCATGTCCCCTCAGCTTTTATGAGCAATCTCATGCTGCATTGCAAGAATGCCCTCCCACTGGGACTCCCATAAAAGCTAATGTGTCACTGGCTGGGTTTCCTCCACTGTCCAACAAGCTCCCTCATTGGATGCAGTTGGGACACTCCCTCAGACCCAGTGAATCACACCTGGAAACATGTGACAGACAAACTAATAGATCAGGCTCCCCTGATAAGCAGAAGGAGCAATCAATGTATTTACCTAGCACCTACCTGCCTAGGAGGGTGCTACATAAATAAAATGTAGGATTTGATCATTTTAATCAAATCAAAAATGGAGAAAGATCTGGGAGTCTTGGTAGAGGATAGACTGGGCAATAGCATGCAATGTAAAGCGGCAGCTGCCAAAGCCGGCAGAATATTAGCATGCATAAAGAAAGGGATGTATTCCAGAGATAAGACTATAATCCTTCCACTTTATATAACTCTGGTCCGACCGCATCTGGAGTATTCTGTCCAGTTCTGGTCGCCAGTCCTCAGGAGGGATGTGTTGGAGATGGAGAGAGTCCTGAGAAGGGCAACCAAACTAATTAGGGGATTGGAGGACCTTAATTATGAAGAGCGTCTGCAATCGCTTGATTTATTCTCCCTGGAGAAGAGACGCCTGAGAGGGGACATGATAGCAATTTATAAATATCTCAATGGTGATCTCAGCATAGAAAAAAAGCTATTTAGACACAAGGATGGCATGAGGACAAGAGGGCATACAATGAGATTAGAGGAGAAGCGTTTTAACCTCAGGCAACGTGGGGGGTTCTTTACTGTTAGGGCTACAAGATTGTGGAATTCTCTACCACAAGAGGTGGTTTCTGCAGTAAGCATGGTGGCTTTCAAAAGACTCTTAGACGTACATCTCAAGGATCAGAACATTCAGGGGTATGTGAGATGATTATGGCCACACACACCTACACAGGTTGAACTGGATGGACGATTGTCTTTATTCAACCTCACCTACTATGTAACTATGTAACTATGTAATGTGGAAATAAAAATGTAATTTTATGGATTTTGTACTTTTTTTAGATTTATGTTTTTGACACATAAATCCGCTTTTGCTTCCCTTAGCCCCCCTGTTGGTAATATATGGTGAGTTTATTTTCTTCTATTTGATATTATAGGGGATAGTGCCATGGTATGATTATGACTGGATCTCCCACCTACTTCGCAAACTGCTTTTATCTCACCTAATGCACGCTTTTCATACATACAGCCAGTTGGTGGTATCAATCACCATCGTTCCTCCTCCAAGTATCTCTGGTATATGATAACCTGCAATGTAGAGCGGTGAGGCCGGCTCTATAACATCCCTAATATATAGTCATTTCAGCCTTTCTGACTACCTTATCATTTCCCGCACTCCGCAGTACAACCTGCGTCGCAGCACCATAAAATTCTCATTTTCTTTCTTTCACAGATAAGACAAAAAAAAAAAAGCCATCGCCACTAAAAATAAGATGCTCAAATAAATCCACATGTCGAATTATAATTACCATATAATTAGAATCATAAAAGTGCTGGGATTTAATTATATATCAACACGGATAGAGCGAGATCGTACAAGGAGTTGCTTTCCTTCGCCGGCGCTGGTGGCGGAGTAATAAGAGATTTAACGTAATGAAATTTCTACCTCCCCCTCAGGAACTCTGCGGCCTCCGATTCTGTGTACGCCGCTAATCGCCTCGCAGGAACCTGGGCGCTTCGGGGTCAGCTGAACGAGCACCGCTTGGTTTTTTATTTTTTGCTAAACAAACAAAAAAAAGACTGAAATATTTGAAAAAAAAAAAAACCACAAAAACGTTTTTCATATTTTGTTATAAAATCTTGCAAACAGGTAATTTTTCTCCTTCCCTAAAGGGCACAGAGGAGGTGGCACTGATGGGCATTGATAGGCTGCACTTATGAGCACTGATAGGTGGCACTGATGAGGCAGCACAGATGGGCACTGATAGGTGGCACTGATGAGGCAGCACTGATGGGCACTGATAGGTGGCACTGATGAGGTGGCATTGGTGGGCACTGATGACGCTGCACTGATGGGTGGCATTGATGGGCACTGATAGGTGGCATGGAGAGGTGGTACTGATAGGTGGTACTGATGGGCACTGATAGGTGACACTGATGAGCACTGGTAGGCGGCACTGATGAGCAGCACTGATAAGTGACACTGATGATGAGGCACTGATGATCATTGATTGGAATTACTGATGGGTGGTACTGAAGGGCACTTATAACAGTACTGATGGGCACTGATAGATGGCAATGGAGGGCACGGATTAGCAGCACTGATGGGCACTGATAGATGGCACTGGAGGGCACTGATTAGCAGTACTGGTGGGCACTGATAGGCGGCACTAGTGGGCACTGATTAGCAGCACTGGTGGGCACTAATTAGCAGCACTGGTGGGCAATAAAGGAACCGATGTCTCTCTAACAGAAGCTGGTGAATGGCTCGAATTGCCTCTCCGGAACCTGGGCGTTTCGGGGTCAGCTGAACGAGCAAACGTGACCATGTTTGTGTTTTTACATGTTTACAACAATAAAAGACTAATGCTGGCCATACACTATATGAAAAACCGGCCAAAAATCGGTCATTTGGACAGTTCGTTCGTTTTTCGGCTAGTTAATGGGCACAAATCGGTAATCGCTTGTGACGTTTTTTAGGCCGAAAAAACTAAGGACAAATTTGGAAATTTTCTGCCGAACGAACGATAAATTGAAAGGTTAATGTGTTTCTTGTCCAAAGTGTTTGCGCTCGGTATATGTGAAAAAAACAAACGAAAAACTGATTCATTTATGTCCATTGAACGATTTATCGGTCATTATAACATGATGGCACAATCGTTTGCTTTCATGGCCGAGTGCTCATTTTTCGAGAATGAGTTTGAAAGATTTTTCTTATAGTATATGGCCAGCATAAGGCCCCTTTTACACCTGTGCGCAGGGCCGCCGATAAGGCAGTATAGCCAGCCCTTCTGTACTGGGCCCTGATCCCATCAGTTCAAAAGAGGGGCCCCTGACACCTGCTAAGCAGGAGCGATGGCTGTATTGCCCTATTGCCAACTTTTGTGTCTCACCCTGCAGCTCTGCCAGCTTCTCCTCCTTTTTCTTCCTCCAGCTGCACTGCAGGGGGATTGGTGTTCGCGTCCCCACCCTCCTGCTGTCCGGGCCACCCCATGTGCCCCCCTCCACTGCAGCATTGCTAGCTTTACTTCTCTCCTCTCCTGCCAGCAGATACTGAGGGCACACAGGGGGATGTTTCAGGATGAAAAGCTGGGAGTGTGCGTTAAATATGTCCGATTTACCAGCCCCATCCTTTGCTGAATGAACACAGTGATCAATTGGCACTGATCACTCTCTGTGTCCATTCATCACTGAAGCATAGTAAACTGTGTCTTCTATGTTTTAGTTTGTGAATGAACTGGGAGCCTCAGAGCGCTTCCCATTCATTCACTGTCCAGTGTAGCTGAGGCTGCCTGTTTATACCCCTGACATTTTACCAAAGGCCCCCCAACAAGGCTGTTAAAAAAATGTAAAAAAAAAAAAAAATGGAGGAGGGGGGGGGGAGGGGGTTGGGGGTGTCTGTCAGGTAGGCTGTATGTGGTCCCAATTTTCCAACAGCATCCCTGCTTGTGCACCCTGAAAGATACGCAACTTTGACACGAATTGAAGCAATGCCTGTGTAATCTTGAGGTCTATGGACCTCAAGTCACATCAAAGTAGGACCAAAGTAATGCAGGGACTACTTTGAGGGAGCTGAAGGTACGAGACATGAGGTACTGACTTTGAGAAGTACTGCAAAGAGGAGTGGGACAAAATCCCTTCTGAGATGTGTGCAAACCTGGTGGCCAACTACAAGAAACGTCTTACCTCCCAACAAGGGTCGCACAGATATGATGAACGGTACTCATTGGAAATCATGGGGTACGACTTGTCATGAGACTTTGCAGTCCCAAATCGCAGGACAAGTCGCACAAGTGTGAAAGGGGCCTAAATATCGCACTAAGGGCCCATTCACAGCAAATTGTTACTGTAACACACAGCAATGCAAGTTACATTTATTGCTTGGATGCATTGTAGAGGTGCACTAAATGGAAATTTTGGTGCCGAAACCAAAAATGCAAGACTTGGCCGAAAAATTTAACTGAAACCGAAAATGACAGTTTTTAAAAAATATATAGATTTTTTTATATATAAAATTGTATTTGATTCAACTTTTTAATTAATATTGTGAATTTAAATGAAAAGGAATTTATTAAAAATGTAAAAATACAAACATGGTCATAAATATTATTCATAAATATATTATGAATTTCTGAAATAAATTAACAGTCGATGATAATTGATATTCTAATTTTTTGAGATGCACCTGTGTGTGTGTATATATTTATTTATTTCAGGTACTTATATAGTGCTGTCAATTTACGCAGTGCTTTACATATACATTGTACATTCACATCAGTCCCTGCCCTCAAGGAGCTTACAATCTAAGGTCCCTTACTCACATTCATACACAGTAAGGCCAATTTTATACAGGATCCATTTAACCTACCAGCATGTCTTTGGAGTGTGGGAGGAAACCGGAGTACCTGGAGGAAACCTACGCAGGCACAGGGAGAACATGCAAACTCCAGGCAGGTAGTGTCGTGGTTGGGATTCAAACCAGCGACCCTCTTGCTGCTAGGTGAAAGTGCTAACCACTACGCCGTATATGTGTGTGTATGTATATATATATATATATATATATATATATATATATATATATATTTATGTTTATATATATATATATATATATATATATATATATATATATATATATATATATACATATATGTATATATATTTATATATATATATATATATATATATTTATGTTTATATATATATATATATTTATATATCTATATATATATATCTATATTTATATATCTATATATATATCTATATTTATATATCTATATATATATCTATATATATATATATATATATATATATATATATATATATATATATCTATATTTATATAGATATATATATATATATATATATATATATATATATATATATGTGTATAGATATTTTTTTTTTTTGCAAAATTTAAAAAATAAACTAATGAAATCAAACAAGTACTATGTATACATAAACTATGATAATAAATAAAATATATTTAAATATATATATATATAATTTTTTCTATTTCTTTTTAAAAATGAAAGAAAAAGTAAAATAATTAAAAACTTTTTTTTTTTTTCCTTCTCTCCTCGCCCTCCTCCCCCTCCCCCTTCACCCATTCACACTATCCACTAGCATCTTCTATTGCTCACTTTATTCTACTCAAGTCAACTTATTGGAAACAGTTTTAACATTATGACTTCATTGGTCACGAGGTTCCGGTTGAGGTCTTCTCTATTCCTTATATTCAAGACCGAGGTCTCATAGAATTTTTTTTCTTTTTTTTTTCGCTTACATTTTATTATCTTCAACGCTAAATGTAATGTATCTGAATTGGCTATTTTTATTGCCTTGTTCTTGAATGATTAACACCTCAAAACTGTATTTCATTGTACCATGTGCTTGTTCACCATTTATTCGTCCCTCTCTCCTAGCGGGACTGAAATGCTTTTGTTTTATACTATGTTTGTTTTACCTCAATAAAACCGAATTGTTTAAAAAAAAAAACTAATGGAAAAAAAAAAAAAAGAAAAGTGCTAAACCTGCAAAATGGGAAAAGTTATATCACAGATCAGTGCTGAATTAAGTCTAACATGGGGACTGGGACAGAGAGCTCTGAATGCATTGTGTCTCCTGCTGCCTAATCAGGAGTGAAGTGCAGTGATTGTAGTGCAGATTGTATTTTATTCATCATATACTCGGTTTGAGCTGCCAATGTTTGTGACGGGTTCAATGCTACCAAGGTTTCCCTGATTTTTCCCATTTCCCTGATGATACCTCTTTTTAAATCAAACACCTGATGTACTTTCCTTTCACAATTATCAGACTTTTCTGAGACCTGTGAATGTGCTCTGATTTATGACCCCCCCAGCCTCCGCTCTGGGGGCTTTTTGTACCATAATGAAAATTTTGTATCCGCTCTGGACCTCCGTGGAGCCCACACACAGAGCCGGGCACCAGAAATCCTTCTGCGCTTCGGGAGTTGGCTCCGAGCGCGGCATGCCGTGACAAAATCCTCCAGGTAGATGTAATTTAAGATGAAATGTGTCAGTAAACTTCGGCTCCGCAGAGAAAGTTTTGGGAGAGAATTTCAGAACGGCCTTTTTTAATGAATCAGATTATGTCCATCAAATTAACCCGTGGGGACCAATTAGGGAGATTTCCCTGCATTCGCTTCTGTGTTTCTGGTAAAATGAACTTTAAAATTGCATAGGAGGGGGTCAGTCCACCCGGCTTTGGCTTCTTAATTTCCTTCTCGTATAATAAAGCTCACTCTGGGATCCAGAATTAATACCGGGCCGGCCTACGTGCAGCGAAGGAAGCGGATCTCCCTTGGTGGACGAGGTACGACTTGGCGGGTATTAGAATAACAGAGCCAGCGTTCAAGGACCATAAATATTGTGACCACCATGTCCAGGCTTACTGAGTGTCAAGACCGCGAATGGAGCGGTCACATCGCTGTGGGGAAGTCTATGTAAGGGTAATTGTCCGCTTGGCAGAGCTGGCCAGTCTGCACAGTCCCAAGAAGAATGGAAACATAAACATCAGGCCCTATTTATCGGGATCAGTAAAGTGATTGGTTTTTGCTTTGCTGCCAATGTTACCATAAAAATGTAAAGGAAGCTGCAATGTCTATGTGGGGAACGGTAAAAATGGTAATAAGTAAAGAGATGGGAGATTAAACCACTAGAAAATCTATATAAACTATATCAAATTATGGGAAAACAAAAAGGAGGACTTGGAAAAATAATGGACAGATTAGGGTAGGGAATTTCAGAGCATGAAGAAGGCTCTGGAGAGGTCCTGGAAGCAAGCTTAGGAGGAGGTAAAATGGGAGCTAGATAGCGAAGCTCCTGGGACAGATTGGGATAGGAAGCTCTAGAGGATGGGGGAGACTCTGGAGAAGTCCTGGAGGCAAACATTAGAGGAAGTGACACAGGAGCTAGAGAGCAGGGGGTCTTGGGACAGAAATTGGAGTAAGGAGTTCCAGAGGATGGGGGAGGCTCTGGATAAGTCCTGGAGGCAAGCATGGTTGGAGGTGACAAGTTAAATAATGAGCAGAAGGTCTTGGGACAGATTGTGGTAGGGAGTTTTTAGAGGATGGGAGAAGTCCTGGAGGATATCAAAAGAAGAGGTGATGAGGGACCTAAAGAGCAGGAGGTGTTAGAACAGATTGGGATATGGAGTTCTAGAGGGTGGGAGAGGGTCTGAAGAAGTCCTGGAGGAGAGCATGAGAAGAGGTGATGAGAGAGCTAAAGAGCAAGAGGTCTTGGGACAGACTATGGTAGGGAGTTTTCAGAGGATGATAGAGGTCTGGAGGTGCACATAGGAGGAGGTGACGAGGGAGCTAGAGAGCAAGAGGTCTTGAGACAGAAATGAGGGTAGGGAGCTTCAAAGGATGGAAGAGCTTGTTCTTGAAGTAAGCATGAATGGAGGTGACAAGGGAACTAGAGAGGAGGAGGTCTTGAAATAGATTAAAGTTAGGGGTTTCAGAGAATGAGGTGGCTCTGAAAAAGTCCCGGAGGCAAGCATGGAAGGAGGTGACAAGGGAGCTAGAGCAGATGATCTTGGGGCAAACTATAGTAGGAAGTTTTCAGAGGAAGGGAAAGGCTCTGGAGGTGAGCATGGGGGAAGGTGACAAGGGAGCTAGAAAGCAAGAGGTCTTGTGACAGAAATTGGGGTAGGAAGTTCCCGATGATGGGAGAGGCTCTGGAGAAGTTCTTGGGGTGAGCTTAGGAGGAGGTGAGGAGGGAGCTAGAAAGTAGGAAGCTTGGGTGATATTTCGGGATGAGGGTAATGATGTAGCTCTGGGCAGAGTTGTGGATGGCTTTGTAGGTTGCTGTAGGTATTTTGAGTTTTCTTCGTTGAGTGAGTGGAAGCCAGGGGAGAAATTGGCAGAGAGTGGCGGGCAGTGAATGGTAGGTAAGGTGGATGAGTCCGGAAGCTGCCTTAATGATGGACTGAAGGGGAAGGATAGCCTGTTGGCTCCAAAAAGGATGGAGTAGCAATAGTCGAGGTGAGAGATAACCAGAGATAACCAGAGAGGAGTCCTGGAGGCAAGCAAGATATATACAGTATATATATATTTATTTATTTTTATATATATATTTATATATATATATATATATATATATATATATATATATATATATATATATATAAATTTATTTTATTTTTTTTAACTGTCATTGGTTTTTATGGTGCAACAGGTTGCTAGGATACCTGCAGCCATTTTCTGTAGGTTTGTATTTTAGTTTAATATTTATTCATTTATTTGCATTGTTACAAGTTTCCATGACAGTGCCCAGCTCCTCATACCCTTTGCTTGACAATCCCATGCCTATTAGCCTTCAAAATTGAAGGAGCTGATTTTGAAGATTTGGCTTCCATTGGCTTCACAGGGGTTCAGATTACTATCCCCAATCGTTGAACTTTTGGTCAGTTCAGCAAACATCCTGCAAATCCAATTTAGGCACGTTTAGAACTGAAGAGTAGGATTCTAAATTATGAACTGTGGAACCCCCTTCCTGCCCAGGTCAATTTTCAACCTTTAGTGCTGTGGGACTTTGAATGACTATTGCACGGTCATGCAACATTGCACTTATATGAATTTTTTTTTTTTTTCTCATACAACTAGAGTTTTCTTTTGGTGGTATTTATTCACCACTGTTTTTTTTTTTTTTTTCTGCTAAATAAAACATTTTTAAAAATAAAGTTTGTAACTGTTGCATCTTGGTGACTTGTAGCCCATATAGTAATTGGAACATCTAAAATCTGCCCGTATTATGATCTGAATGCATTGGGGTTGATTTACTAAAACTGGAGAGTGCAAAATCTGGAGCAGCTGTGCATGGTAGCCAATCAGCTTCTAACTTCAGCTTGGTCATTTAACCACTTGCCGACCGCCCGCCGCCTTTTTACTGCGGCAGGGCGGCTCTGCTGCGTCCAGTCACAAAGTACTACGTGACTAAGTGCATGTGGTTCTCGGCGGCGCTTGGGCGCCACAGGAGCCGTGCTCCCGCTGTGTTTAGACACAGCGGGAGGCGGGCCGCGGGAGGAGCAGTGACGATTGCCGATGCCCTCCCGCGATTGTCAGAGAAACCGAGTGAAGACCTGCCTGCTTATGTAAACAAAGCAGGCGGATCTTCTGTCAGACAGGCAGGGAGAGATCAGCAGTTTCAGCTAAGCTACAACCCCGATCTCTCTGTGCCTGTCACAGAACCCCCTCCCACACACACACACACACACAGTCAGTAAGCACATTAGACATACATTTAACCCCTTTGATCACCCCCAGTATTAACCCCTTCCCTGCCAGTGTCATTTAAACAGTAATAGTACATATTATTTAGCACTGATTACTGTAGTAATGTCACTGGTCCCCAAAAAGTGTCAAAAATGTCAGTTAGGGGTCCGATCTGTCCGCTGCAATGTCGCAGTGCCACTAAAAATCGCAGATCGCCGCCATTACTACTAAAAAATAAATAAATGAATAAAAAGTCCAAAAATCTATCCCATAGTTTGTAAACGCTATAAGCGCTATTAAACGCAAACCAATTAAAATGCGCATTTTGGGATTTTTTTTTTACCAAAAATATGTAGCAGAATACAAATTGGCCTAAACTGATACAAAAAATTAAATTTGTAACATTTTGTTTACTGGTAATGTTTTATAGCAGAAAGTGAAAAATATGGCGTTTTTTTTTTTTTTTTTCAAAATTGTCGCTATTATTTTGTTTATAGTGCAAAATCTAAAAGCCGCAGAGGTTATCAAATACCACCAAAAGAAAGCTCTATTTGTGGGAAAAAAGTAACATCAATTTTATTTGGGTACAGCGTCGCATAATCGCGCAGTTTTTCCTTAAATTAACGCAGTGCTAAATCGCAAAAAATGGCCTGGTCATTAAGGGGGTAAAACCTTCCCGGCTGAAGTGGTTAAGCTTTTAAAAAAAAAAAAACCTGGAAGCTGATTGGTTTCTAGGTAGAGCTGCACCAGATTTTGCATTCTCCTTGTTTAGTCAACTAACCCCATAGTCCCTGTGCAATTTCTTTTAGGTTTTAGGTTTCTTTTAGGTTTACCGACAACTCCATCGTTTGAGGACCTGTCTAAACAATGCATTCTGTTTATATCCCATTAGGTAGGCCGTTTTTGTACCTAGTTGATGGTAAACCTAAAGCTGATCATACACATTACAATCTGATATGAGCCAAACAATTAGGCCCCGTTCACATTTCGGCTTAGTTCACATGTGGTCGTAGCGGATCGCGGGCAGAATCACCGCGATTCTGCCCGCGATCCGGAATCATTGCAAATCGCGGGACGCCTGTGCGATGCCCGTGATTTGCAATGGCACCCCAAACGCTGTGCGATGTTGCCGCGATTTCCGCCTGCCGAATTGCGGTAACATCGCGCAAACAGAATCACCATGACGCCCAAAAAAGGTGCAAGAGCTACTTTTGGGCGTCATGCGACCCACGATTCTGTTTGCGCGATATTACCGCGATTCGGCAGGTGGAAATCGCGGCAACACCGCACAGCGTTTGGGGTGTCATTGCAAATCACGGGCATCGCACAGGCGTCCCGCGATTTGCAATGATTCCGGATCGCGGGCAGAATCGTGGTGATTCTGCCCGCGATCCACTACGCCCTCATGTGAACGTAGCCTTCATGTAGCGGAAACGTGCGTTCCCATTTGCGTTTCCACGTGTCACGAATAAGGCAGCCCGTTCACTTGAATGAGATCCCCTATAGGCATTTGTCACAGCAAAGAGTTTTGTCGCACAACAATCCCGTCAACATCCTACCACATTTAGGGGTGCCATTAAGCATGAAGGGTACCCAACAATTTTGTCATGATTTGGAAAACCGCTAAATGTGGGCGGGGCCTTAGGAAACAACGTTCAGCTTAATTTTCTTTTTTTGCCGGTGTTGGTCATCGCAGGCAGTGCTGCTGTTAGAAATCACCGGGCCCTGTACAGCCAACCTGGCAGGTTAATGTATGACCTGGCTGTGGCACGGTCCACTGTTGCCACTATTAGGACACCCGCCCTGAAAAATGCCATGCGGCCATCAATGGAGTGCACATCGACAGGAAGTGCCCGTAAAGAGGCTGCAGGAGATCAACAGCACAGAGATGTATGAAAGGAGTAAAAAAAATAAAATAAAGGTGATAACAATGTTTTATTAAAGTGCCGAGAACAAGTTCAATGTCGCCCAGCCAGGATTTCCATCCACTTGAATTCTCATCCTTGAAATTATAGAATTGTTACAATGTAGCGGAGATAAAAAAACTTTTTGTCTAAAGAAAAAAAAAAATGAAATTGGCTCCAAAGAGTTTCTTAGAAAGTCAGGAGGTTTCCGGTACAAAACCTCACGCGCTTTCATAAGCTCACGCTGCGTCTCGGCCAAAAAGCCTTCTTATCAGCGCCTCCATTTCAGGAGCGGCGGATCTTTCCAGAACGCTCTTCTCGCTGTAACATTTCATCCCCGGGAACCGGCGTCCTTGGTCAGAACTTTTCTTCCTGCCAAGCGACCTGAAAATTTAGTGAACTTTTTTCAAGGTTTACGATCAAACATTAGAAAGATTCTCTTTTGTATAGAAAAATGATATATTGAATTATGTCCTGATAAGGCGCAGAGATTCCGCTGCGGAAACCGACGCGCTTTCTGCTATTTTCGAGAGCAAGCAAGCCGTTTGATGTATTTTCTCCGACGCCGGCTCTAATTCTCGCTGACATATTTGCAAATCCTGTTGTCTCTCTTATCATCAAACGAGATCATCAAACATAGAAAAAAAAAACTCATCTCGTCAAACTTTTGATATTTTCTCGCCGTTCTGTTTACCGCGGTCGCGTCAGGTAGAGGGAAAAAAAAAGTAGTCCAAACACTCTTTCTTTTGATTAATGAAATAATTATTCTTTCTTGGTGCATTTGTTTAATTAGGTTGCTATTTCAAGTGTAATATTTGTGATAAGCTACCTTTCAATTAAAACGAGACAAACAAGCGACAGCGGCGCGAGGAAGACGCAGAATCGAATTCATTAAGTTGTGATAAGCTCGGGGGAGCGCGTTGATCTCGTTTGGTGCGGTGATATTTTAAGGAATTGCAAAGATGTGGCCAATCCCAGGATGCCACCAAATCTTATCTTTCTGCGGAGGGTGCTATAAAAGTCGCCACTGCTACATGGGGGCGCTGGTGTGCATTGCGGAGATGCGATGACGTGCATTGGTAACATACATCACAGTGTTTGATTTTTTCTTCCTAGCTGTATGTAATTGTTGGAGCTCATTCACATGGGCAGCCAGGGTAAAGGTAGGAGGTGGACCAGCAGTTTTATCCCTCCCAAGCGCCCCGTCTAAAGAATGGCGCACACTCTGAGGCTGCAAGGTTTTACTTCATGGCCGCAGCAAAACACATTGCATTTAGTGGGCAGTACTGCCGCCAAACGAAACCCATTTAAGGGCTAGTTCACACTAGAACTTGATGCATGAAACCCACGCTCTGGACGAATTTCCCACACCGTGTTTTGGACGTGTTTCCCTCACCGCCTTCTAGAAGCGTTTCCCATACCATTTTCTGGGCATGTTTCACACACCGCGTTCTGGACACGTTTCACACACCGCGTTCTGGACACGTTTCACTTCACACACCGCGTACTGGGCACGTTTCACACACCGCGTTCTGGACACGTTTCCTACACTGCGTTCTGGACACGTTTCACTTCACACACCGCGTTCTGGACACGTTTCACACACCACGTTCTGGACACGTTTCACACACCACGTTCTGGACACGTTTCACACACATCGTTCTGGACACGTTTCCTACACCGAGTTCTGGACACGTTTCACACACCGCGTTCTGGACACGTTTCACACACTGCGTTCTGGACACGTTTCACACACCACGTTCTGGACACGTTTCACACACCGCGTTCTGGACACGTTTCACACACATCGTTCTGGACACGTTTCCTACACCGAGTTCTGGACACGTTTCACACACCGCGTTCTGGACACGTTTCACACACTGCGTTCTGGACACGTTTCACACACCGTGTTCTGGACATGTTTTCTACACCGCGTTCTGGACACGTTTCACACACAGCATTCTGGACACGTTTCCCACACTGCGTTCTGGACACGTTTCACACACCGCGTTCTGGACACGTTTAACACACAGCGTTCTGGATACGTTTCCTACACCGAGTTCTGGACACGTTTCACACACAGCATTCTGGACACGTTTCCTACACTGAGTTATGGACACGTTTCACACACCGCGTTCTGGACACGTTTTACACACTGCGTTCTGGACGCGTTTCACACACCGCATTCTGGACACATTTCACACACTGCGTTCTGGACACGTTTCCTACACTAAGTTCTGGACACATTTCACACACCGCGTTCTGGACACGTTTCCTACACTAAGTTCTGGACACGTTTCCCACACTGCGTTCTGGACACGTTTCACACACCGCGTTCTGGACACGTTTCACACACCGCGTTCTGGACACATTTCCTACACCGAGTTCTGGACACGTTTCACACACAGTGTTCTGGACACGTTTCTTACACCGAGTTCTGGATGCATTTCCCACACCACATTTTTGTTTCTGGAACTGACCGCACTGGTGTGAACTCTGCCATTGAAAACCATATAACCTACTATGCATTTTTGATGCAGAAAATAAACACACAGGACTAGACATGTGCGGTTTGTTTCTTTCCAAATGATGTGGGTCTGCCATCGGTACCGGTTACCCCTCCAGCCCATGTGAGCTGCGGCCCTGGGTGTGAGCCATGGACAACTCCGGCATCTTTGTTTTGTGGTTTTATTGTATTTAAGTGGATGGGAGAAGGGAATGAGTGGGATAATCCTTTAGGCTCAACTAAATACAATTGTGGGACTTTCCTGGCAAAAATCCCTGTTAGCGCTGTCTTGACGCCAGCCGACGCTTCCTGATGCTTGAACACTGTGTAATTACTGAAACTGTGCTGGATCCTCAACTTTAGTCCAGAAGATCCAGGACTGTAGAACTGCTTGACTTGTAACACTACAATAGCTCAGAGTCACTGAATGGCTCCCTCCAGCACTGCACTGGCTGAGAAACTCCTTTTAAGTTCCTTGTACTGCTACAGCTCTCAACTGGCACACTTCACACTGTGTACTAACAGTTCAGGGCCCAAACCAAAGGCGCCCCCTTTATACTTTAAGCTCTTCAGGATCCACTGACTATGTACCCCCTCTGTCACTTCAGGGTCCTCAACCTAGGTATCCCCTTTCACCACTAGCTGACACTGGCAGGGCTGCTGTTAGAAATCGCGGGGCCCCATACAGACTACCTGGCAGGGCCCCCCCAAGAAAATATTAAAGATATATTTAGCTAAAATTACAACAAAATCACTATTAGCAGACACAAATATAACATAACTCACATAATTCCTGCTAAATCTAAAAAAAAAAAACTATGTTAATAAATAAAAATGAAGATGAGATGAAAAAAATATACAGGCTGGGCAGTTGGAGCTCAGTGATCAGAGAGACAGAGAGAGAGAAACAAAGTTACAAATAAACTCCTGAGCAGATATAAGTGCTGGGAGGGGGGGGCACACAAGGGAGGGGGATTAGTGAGGGACAACTGTCTCTTTCTCAGCAGATAAAAGCTGATAGCAGGGAGAGGGACAGATCAGATTCAGGTGCTGGAGGAAGATTTCTGTATTTGTTGTCCATCACTAATCCCCCTCTCTGTGTGGGCCCCCCTGTGTGCTCGGGCCCCCTACAAGAGGGCTGGTGGTCCGCCCCCTATCAGCGGCCCTGGACACTGGATCCTAGAACCTCTTTCGGAGTGGTCCCCTCTAACTTCAGGCAGACCCCCCAGGGGCAATCCGCAGTACTCACGACCTGTGTAGGCTTTCCTGGGACTGAACCCCTCTGACTCTCCGCAGGTTCTCGGCACACCGGATTCCCTCAGCTTAGCTCAGCACTCTCTGGATTCTCAGGCGACACCCCGAGATATCCACCTTCCTCAGACAGGAGGAGAGACAGCCGTTCTCTCCCTCCTGGGACTCTGCTCCCGCCAAAGACATCGAGTCATGTGCCACCACCAAACTTATACCCACTCCCAGAATCCTTTGCAGCACCATCTGCCTTCTGGGGTAGTTGCAAGCCTGGATGTTTCCCCTGATTGGGTTTCCTCCACCGCCCTATGAGAAGCCTCTCACAGGAGCCAGTGGGGAGACTCCCCCCTCAGCAGGGACACCTGGAAACCATGACACCCTGACTATTAAATCACAGCCCTGCTGTTAGGCAGACAAAACCCACTATACATTTACCTAGCACCTACCTGTAGGGTGCTACACAAATAAATATTCAGACAAATTTTTTGTTATTTGGACATTTGGATATGTCTGAATCTCTGAATTACAGTATACTCCAACTAACAAAACTAAATTCGTCCAAATTTCCGAAATTTGAATGGAAATTGGAATCAAATTTTACATCGAATTCCATTCGAGTTCGAACTGTAAACATATTTCTGAAATGAAAGACTGTGTGTGTTATTAGTGTACCATTTACAAATAATGCTGTTTTTGTTAAACCAAAGATGATTTAACCACCCCCCATCCGCGCTACAGCCTATATACGGCTGCAGCGCGGACTCGAATTTTCGGGAGGCCGTTTTTAAACGGCCTCCCAGTGACACGCCCCCAGCGCGCTCCCGCGAGCGCGCTGCGAGGAAAATCTGTGGTGAATGCCCAATCACAGCGGCCATTCACCACGTGATCGGGCCGTCCAATGAACGATGATCTCATATGTAAACATATGAGATCATCTCTCATCGCCGGCGCTCCTTCCTCACACGGAGCCTGCAGTGTGAGGAAGGAGGGGGAGCCTCACAGCGCCGGGGACACAGGAGAATGTAATCAGGGCACTGATCATTAGTGCCCTGATTACTAAAGGTAAAAATACACACACAGTGCCCCCCCATCAGTGCCCACAGTGCCCGCCATCAGTGCCCCCCATCAATGCCCACAATCAGTGCCCATAGTGCTGCTAGTCAGTGCCCATCAGTGCCTGCTCATCTAGGCACTGATGAGCACTGACTGGCAGCACTATGGGCACTGAGTGTGGGCACTGATGGTGCTGCCCATCAGTGCCGCTCATCAGTGCCATCCGTCAGTGTCCAGTGCCATCCGCCAGTGCCCATCAGTGCCGCCTCTCAGTGCCGCCTCTCAGTGCCCAGCAGTGCCACCTCTCAGTGCCCAGCAGTGCCGCCTATCAGTGCTCATCAGTGCCGCCTATCAGTGCTCATCAGTGCCGCCTATCAGTGCCGCCTATCAGTGCCGCCTATCAGTGCTCATCAGTGCGGCATATTAGTACCTCCTCATCAGTGCCCATAAGTGCCACCTCATCAGTGCCCATAAGTGTCACCTCATCAGTGCCCATCAGTGCAGCCTATCAGTGCCCATCAGTGCCGCCTCATCAGCGCACATCAGTGAAGGAGAAAAATTTATTTTCAAAATTTACTCGCAGAAAATAAGAAAAACTTTTTTTTTTTTTCAAAATTTTCTGTCTTTATTCTTTTTTTTTGTAAAAAATAAAAAAGCCAGAGATGATTAAATACCACCAAAAGAAAGCTCTATTTGTGTGAAAAAAATGATAAAAATTTCATATGGGTACAGTGTAGCATGACCGTGCAATTGTCATTCAAAGTGTGACAGCGCTGAAAGCTGAAAATTGGCCTGGATGGGAAGGGGGTTTAAGTGCACAGTAGGCAAGTGGTTAAAGAATCATTGTAATCATTTGATGAACATATTTCTTTTGTTTGTTCAGTTTGCCACATTCCATTTAAAAAAATTAAAATGTATCGATTCAAATGTTTCGAATAAAAAAGTGCAGCTTCCCGTTCATTTTCCCCGCTTACAGGAGCCGTCGGTAGCGGGGAAAACGATCCTTTCCCCTCCTAGGCTGGAAGTCAAGTGAGGGCAAGCTGGCCCCCACTCTACTCTATGGCTTTGGAGGACCGGAGCGACGTCATACGTCGCTTCCTCCCAATGGCCATAAAGGGAAAAAAATTACTTGCTTTTTAGTGTATATGTGAGATGTGAGGTCTTTTTGAGCCCAGATCTCACTTTAAAGACGACCTGTGCTTCTTATTTCTATTAAAAGGGATGTTCTAATAAAAGTGATCAAAAACTTTTTTAAAGGGACAGTGTAAAAATAAAAAATAAAAGGTAAAATAAATAAGAAAAGAAAAAAATTAAAGCACCCCGTCCCACTGAGCTCGCGCGCAGAAACGAACACATTTGCAAGCCGCACCAACATATGTAAATGGTGTTCAAACCACACATGTGAGGTATCGCCGCAATCGTTAGAGCGAGAGCAATAATTCTCACACTAGACCTCCTCTCTAACTCTGAACTGGTAACCTGTAGAAATGTTTAAAGCGTCGCCTATGGAGATTTTTAAGTACCAACGTTTGTCGCCATTCCATGAGTGTGCTCAATTTTGAAGCATAACATGTTAGGTATCTATTTACTCGGCGTAATATTATCTTTCACATTATAGAAAAAAAATTGGGCTAACTTTACTGTTTATTTTTTTTTAAATGCAGTGAAATTTACATTTTTTTTTTCAAAAAAATTGCGTTTGAAAGACCGCTGCGCAAATACCGCGTGACAAAAATATTGCAACGACCGCCATTGCTAAAAATATATATATATATATAATGCTTGGGGGTTCCAAGTAATTTTCTAGCAAAAAAAAAACTGGTTTTAACTTGTAAACAACAAATGTCAGAAATAGGCCTGGTCTTTAAGTGGTTAAAGGGATACATTTTTCTTGAGCTTTTCTTGCTGTAAAGGTGCTGATAATGACAATAAATTCATATTAATTTAAATTCAAGATAACAATAAAAAAAATTGAATATAATATAATTGTGTGTGTGTGTGTGTATATATATATATATATATATATATATATATATATATATATATATATATAATGTATATAAACACATAAAAATTTTAAATAAATCTAGGGATGCACTGAACGGAAATTTTGGTGCCAAAACCAAAAATGCTGGATGCACTTGGCCAAAAACCGAGACTGAAAATTACAGTTAAAAAAAAAAAAATTATATATATATATATATATATATATATATATATATATATGTGTGTATATATGTATATGTATATATATATATATATATATATATAATATGTATATATATATATATATATATATATATATATATATATATATAATAGAATTTTTTTTTTTTAACTGTCATTTTCGGTTTCGGTTTTCGGCCAAGTGCATCCAGCATTTTTGGTTTTGGCACCAAAATTTCCATTCAGTGCATCCCTAGATTTATTTAAAATTTTTATAGCAAATTGATGGGGGGGGGGGGCAGGGAAGGCAAAATATGAGCTTCAAAGTGTATGAAGGGGATAATAGAAATGCAACATAAAGAAGGATTACAGGTAGCAGAGTATAAAACTAATATTAGCCAATGGGGTAAGTGGAGGTCACACGTCGAAAGTGAAAGCTTGTTAAACAGGGCGTGCGATGGGAATGCGGTCGCGGCACGGTGGTTTTCGCAGGGTGTGGAGAGCTCCTGACAGACATGGAGGGGTTGGGATTGGCAGAGTCAGGCGTGGTGGTGGATGACATCGGCGGTTGGAGCAGAGCCAGATTTTAGCAGCAGGTTGTCTGGGATCCTCATGGTGAGATGACATAAAATGGATTTATAGCGATCGGGGAATGAAAACATTCAATGAAACTTGCTTAGGCAGAAATCTTCCCTCTCCACCTCTCTGCCTTTCCATATGACCTCTCCCCCTCCCCCTACCCCCACCGGACGCCATCCACAGCCTTGTCACCTGTCAGATCAGCTGGTTGGGGACAGGTGGGATTAATGGCTCAGTGTTAGGGTCAGGCTAAGAATTAAAGTGGACCTGTCAGTACATGAATAAATCCCTGGCATGTCACAATATACAGTACATCCGCCAGCGCCTCACTTTTTCCACATTTTGTTATGTTACAGCCTCATTTAGAAATGTATTAAATTCATCATTATTTTCTTCAAAATTCTACAAACAATCCCCCATAATGACAACGTGAAAGAAGTTTGTTTGAGATCTTCAAAAATGTATTAAAAATAAAAAAGGAAAAAAAATCACATGTACATAAACCTTTGCTCAATACTTTGTTGAAGCACGTTTGGCACCAATTACACCCTCAAGTCTTTTTGGTTATGATGCTACAAGCTTGGCACACCTATTTTTGGGCAGTTTCTCCCATTCTTCTTTGCAGGACCTCTCAGGCTCCATCAGGTTGGACGGTGTGCGTCGGTGCACAGCCATTTTCAGATCTCTCTACAGATGTTCAATCGGGTTCAAGTCTGGGCTCTGGCTGGGCCACTCAAGGACATTCACAGAGTTGTCCTGTAGTCGCTCCTTTGTTATCTTGGCTGCTTAGGGTCCTTGTCTTGTTGGAAGATGAACCTTCGCCCCAGTCTGAGGTCCAGAGCGCTCTGGACCAGGTTTTCATAAAGGATGTCTCTGTACATTGCTGCATTCATCTTTCCCTCAATCCTGACTAGTCTCCCAGTTCCTGCTGCTGATGAACATCCCACAGCATAATGCTGCCACCACCATGCTTCACTGTAGGGATGGTATTGGCCAGGTGATGAGCAGTGCCCAGTTTCTTCCAGACATGATGCTTGTCATTCAAGCCAAAGAGTTCAATCTTCGTTTCATCAGACCAGAGAATTTTTTTTCTCATGGTCTGAGAGTCCTTCAGGTGCCTTTTGGCAAACTCCAGGCAGACTGTCATGTGCCTTTTACTGAGGAGTGGCTTCCGTCTGGCCACTCTACCATACAGGCCTGATTGGTGGAGTGCTGCAGAGATGGTTGATCTTCTGGAAGGTTCTCCTCTCTTCACAGAGAAATGCTGGAGCTCTTTCAGAGTGACCATCAGGTTCTTGGTCACCTCCCTGACTAAGGCTCTTCTCCCCAATCGCTCAGTTTGGCTGGGCGGCCCGCTCTAGGAAGAGTCCTGGTGGTTCCAAACATCTTTCATTTACAGATGATGGAGGTCACTGTGCTCATTGGGACCTTCAGCGCTGCAAAAATTCTGAAGTTTAATATACAATAAATGTCATTCTAATATTTTCTAATATATAATAAATATAATTATCTTAGAATTATATTAGAGTTTATATTTAATATATTAGAAAATATTAAAATTATAATAGTTTCCAATATATAATACCTATATTACCAATATTTTCTAAGATTCTAAGAGTCATCTAAATCAAGAAGTCAACATGTAATAACAAAGCTCCAAACAAGTATCTCAACAGACCATAGTCCTTCATTGATGATAGCACTCTGACAACAGGAAAAATATGGTAGCCCGCACATTTTGGGGGCCAAAATCACCTTTAGAACCTCCTAAGGAACAACCTCCATTAGGAGAAACATCCATTTCCTCAGGAGACCTGTGGAAGACGTCAAAAGGTACCAGAAGATTGTAGGTCATCTAAGCCTAAATATTTAATTGAGAGGTCTACTGTGTGGAGTAATTTTTGTTGCTGTTTTTGGGGTCTACTGTACCCCTTATCCTCTTTACCTAAGACAAACTGAACAAATAAATTGCAAGGATTGACACATCTGGAGATTGTCCATCTCATGGCATTGGTGAGTCATTGAGTTTTTTGGATGTAGCTACAGGGTAGGTCACTGTTAGGAACAGCAGCAGACCCCTTTACAACTCCAACTACCCTTAAGGGGGTAATGCTACATTGGAAAAATTGTCTGGCTGCAGTTCTGATACATTTTGAAGAGGCTTTTAACCCATTTTTTTCCTGGAACAACTAAGGCTTGGGCTAGCAAGGTTTCATAAATGGACTCTCTAGGAGTTCCTAAGGAACGACCTCCATTAGGAAAAACATCTATTTCATCTTAAATGTCTTATATTGAAAATCCTGGGACAACAGACCTGAGGAAGACGTCAGAAGATACCAGAGCATAGTAGCTTATTTGGGCCTAAAGATTTAATTGAGAGGTTTATTGTGTGGATAATTTTTTGTTGCTGTTTTTGGGTCTCCTGTTCCCCTAGCCCTCTCTACCCAAGATAACTGAGCAAATATATTGCAAGAAAGGGCATATCTGGAGGTTGTCCATCAGACGTCATTGGTGGGTCGGTGAGTTTTTTGGCTGTAATTACAGTGCAGATCACCATTAGGAAACATAGGAGAGCCCGTAAAAACTCCAGCTGCCTTTATGGGGGTAATCCAACATTGGAAAAATTGTCTGGGTACAGTTCTGATGAGTTTTGATCCAACTTTGAAGAAGGCTTTAACCCCTTTATTGCTACATTATTGAACAACTAAAGCTTGGGCTAACAAGGTTTTTTAAATGGACTCCCTAGGAAGTCTTAAAGGAGTCCCTAGGAAGTCTTAAAGGACTCCCTAGGAAGTCTTAAAGGACTCCCTAGGAAGTCTTAAAGGACTCCCTAGGAAGTCCCTAGAAGTCTTAAATGGACTCCTAAGGAACAAACTCCATTAGAAGAAACATCCATTCCATCCACATGTCTTATAATGGAAATTCTGAGACAGCAGACCTGTGGAATATGTCGAAAGATATCAGAAGATAGTAGGTCATCTTGGTCTAAAATTGTTATGAATAGGTCTACTGTGTGGAGGGATTTTTGTTGCTGTTTTTGGGTCTCCTGTACCCCTAACCCTCTCTACCCAATTGAGCAAATAAATTGCAGGAAAAGGGTTGACAGACCTGGAGGTTGTCCACCTGACGTCAATGTTGGGTCAGTGAGCTTTTTTTTGGGGGTAGCTCCAGGGCAGATCACCATTAGTAAAGGCAGGAAATCCCATTAAATTTACAGCCGCTACATTGGAAAAAATTGTCTGGATGCAGTTCTGATAAGTTTTGAAGAGGCTTTTAACCCCTTCTTTCTGGAACAACTAAAGCTTGGGCTAGCAAGGTTTCTTGAATGGACTCTCAAGGATTTCCTAAGGAACAGTCTCCAAACATCTATTCCATTTCAAATGTTTTATAATGGAAATCCTGAGACAGCAGAACAGTGGGGGGTTCTTTACTGTTAGGGCTACAAGATTGTGGAATTCTCTACCACAAGAGGTGGTTTCTGTGGGAAGTATGGTGGCTTTCAAAAGACTCTTAGACTTACATCTCAAGGATCAGAACATTCAGGGCTATGTGAGATGATTACAGCCACACACACCTACACAGGTTGAACTGGATGGACTATTGTCTTTATTCAACCTCAACTACTATGTAACTATCTAACTATGAAAGATGTCAAAAGAATCCAGAATATAATAGGTCATCTGGGCCTAAATATTTAATGGAGGGTTCTACTATGTGGAGGAATTTTTATTGCTGCTTTTGCGTCTCCTGTACCCTTAACTTTCTCTACCCAATTGAGCAAATAAATTGCAAGAAAATGGTTGACAGATCTGGAGGTTGTCCACCTGACGTCATTGAGTCAGTGAGTTTTTTTTGGGTGTAGCTCCAGGGAAAATCACCCTTAGTAAAGGCAGGATAACCTGTTACAACTACAGCTGCCCTTATGGGGGTAATGCTGCCCCCTTCAAATTGTCTGACTGCAGTTCTGAAGTTTTGAAGAGTCCTTTAATCCCTTTCTATTTCTGGAACAACTAAGGATTGGACTAGCAAGGTTTCATAAATGGATCCTCTAGGACCTCCTAAGGAACAACCTCTATTAGGAGAAACATCCATTCCATCTCAAAGATCTTATAATGGAAATCCTGGGACAGCAGAACTGTGGAAGACGTCAAAATATACCAGAAGATAGTAGGTCATCTAGGCCTAAATATTTAATGGAAAGGTCTACTGTGTGGAGGAATTATTGTTGCTGTTTTTAGTCACCTGTACCTCTAATCCACTCTACCCAACTGAGCAAATACATTGCAAGAAAGGGATTGAAAGATCTGAAGCTTGTCCACTTGATGTCATTGGTGGGTTGGTGAGGTTTTTTTGGGTGTAACAGCAGGAGAATCCATTACAACTCCAGTTTAACCTCTCGAAATCTGAAATCTTGAACATATCCATCCCTTCCTCATTGGCTTCCTCCATTCGTTCATCCTTCCCCTTTACGTGGCAACCTCACTCCCTCAAATATTTAGGAGTACACCTCACCATTACAACTCCAGCTGCCCTTTACGGGGGTAATGCTACATTGGAAAAAATGTTCTAATAAGTTTTTAACCAACTTTCACGAGTTCTTTACTCCTTTATTCCTGGTACAACTAAGTCAAGAACAAAAGTACCCCCTTATACTAAGGAAGATAGAACATATGAGAATTACTGAAAGGCTCTCATCTGAGAACATTCAGACTTTATTATCCAGCAAAAAAAAATGAGCTATTTTTGACAGTCTAAAATTGTCTCTTGGATACGAAGCCGCAGGAACCTGCGGCACAAAGACGTGCACGGATCAGCTCCAAATCCCGCTGAAACAGAAACCTTTCCAGCCTTCTTTTTAGGTTCTTTCCTTTTTTTCCTCTTGTCCAAATTTTGACATTTGTGAGAAACATGAAAAGACCTTTTTACAGATAAAAGGCCGGAGTGACAGGCCAGAGACCCTCGGAGGGAAGCTTTCTTCTGCCGTTTTTCTATTTATCTCTTATTGTCCGGGTTGGTGCTGTGCCGTTGTTATGGCGGTGGGCTTGTAGGATGAAAGCCAAAGCTCAGCTCGACCATTGCACCCTGGTAAATAAGCTGCCTGGATGATGTAACGGCCACGGAGATCGCATTATCTACAATGGATGCTCTGCTGTGAAGAAGGGCAAAGGGCTCTTCGCTGGGGGTGGGAGTAGGGTAACTCTTAACATGCAAAAATGACCTGCTCTTTTCCCTTCAATGGAACAGCAGCTAATGGTCGAATCTCGTACCCAACAACCTGAAAATTGAGGTGCCATCACCAGAACCTGCAAGAGATAAATGAAGATCATGCTTTGCATTGCTATAACTTACATGGCCATACCATCAATGTCTGATTAATGCCAGGTTATCAACATCTTATACAATGGAACCAGTGCCTAAATGCCCATTCACACAAGCAGGTGCAGCAAGACATTTGCATTGACATAGCAAGTTTCTCCCCCCCCCCGGAGGGGATTGGACAGTGAAGGAGAAGCAGCAGACTGATGAGCTCATTTCTCTGTGACACTAGCTCTCCTCCTTTCAGCATGATTCTTGTTGGCATATAAGCACTGCAACACAGCTGATTGGCTCCTTGTTCTTCTCCTTTCCCCCAATCTGAGCTTTGCAGTAGAAGAGGCTGATACCAAAATTCAGGTACTGCAAGAAGCTGATACCATGCCATCTTCAGATATTTACACTTCTTGAATTTCACAAATACATTAAAAGTTTGTTCACACAGGCGGCCAGGGGATGGTAAAGGCAGGGGGTTGAACCATGTTTTTTGCTGTCCCTGACCGCCCACCTAAACTAGGGCAATTCAGGGCTTTACACAGCAAGAATTAAATGGTATGTTGCATTTGGCAGGCAGTACCGCCAAAGCTGACCCATTCAGGTGAATGGGGTCTCGCCCCAATTGTATGCATTTTAGTGATAAAAACAGGCGCTTCCTGTCAAACGCCCCCTAAAAAGCAATCTACCGCAGATTACTTTTCAGCAGGGCGGCAAGGGCTACTACCTGTGTGAGCCCTTAACCCCTTAATGCCGGCCGCACACATATATGCAGCCACTTATGGGCTGGCCTTAACACCAAGCGGCTGCATATATTCAGCCCTGTTAGAAGAACTTACTGTGCTGAGGGCACGCTCCCTGCACGCTCCCACCATGGTAGCCGGTGGGTACCGGAAAGCTCCTGATGCATACTAGCAATCGGGAGCTTTCTAATCATGTGACCGCTGTGACAGCCAATCACAGCTGTCACATGACCTGAAAGCCCCGCCTCCACCTCGCTTTTAGAACCCTAATGGGCCGGTCGTATATATACGGGGGCAAGGCGGCTCTCCTGCGCTAGATCACGTACCTAATACATGATCCAGCACTATCGCGCTGGGAGCGCTCATCGAGTCCGAGGTGCCCGCTGAGCGGCTCCTAAATAGTCACAGCGGGGGCTGCTCAGCGGGCACCGTGGACACGATGCACACTCCCAGCCCGGTCCGCTGGCACCAGCCGATTGTTGGTTACACAAGCAGAACGGCAGTCTGCCTATGTAAGGCAATTTGCCATTCTGCCAGCGGGAAAGGCATGGATCCTGTGTTTCTGCAAAGCAGAGGCATCGATCCATGCCTTCCCTTAGTGAAAGTACCTCCCACACTACAGTGTGGGAGGTGCTTTTTACTAAGCACCTCCCACACTATAGTTCGGGAGGTGCTTTTACTAAGGGAAGGCATGGCTAGGCACACATTTAACCCTTTAATCGCCCCTGATGTTAACCCCTTCCCTGCCAGTGTCAGGATACATATTGATACTAAATTGATAAAGAAATTCGATTTTTTAACATTTTTATTAGATACGTTTTATAGCAGAAAAATTTTTTTCTTAGATTTGTCAGACTTTTTTGCTCATGGAGCAAAAAAAAAACAAAACACAGAGGTGATCAAATACCACCAAAAGAAAACTCTATTTGTAGACAAAAAAAATGATTTGGGTACATCCTTGCATGACCGCGCAATTGTCAGGTAACTGCTTGCCGACCGACCGACGCATATATACTCGGCTGCCCAAATCGTTTCGCGGGAGCGATGCTGGGGGCGAGCGCGCCCCCATTAGCCAGCGGAGTAGCTGATTCACAGGGCCGGCAGCCGTGATTACCGCCAGGCACCCACGATCGCTCCCCGTGGAGAAAGAACGGCGGTCTGCTGTTGTAAACCCAGCAGACTGTTGTTCTCTCAGGAATCAGCACAGAGCGCATGTGATCCTCCTATTTAGGATCACAGGTCTCTGTGTTGATTCCACAAGGCCAATCCCCCCCACAGTTAGAAAGCACCCCCTAGGCATACACCTAACCCTTTGATCGCCCCTGAGTTAACCTCTTCCCTGCCAGTGTCATTATTACAGTAACAGTGCATATTTTAAGCACTGATTACTGTAGTAATGTCACTGGCCCCCCCAAAAGTGTGAAAAATGTCAGTTAGGGGTCCGATCTGTCCGCCGCAATGTCGCAGTCCCACTAAAAATCGTTGATCGCAGCCATTACTAGTTAAAAATAAATAAATAAAAAAGACATAAATCTTTCCCCTAGTTTGTAGACTCGATAACTTTTGCGCAGACCAATCAAAATACACTTATTGGGATTTTTTTTCCCCAAAAATATGTAGCAGAATATAAATTGGCCTAAAAGGATGAAAAAATTTGATTTATACATTTTTTTATTGGGAATGTTTATAGCAAAATGTGAAAAATATTGTTTTTTTTTTTTCAGAATAGTCACTCTTTTTTTTGGTTTATAGCGCAAAAAAAAAAAAAAAAAATATCAAGGGTGATCAAATACCACCAAAAGAAAGTTCTATTTGTGGGAAAAAAGGACATCAATTTTATTTGGTTATAGCGATGCACGACCGCGCAATTGTCAGTTAAAGTAAGGCAGTGCTGAATCGCAAACAAAATGGCCTGGTCATTACGGGGGTAAAACCATTCGGTCAAGAAGTGGTAAAGTAACGCAGTGCCGTATTGCAAAAAATGTCCTGGTCATGAAAGGGGGTAAAACCTTCCAGAGGTGAAGTGGTTAGTGCCCCAGTCATACTAAATTGTTCTGAGGCAGCAGTACGTTAATGCATGTGCGTTATTGACCTTTATGGCAAACATTTATTAAAGTGGAGTTCCGGCCACATACACCTTTTTGAAAAATACCCCCCTAATCCTACCCCCAATTACCCTAACACTAACCCCACATTACAGTACATTACATTTACTGGATAAAGATAAATTCTTACCTTTAAAATTGATTGCAGAGCGGGGCCATCTCCGGTGTGGGCATCTGAAGCCGTGGTGTCCCCCGCTGTGTTCCTCTTCCTGGTTCTGGGCTACCCAGAATGCCGATCACAATCTCACGCATGCAATCAGAGTAGCAGCTGGCCGTTCCTATTGCATCCTGGGATTGATGACGCTCATCTCCCAGGATGCAATGCAAAGGAGGAAGTGACGTTGGGGGCCGTGGCCGCACAAGGAGGAAGACGAAGGGAGGTAAGTTTATTTTATTTAAAAACAAGGTAAGTGAAACAAAAAAAAAATGAATTATCCAATTCTTTTTCAGGTTGTTGTACTCTAACTGATGCTGCAAAGTTTATTTTTAGGCTGGAACTCCGCTTTAAGAATGGTCTGCAGGTGCACCATGATAGATGCAAAAAGGTGCATGCCCCTCTTTTTGAAATTCAATACATCATATGGTATAGGCGTTGCGCTGTGGTGTGTTGAGTTGTGCTGTACAATGCTTTTGGGTGCCATTTACAATAAATGTTGCCGCAACACAGGTGATTGGGCGGCACAGTGGTGTAGTGGTTAGCACTTTCACCTAGCAGCAAGAGGGTCGCTGGTTCGAATCCCAACAGCATGCAATGTCAGGCGGCAGCTGCCAAAGCTAGCAGACTATTAGCATGCATAAAGAAAGGGATGTATTCCAGAGATAAGACTATAATCCTTCCACTTTATAAAACTCTGGTCCGACCGCATCTGGAGTATTCTGTCCAGTTCTGGTCGCCAGTCCTCAGGAGGGATGTGTTGGAGCTGGAGAGAGTCCAGAGAAGGGCAACTAAACTAATTAGGGGATTGGAGGACCTTGATTATGAAGAGCGTCTGCAATCGCTTGATTTATTCTCCCTGGAGAAGAGACGCCTGAGGGGGGACATGATAGCAATGTTTAAATATCTCAATGGGGATCTCAGCTTAGAAAAAAAGCTGTTTAGTCGAAGGGATTGCATGAGGACTCGAGGACATACAATGCGATTAGAGGAGAAGCGTTTTAACCTCAGGCAACGTGGGGGGTTCTTTACTGTTAGGGCTACAAGATTGTGGCATTCTCTACCACAAGAGGTGGTTTCTGCGGGTAGTATGGTGGCTTTCAAAAGACTATTGGACGTGCATCTCAAGGATCAGAACATTCAGGGGTATGAGAGATGATTACAGCCACACACACCTACACAGGTTAACTGGATGGACTATTGTCTTTATTCAACCTCACCTACTATGTAACTATGACACTACCTGCCTGGAGTTTGCATGTTCTCCCTGTGCCTGTGTGGGTTTCCTCCGGGTACTCTGGTTTCCTCCCACACTCCAAAGACATACTGGTAGGTTAATTGGATCCTGTATAAAAAATTGTCCCTACTATGTATGTATGTATGTATGAATGTGAGTTAGGGACCTTAGATTGTAAGCTCCTTGAGGGCAGGGAGTGATGTGAATGTGTAATGTATATGTAAAGCGCTGCGTAAATTGACAGCGCTATATAAGAACCTGAAATAAATAAAATAAAATTATACTTGAACCTCTGTTGCCTGGCGAAACATGCTGGGAGTTGTAGTTCTCCCTTCGCACTTAGAAAAAGACGTATCTCTGTGTACACATATATAGCCTCCTGCTGTCTGATCCCCGTAATAAAGAGGTTTTAATAAGACGCGGCGCCTGTGTTGGCACACACATTGGCGCAGAGCAGATGGGTCAGAATTGTATTACTTTCCTCTACAAATGACCCTCTGGGGGTATCTGTCATGTGTGATGATTGTCTCTCTAATACCCCATTACCGCCACCCGTGTCCTCCCTAATGTTACCCCCTCTTATTGAAAAGCACAAATCACGCCAGCCGCCGTCATACATCTTGCGGGACAAGTTCCTGGCGATAATATACAGCTGGGGAGCGCGCAATATTGTCTTCCCTCTGAAAGTCATAAGTGTGAGTCATGGTGATTGGAAGTCCCGGTCCGCGGAGGGACATCCGTCTTCCTGTCCGGGGACCCAACAACTATCACTGCTGTTCAACTTTCCTTTTTAAAGGAGAAGTAAAAAAAAAGGAAAAATTTGAAAATGATAAATCTGAAAGAACTACGAATATCACAAAATTACTTTTTTTTTAAGTTATGGATGGATTGGGAATGTCTAAAATCTCCAGCATATGTTTTGGGGATTATAGCAATACTGCTAACTGAGCAATCATGAGTGCCAACCTCCACCTTGATATTCTTACCCAGCGTGCGGGGAGTCTAAATATGACTGTGCAGCCCAATAGGCACCAGAATTAAAGCCAGCACACTCACCAATCAGAACTCAGTAACAGAGCTGATCAGACACACCCCCTTCTAGGGTCATGTGGATGTGGGTGTGGATGTAATAGGGGTGTGGCTGTTACTCAGCTCTGCCAGCACAGAGCACTGGAGGGTAAGGGCAAGAGGCAGCACTTTCACTGTGAACAAAAGGTATTTTAGGGCAGTGGTTCACAACCACCGGCTGTGGCCCCACCTTCTTCCAGGTCTCTAGCTAGCTGCAGATAGCTTAACCTCCCATAGGATCTCCCAGCTCCCATAGAGCCACACAACCTCCCAAAGTGGCCCAGTGCCTCTCAACCTCTCACAGTGCCCCCAGGCTCCCTAGGGGTCCTCATTCCCAACAGTGCTTCCAAACTTTCCAGAGTGCCCCAATCCCCTGCTGTCCCCATTAGCTTGCTTCAGAAATTCCAGCCTCCCATAGTGCCCCCAACAGTATCCCATAGTACCACCAACAGTGTCCCATAGTGCCCCCAACAGTGTCTCATAGCGCCCCCAACAGTGTCCCATAGTACCCCCAACAGTGTCCCATAGTGCCCACAACAGTGTCCTATAGTGCTCCCAACAGTGTCCCATAGTACCCCCAATGGCGTCCCATAGTGCCCCCAACAGTGTCACCTAATGCCTCCAACAGTGTCCCATAGTGCTCCCAAAAGTGTCCTATAGGAAAAAACAAATGGAAAAGGATTAAAATAGGTGCATGGAAGCCAGCCAGCCCCCAGTCTGATGCACTCACCCTCCAGTCTGCCACCAACCAAGTAGACCTGTCTCATGATATAAATAAAGAACAGGGGTTTAGTTGACACGCATTTGCAAACGCATGTGTAAGCTGCAGAGCCACGACACGGCACCCTGTTTTATCTGCAGTCCCTAACACTTTTAAATTTGAGTGTCTCCACTATGGGAGCACATGGCTGCTAATGGATGGATAGGAGGCAGGTGGGAGGGAGCAGCCCAAACTTTCCCCCAACCCACCTCCATCCACGACTGGTATAGTATCTCAATGCTCTAATAGCAATGTTCTTAAGATGGTACAAACTGAAAACGACCAGCTGAGAAGCACACACCTCCAATCCCTTGGCGGATGCAGTGTAAAACACAGATTGGGACTTTATATGAGGCAATTTGCCTGTATAGCTCAGTGCCTCCATTCCTAATTTCATAAAATATTTGGGACTTTACATGAGACAAGCAGGTCATGCTATGGTCTCCATCCCTGTATATGAAAAAACTGGGGTCAAATTAGACTGCATCCACCAAAAACGCACACCAAAATCGCACATTGGGACTTGCGAGGTGCCTCCATCCCTGGTTACATAGACAATGTGTGCCCACATTGTCTCTGTAAAAGTGTCCTATAGTGCCCCCATAGTACCCCAACAGTGTTCCATAGGGCCTCAAAGAGTGTCCCATAGTGCCCCAACAGTGTCCCATAGACCCCCAACAGTGTCTTATAGTGCACCAAATAGTGTCCCATAGTGCTTCAAACAGTGTCCCATAGTGCCCCCAACAGTGTCCTCTAGTGCCCCCAACAGTGTCCCATAGTGCCCCAATAGTGTCCCATAGTGCCCCCAATAGTGTCTCATAGTGCCCCCAACAGTGTCCCATAGTGCCCCCAATAGTGTCCCATAGTGCGCCCAACAGTGTTCCATAGCGTCCCCCAGTCTCCCACATTACTCCTGCTAAACCTGCTGCCTCCTCGATAGATCCCTAGCCCCATCCAGAGACCCCCACTCCCCACATTTGCCCCCCAGTTCACAATGTGCATTAGAAGCTGCAGCAAAACAGATAGAGCCCGCCTCATTTCCTAGCTGGAGGATGTCCAGTAGCATCTAGCCCTTAACTCCCCAGCTCGACTTTCCCTGGTCCAGCCCTTTCATTCATTGCATTTCAGTTCTTTCAATAATGGAAGCTCACCATCACATGTGGGTGTTACCTGCTGCCTAAGAAAGCCCACTACTGAGCTGGGGTTCTACTGGGCCCCTTTAAAACAAATAGAAAATCATCACAGACAGAACATTTGCAGAGCTTTAATAAAGCATCAAAAACATTAAAAAAGCATGTTGAAGCAGTAGGCGCTTTAACGTGAGTTAAAGTGGAAGCAAGTGTAAATGAGCCCTAAAAGTTACATTTTAGTAAATACGTCTGATCACTGATCCGAATGAAATCTCACCTAAAAGAATGTTCCATTTTCCTGATGGGATTCTTACGTTTCGCCTCTGAAATAGTTGTCACCCTAAACCTCCCCCCCCCCCCCCCCCCCGAGCAATTACAGGGGCACGGCACGGCGCGGTTCCAGCGAGTCCCCAGGTTTCCAGATGTCTCGGTGTAATAAAAAGATTAGTGAATTCCTTCTGCTTTCGCACATTCTCCAGGTCACAACTGAGCCCTTTTTATTTCCATATTCCCATATGAAGTTGCCGGTAAAGCCGGGGATTAAGCCGAGCTTTTTTTTTTTCCCTAAATAATTATCCTGAAAATTGGTGTTTGCAGAGAACTGAAAAAAAAAAAAAAAACGTAAAGGAGTCAAAAAATTCCGTATCTTTATTAGGCGAGCATTCAAAGCCGGAGCAGCCGCTACCTTTTGTTTTTCCTGAACGGCGGCGTCTGTTTTTGCTGGCAGAAGCTCAATGTTAAAAAAAAATAATAAAAAAACTGACAAAATATGAAGATTTGTTTAATTGAAGTCTATTTACAATCCAGCGTGGAATTAATTGATAGCGGCAGGAAAATATTTCATTTAACCTTTGGGGGGTCATTTGTCAAGTTCCCCGCAGAAGCCTGAGATGACTTCATTAAAGTTCTGTTTCCCGTTACAATTCGTTTTGGGAGCAGGTAAGATTTCAGGGCATTGCGATTTCTCGGTGCATTGAGCTGTTTGGGTTACACTTACGACTGGCGGGTTGGGGGTAGAGTGTGGAAATGTAGAATACACAAATATTTCTCCGAGATTTTGCGAAATGACCTCCCCGGGGCTAATCGGCGAGAAAATAGATCTTTTTCCTGTTCTCCGAGTTTATTTAAAGGGATAGCGTGACGATTGTCTGTTTGTCTAGCCCCAGAAATCTGTCCCGAACGTGACCCTGTCCACTGACTCAAACAAGGTTCCATTCACACCATGGAGGTGCGTCTGAGTGCGCACACTTTTTGCGCATTTATGCACGTTCCACCATGTTGGCTTTAGGGCAGCTCATTAACTTCAATGGACTTCCCCACACAATAAAGGCGCCTGAGCCATTTTAAAAATCAAGCTGCACCAAAACGCTTTGTACTGCGGCAGCATGCGTTTTGGCGCGCAACCGTTTTTTGCCATTGAGATAGGTTTATCAGCAAATGTATGTAAAGGTGAGCACATGTAGGAGGTACTCCCACAAAAGCAACATTGAAGATTCTATCAAAGTATGCCTGATAGAACTTTCAAAGGAAATGTCCCATGCAGTGGCGGCTGGTGCTCAAAATTTTTGGGGGGGGCGCAAACAGAAAAATGTAATAGGCATTGCTTTGCTGCAAAAAACGCTGTAAAAAATTGCGTGACTTTGAGGTCACAAAAGTGTGAAAGGGGCCTTCAGTAATTAAGGCGTAGCATGCCCCCTATCAATGCACAGAGACCAGCGTGCCCCCTTTCAATGCACAGAGACCAGCGTGCTCCCTATCAATGCACTGAGACCAGCGTGCCCACTTTCAATGCACAGAGACCAGCGTGCCCCCTTTCAATGCACAGAGACCAGCTTGCCCCCTTTCAATGCACAGAGACCAGCGTGCTCCCTTTCAATGCACAGAGACCAGCGTGCCCCCATTCAATGCAGAGATGCCAGCCTGCCCCCTTTCAATGCACTGAGACCAGCGTGCCCACTTTCAATGCACAGAGACCAGCGTGCCCCCTTTCAATGCACAGAGACCAGCGTGCCCCCTTTCAATGCACAGAGACCAGAGTGCCCCCTTTCAATGCACAGAGACCAGCGTGCTCCCTATCAATGCACTGAGACCAGCGTGCCCACTTTCAATGCACAGAGACCAGCGTGCCCCCTTTCAATGCACAGAGACCAGCTTGCCCCCTTTCAATGCACAGAGACCAGCGTGCTCCCTTTCAATGCACAGAGACCAGCGTGCCCCCATTCAATGCAGAGATGCCAGCCTGCCCCCTTTCAATGCACTGAGACCAGCGTGCCCACTTTCAATGCACAGAGACCAGCGTGCCCCCTTTCAATGCACAGAGACCAGCGTGCCCCCTTTCAATGCACAGAGACCAGAGTGCCCCCTTTCAATGCACAGAGACCAGCGTGCTCCCTATCAATGCACTGAGACCAGCGTGCCCCCTTTCAATGCACAGAGACCAGCGTGCTCCCTATCAATGCACTGAGACCAGCGTGCCCACTTTCAATGCACAGAGACCAGCGTGCCCCCTTTCAATGCACAGAGACCAGCGTGCCCCCTTTCAATGCACAGAGACCAGCGTGCTCCCTATCAATGCACTGAGACCAGCGTGCCCACTTTCAATGCACAGAAACCAGCGTGCCCCCTTTCAATGCACAGAGACCAGCGTGCCCCCATTCAATGCAGAGATGCCAGCCTGCCCCCTTTCAATGCACTGAGACCAGCGTGCCCACTTTCAATGCACAGAGACCAGCGTGCCCCCTTTCAATGCACAGAGACCAGCGTGCCCCCTTTCAATGCACAGAGACCAGAGTGCCCCCTTTCAATGCACAGAGACCAGCGTGCTCCCTATCAATGCACTGAGACCAGCGTGCCCCCTTTCAATGCACAGAGACCAGCGTGCTCCCTATCAATGCACTGAGACCAGCGTGCCCACTTTCAATGCACAGAGACCAGCGTGCCCCCTTTCAATGCACAGAGACCAGCGTGCCCCCTTTCAATGCACAGAGACCAGCGTGCTCCCTATCAATGCACTGAGACCAGCGTGCCCACTTTCAATGCACAGAGACCAGCGTGCCCCCTTTCAATGCACAGAGACCAGAGTGCCCCCTTTCAATGCACAGAGACCAGCGTGCTCCCTATCAATGCACTGAGACCAGCGTGCCCACTTTCAATGCACAGAGACCAGCGTGCCCCCTTTCAATGCACAGAGACCAGCGTGCCCCCTTTCAATGCACAGAGACCAGAGTGCCCCCTTTCAATGCACAGAGACCAGCGTGCCCACTTTCAATGCACAGAGACCAGCGTGCCCCCTTTCAATGCACAGAGACCAGCGTGCCCCCTTTCAATGCACAGAGACCAGAGTGCCCCCTTTCAATGCACAGAGACCAGCGTGCTCCCTATCAATGCACTGAGACCAGCGTGCCCCCTTTCAATGCACAGAGACCAGCGTGCCCCCTTTCAATGCACAGAGACCAGCGTGCCCCCTTTCAATGCACAGAGACCAGCGTGCTCCCTATCAATGCACTGAGACCAGCGTGCCCACTTTCAATGCACAGAGACCAGCGTGCCCCCTTTCAATGCACAGAGACCAGCGTGCCCCCTTTCAATGCACAGAGACCAGCGTGCTCCCTATCAATGCACTGAGACCAGCGTGCCCACTTTCAATGCACAGAGACCAGCGTGCCCCCTTTCAATGCACAGAGACCAGAGTGCCCCCTTTCAATGCACAGAGACCAGCGTGCTCCCTATCAATGCACCTCGGCCAGCGTGCCCCCTTTCAATGCACAGAGACCAGCGTGCCTCCTTTCAATGCACAGAGACCAGCGTGCCCCCATTCAATGCAGAGATGCAGCCTGCCCCCTTTCAATGCACAGAGACCAGCGTGCCCCCATTCAATGCAGAGATGCCAGCCTGCCCCCTTTCAATGCAGAGATGCCAGCATGCCCCCTTTCAATGCAGAGATGCCCAAACGTGACCCTGTCCACTGACTCAAACAAGGTTCCATTCACACCATGGAGGTGTGTCCGAGTGCGCATACTTTTTGCAGAGTGCCCCCTTTCAATGCACAGAGACCAGCGTGCTCCCTATCAATGCACTGAGACCAGCGTGCCCACTTTCAATGCACAGAGACCAGCGTGCCCCCTTTCAATGCACAGAGACCAGCGTGCCCCCTTTCAATGCACAGAGACCAGCGTGCTCCCTATCAATGCACTGAGACCAGCGTGCCCACTTTCAATGCACAGAGACCAGCGTGCCCCCTTTCAATGCACAGAGACCAGAGTGCCCCCTTTCAATGCACAGAGACCAGCGTGCTCCCTATCAATGCACCTCGACCAGCATGCCCCCTTTCAATGCACAGAGACCAGCGTGCCTCCTTTCAATGCACAGAGACCAGCGTGCCCCCATTCAATGCATAGATGCAGCCTGCCCCCTTTCAATGCACAGAGACCAGCGTGCCCCCTTTCAATGCACAGAGACCAGCGTGCCCCCATTCAATGCAGAGATGCCAGCCTGCCCCCTTTCAATGCAGAGATGCCAGCGTGCCCCCTTTCAATGCAGAGATGCCAGCATGCCCCCTTTCAATGCAGAGATGCCCAAACGTGACCCTGTCCACTGACTCAAACAAGGTTCCATTCACACCATGGAGGTGTGTCCGAGTGTGCATACTTTTTGCACATTTATGCATGTTCCACCATGTTGGGTTTAGGGCAGCTCATTAACTTCAATGGACTTCCCCACACAATAAAGGCGCCTGAGCCATTTTAAAAATCAAGCTGCACCAAAACGTTTTGTACTGCGGTAGCATGCATTTTGGTGTGCAACTGTTTGTGCCATTGAGATAAGTTCATGGCAAATGTACCTAAAGGTGTGCACATGTAAGATGTACTTCCACAAAAGTAACATTGAAGATTCTATCAAAGTATGCCTGACAGAACTTTCAAAGGAAATGTCCCATGCATCTCTTTAGTTAGGGCCACCCGGAGCTTTCCAAACCCTTCTGCACAATTTATAATTGTCTGCTGTAAAAAAAAAATTTAGAGTCCTGTTTATATTTTCATTGACTTCAATGGGACTTCTGTTTCAGACAGGGCAAGGGTATAGTGCGCCATCATTAGTGTCCATGGGAGGAATAATGCCCCATCATTGCTATCAGTGGGATGAATAGTGCCCCATTATTGGTATCAGTGAGAGCAATAGTCCCTTATCGTTGGTGTCAGTGGGAGGAATAGTGCCCCATCATTGGTATCAGTGGGAGGAACAGTCCCGCATCATTGGTGTCCAGTGGGGGGAAATAATCCCTTGTCATTGGTGTCCAGTGGGGTGTATATTGCCCCAGCATTGGTATCAGTGGGATGAATAGTGCCCCATGATTGGTATCAGTGGGAGGAATAGTACCTATCATTGGTGTCCAGTGGGGGGAATAATCCCTCGTCATTGGTGTCCAGTGGGGGGGAAATATTGTCCCATCATTGGTATCAGTGGGAAGAATAGTGCCCCATTATTGGTGTCCTGTGGTGGGGGGGGGGAATTAATCCCTCATCATTGGTGTCCAGTGGGGTGAATAATCCCTCGTCATTAGCTTCCAGTGGGGGAAATAGTGTCCCATCATTGGTGTCAGTGGAAGGAATAGCGTCCCATCATTGGTGTCAGTGGGAGGAATAGTGCCCCATCATTGGTGTCAGTGGGAGGAATAGTACCTCATCATTGGGGTCAGTGTTAAGAATAATGCCCCATTGTTGGTGCCAGTGAGAGCTGCACAATTCTGGATAAAATGAGAATCACAATTTTTTTGCTTAGAATAGAAATCACGATTCTCGGCGTAACATCGTCTTTCACATTATACAAAAAAATCGGGGTTTACTTTACTGTTTCGTTTTTTTTTTTTTAAATGTGTTTGAAAGACCGCTGCGCAAATACATTGTGACACAAAATATTGCAACAACCGCCATTTTATTTTCTAGGGTCTCTGCTAAAAAAAAAAATATATATATATATATATATAATGTTTGGGGGTTCTAAATAATTTTCTAGCAAAAAATACTTTTTAACTTGTAAGCAACAAGTGTCAGAAATAGGCTTAGGCCCCTTTCACACGGGATTTCCAATCCGGTCCGCCTGTTAGTTTTTCAGGCGGACCTGATCGGATGCTCCATGCACCTCTATGGAGCAGCGGATGTCAGTGGAGACATCTCCGCTGACAACCACTGCTATCCGATCCAATCTGTAAAATCCGGATGGATGGAAACCCTATTTTCCATCCGTCTGGAGGATCGGATAGGATCAGATGAAAACGGACAGGTGGTCCGTTTTGATCCAATCTCCCATAGAGGAGAGCAGGGATCTGACAGCTCCGTCTCTGCAAAGTAAGCGGAGATGGACCTGTCATCCACCTGCTCACCGGGGATCAGTGGGTCTATCCCCGCTGAGAAAAACGGAGTCCCCCGAGTGCACTGCTCGTGTGAAAGGACCCTTAGTCTTTAAATGGGTAAACTGACCTCATTTTCAAACTGAAGTTCATCCCTTTGGTCTAAGAACGAAACTATACCATGTAAAACATGTTTATAGTTATCTCCCAGCCTTAGCAATGTTGATAAACATTGAGAACAGCTCTGCTCTGTATGAATCATGGAAATGCTGAATCAAGATCGTGAGGGGGGTTGAATCGAGATCGTGATTTTTTAACGATTAATCCTGCAGCTCTAGGGCTAGTGGGAAGAATATTTCCCCATCATTGGTATCAGTGGGAGGAATAGTGCCCCATCATTGTTGTCAGTGGAAGGAATAGTCCCTCATCGTTAGCGTCTTGTGGGGGGGGAGGGGGATAGTCCCTCATTGTTGGTGTCCAATGGGGGGAATAGTGTACTATCATTGGCGTCAGTGGGAGGAATAGTGCCCCATCATTGGTGTCAGTGGGAGGAATAGTGCCCCATCATTAGTGTCAGTTGGAGGAATAATGCCCCATCATTGGTGTCAGTGGGAGGAATAGTGCCCCATCATTGGTGTCAGTGGAAGGAATAGTGCCCTATCATTGGTGTCAATGGGAGGAATAGTGCCCCATCATTGGTGTCAGTGGGAGGAATAGTCCCTCATCGTTGGTGTCAATGGGAGGGAAAGTGCCCCTCATTTTGTGTCAGTGGGAGGAGTAGTCCCTCATCGTTGGTGTCCAGTAGGGGGCAAAGTGCTCCAAGGGCCAGGTAAAGGTAAGCAAAAGGCCACATCTGGCCCACGGGCCACAGTTTGAAGACCACTGTTCTAGATTTTTTTTTTAGTTTTACTGGAAATATACCATTATTATTTGATTGTTTTTGCAGTGTAGATGGACCTTGTTTCAGCTCCGGACCTCAAAGAGAATGCTAAGTAGATGACAAGCTCAGGGTTGGATACCGAGGAGGGTATTAAAGGCGCTCCTCAATACCAATCCAGGGTCTGTCTTCAGACTGGCCATTTCCCTCCGGCTGGTCTTGGGCTTTGTTTCTGCATCTTGAACACACATCCGGTGATACTAGACTTTACCTCCGCGACGCGTTCGGCCAGTTCCATGTGTGTTTGATTTGACAGCCCGCGGTCTTTATTGTATTTATTTATTTTGAATCTTCTTGAAAGTCACCCAGCTGAAGACCTATATGTCGTCCTCAGTACAAATCAACCCAACTGACACGGAAATTACAGAGCGTCAGCGGAGCGCTCCGGCCGTGTCACGCTGATTGTACTTCGGGTGGATATAACAATCTTCGCTCGACTTGCAACTAATAAAAAGTGGAGCGATTCATCTCAGGGCAGGGGTGTCTGTCATTGCTTATCTCTGTTAACCTGTGATACTCAGGGGAGAGTGACTGACAGCTGGAACATTGTTATTTACTGCTGGAAACTGAATTATCCGACCTTCCAGCAATCTCTCCACTAAATGTCCCATTTATAGACTCCGGCTAATGTTCCCTAGTTCAGATCAAGCGGTTGGGGGCGGGGGTGGGGGGGGGTGGGTTGGCGCGCCATCGCGCTGAGAAGATGGAAGTGAAGAATACATGCACAGTGCGGAATCTGCACCTTTGAGACCTATTTACTAAGATTGGCAAAATAATTGCTTTTTGTCTCATCCTGTTCTGCAGCTAAATTATCCTTTTTGATTTAAAGGATCTCAACAATACACAAGCTGAGGATTTCAGGGAGTCTTTTCCCCCTAGCCATGCAGCAAAGGAGGCATTGCATAGAGTGGTTCTATAAGAAAATGGTCAGAAAGGAGATTTCCCCAGGAACCAAGGAAGATACAGCAATTGGGACCAAATAGGAACCCCTAAGGGGTTTATTTGTAAAAGAATCATGCTGCGAAACCGCATGCAAATTTGTTCTGTGCAAACGGGGGCAAAATGAAATCTTATTATTATTCATTCAATTCATTCAGAATAGAGCCAATCAGGACAATACCACATTATGTGTGATGTCTCTATAGTATGTATGTACGTATTTACCATTATGGTCACTAGATGGAGATGAGGATCATGTAAACAAGTTTTTATGTCCTATGTTCTTTAGCTCCATCTAGTGGCTATAATGCTGTATCTCTACTCTACTCTTGATGAACAAAACACATTCCACCTGGAGAGAAAATAAGCTAATAACATTCACACAGAGTGAATGTACTGCTAGTTCCACAGGATATGTATCGTAAACTAGCTCCATCTAGTGGCTATAATGCTGTATCTCTACTCTACTCTTGATGAACAAAACACATTCCACCTGGAGAGAAAATAAGCTAATAACATTCACACAGAGTGAATGTACAGCTAGTTCCACAGGATATGTATCGTAAACTGGGGATCAAATGTGTAAAAGATAAATCAACTTAGTATAATTTTACTAGGCTGAGTCAGTTCCTTAACTTCTAATACATATTCTGCATGCTCTAGCCATGAGATCTCCCTGCTGGAATCCCTAAATCTGTTCCTGTCCACCTTGGATGTTTTAGCACTCATCTTTAATGCCCACCCACCTTTGTGTTTTCTGGCGTCTCCTGTTACATTCTTCATAATATAAATAAAAATGTAGAGATGGTGGGAACTCCTTATAATGGGCACAGCAGGTGTACAGGCCCAGGAACTCAGCACAGGGATGGTGGGAAACTGACATTTTACTCCTTGACAGTGATGTTTAAGGTTGCTGGTTCTTTATTTTGTGTTCTGCAGAAACTGGGGGCTAGAGTTGCTTCTCTGCATCAGGAGGGATGCTGGATCCTGGGGAGGGGGGTGTCCTTTGAGTTCTCTGCAAAATGTGTTTGCAATCGACCCCTTCATTAGAAGGCTAGATAGTGGACCATTGTGTGAGGTACCTTTGGGCAATTGCTAGTGAGCCTCCTTTGAAGTTTGTGGCCTATGCTGATGACGTTTCTGTTTTTATCTCTGGGGGTGGGAAGGCACAGGAGGTGGTCTCAGTGATAAGGCAGTATACAGAAGCATCAGGTTCAAAGGTCAACCAGGACAAGTGTGAAGCTTTCTGGATGGGCATGGAAGGTGAGAGCTTTGTTCTCCCGGATTACTTCCCGAGCCCCAACAAAAAATTTGAGTTCTAGGCATTGGATTTGGCCCAGGTGACTATGGTCATGCAAATTGGGTGAACAGGCTGGAGATTGCCGATGCCAAGCTAGAAAGTTTGGCAGTTTTCCTTGAGGGAAAAGATTGATCTTGTCAGGGCTTACCTGATTCAGATTTTTCTGTATGTCAGTTTTGTCTGCGTTTTGCCAGTATCTCTCTATACCACGATCTATAGTCGTTTCTTACAGCTGTTATGGGGGAACTGAATAAACCTTGTCAAAAGGAGTGTGACTTACCTTCCTAGGCGGGAGGGTGGTCTAGGAATGATCAACCCTGTAGTCTTTTTCTCTCTGATGTTTGTAAAGTACAACCTGGGTAACATGTTGGCAGAGAGACCGCCTGGGTTGGTGGCTATTTTCCATTCCTGGTTTAGGCCCTTTCTGTGAAACTGGGAAAATGGTGGGCCAGTGAAAGGCCTAAGGGTCAAGCATGAAAAGCTCCCGGCTTATGTTGCCCCATGTTTGAAAATACTTCAGCAGTGGTAAGTAACATCAGGGGAAGTCAGATCTCTTCCAAGTAAAGTCCTTGAGAAGCGGATCATGAGCTCTGTTTTTTGCGAATCACTGGCATTGAGGGATTGACCAAACCTGGTTTTGGGGGAGGGTTTGCGATTAATTAATTTAGAGAGAATCCCAATAAAGTTTAGGAATTAGGCTTGGCTCGCTTTGCATGAAAAACTACTTTGTATATGTGAAGGGCAACTTGAAGTTTCTTTTTATGAGTGATCGGGGCTGTCCGAGAGTGGAGTGCGGAGGAGTGGTGGAGTCCATTGATAATTTTCTACTTCCATGCCCTTTTACTATAGAGGTGTACAAGAGGGTAGGGAGGGCTCTAAATGTGTATCCTTCCTCCCCCATATGAGTTATGCAGAGTAGGTGTATGGGGCATTCCAGACTCGCCGGGATTATGATTTGAAAACACTTTTTTTAGTTAGTCTAGTAGTCCGTTATTTCACGTTGAGTGCACGGTGCCAGGTATCCTTACGGAGTAAAATCCTCCCTGTTGAGGTGGTGGTGCAGGACATTCTGGGTGAGGTTGGGAAGGTTCGGGGTCTTGAGGAAGACAGGTGGCAGCAGGAGGCCTAGATAAGGACATGGAGGAATATCAGGACTCTGTAGCTGCTGCCTGTTGATCTCGGGGTGTGCGGCTTTTCTTTCTGTCCTTGCTTCACTCCCTCTAGATTTTCAGATCAAATATATTTTTGATAAAAGGCTATATGCATGGTGACGGTGATGTTCCTTAGTCTGGCTCTCTTGTAGGGATTATGCTGTGCGTAATTCGGTTTACACCATTTATGTCCTAGTTTTTTGTTTTCTATAGTTACATTAAATTATTTTGTAAATATGTTTTATTTATTATGGTTTTATTATATATAAGTTGTTGTTTTATTTTTCAATAAAAAAACTTAACCCCTCATAATGGGCACAGCAGATATACAGACCTAGAAATTCAGCACAGGGATAGTGGGAACCCCTCATAATGGGCACAGCAGGTACACAGACCTGGAAACTCAGCACAGGGACGGTGGGAACCGCTCATATTGGACACAGCAGGTGTACAGAACTGGAAACTCAGCACAGGGATGGTGGGAACCCCTCGTAATGAGCACAGCGGGTGCACAGACCCAGGAACTTAGCACTGGGATGGCGGGGACCTCTCATAATGGACACAGCAGGTACACAGACCTGGAAACTCAGCACAGGGATGGTGGGAACCCTCGTAATGGACACAGCAGGTACACAGACCTGGAAACTCAGCACAGGGATGGTGGGAACCCCTCGTAATGGGCACAGCAGGTGCACAGACACAGGAACTCAGCACTGGGATGGTGGGAGCCCCTCATAATTGATACAGCAGGTGTACTGACCCAAGGACCCTTTTCAAGGTTTGTGAGCATCCCTAATAATGGGAAATTGCCATCTGAAAATCCAGCAGAATCAAACACTTCTAGAGCAGGAACACTCCAAAAGTATCAGATTAGGCAGGATCTCTAGATGGCAGTTTCCATACGGCAGAGATTGATGGTTACTTGTTTTCTCTTTTCCTTCCACCTTGTACCATCTCAGTGTTGCTGATTCCCTGTAGCCTCTTTGCAGCTACATCCTGTCTACAGGCACTCCTGCAACTGCTGTATGGCATTTCTCAGGACAGGTTTCCTGATGGTGAAAACAGTGGAGGATACCTGCGTAATGTGGATCAAAACAACAACTTATCTTTAATCGAAGCCCATGTAATAGGATGACAACGCAGGGGCACAACAGGGAGGCAGGAACAGAGTGTTGTCACCCTATTTCAGGAAGAGCCCAAACAGGGACCTTTCATGGCAGGATCACCAGGTGTTATTTTAATGAAAACAGTACTAATAAAATGTTTGAATATGACTTCTGAAATTACCTGAACATGCTTCTACAAGAATCTAGTGGTTGAATGCTGATATACAGTATTTAAATGAAAGATGGCTTTTACTTCCAGCTGGTTTCTCTTCTCTTCCTGAACAACTACAACTTGATTTGTTATTAATATTTGTTACTATATATATATATATATATATATATATATACACAGTGGTGATCGAAAGTTTGGGCACCCCAGGTAAAAATTTGTATTAAAGAAGCCAAGGAAAGATGGAAAAATCTCCAAAAGGCATCAAATTACAGATTAGACATTCTTATAATATGTCAACAAAAGTTAGATTTTATTTCCATCATTGACACTTTCAAAATGACAGAAAACAAAAAAAATGGCGTCTGCAAAAGTTTGGGCACCCTGCAGAATTTATAGCATGCACTGCCCCCTTTGCAAGGCTGAGACCTGCCAGTGTCATGGATTGTTCTCAATCATCGTCTGGGAAGACCAGGTGATGTCAATCTCAAAGGTTTTAAATGCCCAGACTCATCTGACCTTGCCCCAACACTCAGCACCATGGGATCTTCTAAGCAGTTGTCTAGAAAACTGAAAGTGAAAATAGTTGACGCTCACAAAGGCTGGAGAAGGCTATAAAAAGATAGCAAAGCGTTTTCAGATGGCAATATCCTCTGTTCGGAATGTAATTAAGAAATGGCAGTCATCAGGAACAGTGGAAGTTAAAGCAAGATCTGGAAGACCAAGAAAAATATCAGACAGAACAGCTCGCAGGATTGTGAGAAAAACAATTCAAAACCCACGTTTGACAGCACGATCCCTCCAGAAAGATCTGGCAGACACTGGAGTTGTGGTACACTATTCCACTATAAAGAGATACTTGTACAAATATGGTCTTCATGGAAGAGTCATCAGAAGAAAACCTCTTCTACGTCCTCACCACAAAAATCAGCGTTTGAACTTTGCAAATGAACATATAGACAAGCCTGATGCATTTTGGAAACAAGTTCTGTGGACCGATGAGGTTAAAATATAACTTTTTGGCCGGATTGAGCAAAGGTACGTTTGGAGAAGAAGGGGCACAGAATTTAATGAAAAGAACCTCTGTCCAACTGTTAAGCATGGGGGTGGATCATATATATATTATTTTCCATTTATTTCATGTCTAAATTTAATTAGTTTAATTTTTATGTATTTTTATATCTTTATTTAATGTATGTATTTATTTAATTAATTTTTTTTCATGTATTCTATGTATTTATTCATTTATGTTATTTATGGATCTATTCATATTTATTTATTTTATTTGTTTATTTCTTGTACATTTATTTTATTTATGTATTCATTCATTTTGTTTTAATTAATGTATGGGTTAAATAATTCAATAAGTATTTTTTTTTATTTAATTTATTTTGAGTACAGTATTTATGTTATGTATATATTTATTCATTTATATTTATTTATTGTGTGTATTTAAATAACAAATTAATTCATTTTTATTTTATGTATTTATTTTATTTATGGATTTATTCATTTTTTTTCTTTTTACTTACTATACATTTATTGTATTTATTTATTTATTCAATTATTTATTTACTCATTTATTTATTTATTCATTTTTTTTTTTACCTAAATAATTATTGATTTCTTTGGTGTGATATAATGCGGTCAGTTTAGGTGCTAATGATACTTTGCAGATTTTTTTGTTTAAACATAAAAGACATTTTTGCTCTGGGTCATGACTCTACGGATGAAGCAAATGAGCAGTTTCTGTGTTTTCAGACTCATCTTATGAAAGGAAATAAAATATTGACATAAACACATCATCATGTTTGTATAGTAGAGGATCCCAACTCTGGACAGCGATCTTCTACTGAGTGGGGCGAGTTATGCTGCAGCCATTGCCATGGAACGGCGGCCGGGGCACATCATCAATCACACGCCACAAACATCTTATTCCACTTCAAAGAGAAGCGGCAGGTGGTGGCCATATTGTATATATAAGCGAGCTGCCAAAAAACAAATATGAGGCTCAGTGTGCGATAACTACTCGCTGCGCGCATCACACACCGCCGGGTCACAGCCCACCAGAGAGTTTCATTATTGCAAAATGTAAAGGCAATTCCTGCTGAGCAGGTGCGACAATCTACTGTGTACAGAACTGGCTGTCAGCTTACAATGTACAGGGGGGTCCTCAAACGATGTCTCCGAAGGGCTGCATATAATATTCATTGTATATGATGCTACAATAGAGTGCCGCAGACTGAAGACTTACTAGAGGAAATAGAGATTGTTCCACAGGAGAGTTCGGAGACTGAAGTCACAATGGAGGACAAGGATCTCCACATTTTTCAGTACAATGACCACATTGTGTGTTTAAAATATTAATATATTAAAAAAAAAAAAAAAAAAAAAGTTTTATGAAATAATAAATGCAATTTAAATGAATGTTACAGTTTACTTGTTTTGTTTTTTGTAATGATCATGATATGATTCAAAATTAAGTAAGAGTCCCCATTACAGTCTTTCTTCCATCCGAATTCCCATCAGAATCCCCCCTTTACCCCGTTTACATCCCATCAGAATCCCCCTTACATCCCATCAGAACCCCCCCCCCCTTGCATCCCATCAGAATCCCCCCCTTACATCCCATCAGAATCCCCCTTACATCCCATCAGAATCCCCCCCCCTTACATCCCATCATAGTTACATAGTTACATAGTAGGTGAGGTTGAATAAAGACAATAGTCCATCCAGTTCAACCTGTGTAGGTGTGTGTGGCTGTAATCATCTCACATAGCCCTTAATGTCCTGATCCTTGAGATGTACATCTAAGAGGCTTTTGAAAGCCACCATACTATCCGCAGAAACCACCTCTTGTGGTAGAGAATTCCACAATCTTGTAGCCCTAACAGTAAAGAACCCCCCACGTTGCCTGAGGTTAAAACGCTTCTCCTCTCATTGCATTGTATGCCCTCGAGTCCTCATGCAATCCCTTCAAATGAATAGCTTTTTTTCTAAGCTGAGTTCCCCATTAAGATATTTATAAATCGCTATCATGTCCCCCCTCAGATGTCTCTTCTTCAGGGAGAATAAATCGAGCGATTGTAGCCGCTCTTCATAGTTAAGGTCCTCCAACCCCCTAATCAGTTTAGTTGCCCTTCTCTGGACTCTCTCCAGCTCCAACACATCCCTCCTGAGGACTGGCGACCAGAACTGGACAGAATACTCTAGATGCGGTCGGACCAGAGTTTTATAAAGTGGAAGGATTATAGTCTTATCTCTGGAATACATCCCTTTCTTTATGCATGCTAATAATTTGCTGGCTTTGGCAGCTGCCGCTTGACATTGCATGCTGTTGCCTAATCTATCATCAACCAAGACTCCCAGATCCTTCTCCATTTTTTATTCCCCCAAGGGTTCCCCTCCTAACGTGTATTGTGCTTTTATGTTTTTTAGTCCCCAAGTGCAAAACCTTACACTTCTCCACGTTAAACCTCATTTGCCATGTCGTTGCCCACTCCGTTATTTTGTCCAGGTCATTCTGTAGGATATCTGCTTCATGCTGTGCATTTATTGCCCTGGTCAATTTTGTGTCATCTGCAAAAACTGATAACGAACTACTGATCCCGACCTCAATGCTGTTTATGAATAAATTGAACAAGGTTGGTCCCAGGACTGAGCCCTGGGGCACCCCGCTTACCACCTCAGACCAGTCTGAGTATGCGCTGTTTATTACCACCCTTTGGACACGCCCTTTTAGCCATTTCCGTATCCAAGAGCAAACCCTGCTGTTGATACCTGCAGACCTTATTTTATAAATTAAGCGCTTGTGGGGAACTGTATCAAACGCCTTAGCGAAATCCAGGTACACCACATCCACTGGTCTGCCCCTATCTAGCTCACAGCTCACCTCCTCGTAGAATGCTAAGAGATTGGTTTGACAAGAATGCCCATTTGTAAACCCGTGCTGATTAATGCTGATGATGTTGTTGTCTTTAGCATACTCTACGATATAGTCCCTTATCATCCCCTCCAGAAGTTTACATATTATTGATGTCAAACTGACCATCCTATAATTTCCTGGGATATGCCTCTGGCCCTTTTTGAATATCGGAATCACGTTAGCCTTCCTCCAATCCCCTGGTACATCTCCTGTCCTAATACTGTCAGCAAAGATCAGGAACAGTGGTCTAGATATAACCTTACTGAGTTCCTTGAGTACTCTCGGATGTATGCCATCTGGGCCTGGTGATTTGTTTGTGTTAAGTTTATCCAGCCTTTCCCTGATTTTCCCCTCTGTTAGCCATAGTGGCAAGTCCTGTGTATTACTACTAACCATACAGTCATGGTCAGTAGCTTAGGGTGAATAGTAGGGTAGCTTAGGGTGATTAGTAGGTTGCTTAGGGTGAATAGTAGTGTAGCTTAGGGGGAATAGTAGGGTAGCATGAGGTGAATAGTAGGGTAGCATGGGGTAAATAGTAGGGTAGTGTATGGTAAATAGTAGGGTAGCATAGGGTGAATAGTAGGGTAGTGTAGAGTGAATAGTAGGGTAGCGTAGAGTGAATAGTAGGGTAGCTTAGGGTGAATAGTAGGGTAGCTTAGGGTGATTAGTAGGTTGCTTAGGGTGAATAGTAGTGTAGCTTAGGGGGAATAGTAGGGTAGCATGAGGTGAATAGTAGGGTAGCATGGGGTAAATAGTAGGGTAGTGTATGGTAAATAGTAGGGTAGCATAGGGTGAATAGTAGGGTAGTGTAGAGTGAATAGTAGGGTAGCGTAGAGTGAATAGTAGGGTAGCGTAGGGTGAATAGTAGGGTAGCGTAGGGTGAATAGTTTTGTATAGAAATGGATCCTTGGTCATTGTCAGCCTGATGCATTGGTGGTTCTAAATAACAATTGTTTCAGGGTCATATCATCTGCCCCCCATCTGTCATCTATATGTACCTTCACACATTTGTTGCTGTAAAGGGAGAAGAGAGGCTTTACGATAATCAGTCATGAGGCATGGAAGTGACTCAAGGGGCTTATGTAAGTCTTATCTAATAGAAAGTGCTAATCACCAAGACGTTCTCCAGAGGTAATTATGTAAAAAAATCCATTCTTGAGTTAAATGGCTTTAATTGCGTCTTCCATTCACCTCTGAATGAGGTTTATCCTTATGACATGCATTTAGACAGGTAATGATAATCCATACTGCCATCTCCTGACCCTGGAAGAGAGACAAAACAGGTGTCAGCTTATAGAAAAGGCTCTTCACTCAACACAGCACCAGTTCAAATGACATTATATCTATGATTTGAGAGGAGGAAACTTTAAAGCCCCTTTGATAGGAGATGTTCATCTGAGATCTCTAGGTTTCGTAGGAGTAAAGGGCAGATGAAGAATGCTGGATTATTGCAAAGAGACTTTAAACAAAGCAGCAAATTTACAACCAGAGTTCTGTGGAATCCTAGGGTTCCTCGAAAAGTTGGAAGGGGTTCTTTGAGCTGTGGCTGAATGGCCTTCCATCCTGGCTTCAACTACCACCTGGCAGAGCCAACAGCATGTCACCAATTATCTTTTGTGGCTGTATATATGGGTGGCATTCTGACCACCACTGTAAAGGGGGTATTCTTACAGGCCATCAATGTAAGGACATTCTTTTCACTGACCACTCCTCTCCCAGGTCTCCTTCTTTTCATTGGCTCACACAGCAGTGGGAGCCAATGGCTCCTGCTACTGTCAATCCCAGCAAGTGAGCCAATGATGAAAGAGTGGGGGGTTGGGCTGAGCCACGCACTGTGTGTGAATCGACAATGTCCTCGGGAGTGAGCCTGCTCGAGTGCCCCCATAGCAATAGGCTCCCTATTGGGAGTATTTGGTAGGGGGTGAAGCCTGGACCGAAGAAACAAGAAAGCAGCGCCTACTGAATGTAGCCTACAAAGTTTAATAGGGGTTAAAAGAAATTATGCACTCACAAAGGTGACGCCTGTACCCAAAAAGAAGAGGATTGGGGCTTCTCTGTGCAAAAACATTACACAGAGAATGTAAGTATAACATATTCGTTATATATATATATATATAGTAGTGAATGTACAGCTTGTATAACAGTGTAAATTTGCTGTCCCCTCAAAATAACTCAACACACAGCCATTAATGTCTAAACGGCTGGCAACAAAAGTGAGTACACCCCTAAGTGAAAATGTCCAAATTGGGCCCAATTAGCCATTTTCCCTGCCCAGTGTCATGTGACTCGTTAGTGTTACAAGGTCTCAGGTGTGAATGGGGAGTAGGTGTGTTAAATTTGGTGTTATCGCTCTCACTCTCTCATCCTGGTCACTGGAAGTTCAACATGGCACCTCATGGCAAAGAACTCTATGAGGATCTGAAAAAAATAATTGTTGCTCTACATAAAGCTGGCCTAGGCTATAAGAGGATTGCCAAGACCCTGAAACTGAGCTGCAGCATGGTGGCCAAGACAATACAGCGGTTTAACTGGACAGGTTCCACTCAGAACAGGCCTCGCCATTGTCAGCCAAAGAAGTTGAGTGCTCAGCATCATATACAGAGGTTGTCTTTGGGAAATAGACATTTGAGTGCTGCCAGCATTGCTGCAGAGGTTGAAGGGGTGGGGGGTCAGCCTGTCAGTGCTCAGACCATACACCGCACTCTGCATCAAATTGGTCTGCATGGCTGTCATCCCAGAAGGAAGCCTCTTCTAAAGATGATGCACAAGAAAGCCCGTAAACAGTTTGCTGAAGACAGACTAAGGACATGGATTACTGGAACCATGTCCTGTGGTCTAATGAGACCAAGATAAACTTATTTGGTTCAAATGGTGTGTAGCATGTGTGGCAACAACCAGGTGAGGAGTACAAAGACAAGCGTGTCTTGCCCACAGTCAAGCATGGTGGTGGGAGTGTCATGGTCTGGAGCCGCATAAGTGCTGCTGACACTGGGGAGCTACAGTTCATTGAGGGAACCATGAATGCCAACATGTACTGTGACATACTGAAGCAGAGCATCATCCCCTCCCTTCAGAGACTGGGACGCAGGGCAGTATTCCAACATGATAACGACCTCCAAGACTACAACTGCCTTGCCAAAGAAGATGAGGGTAAAGGTGATGGACTGACCAAGCATGTCTCCAGACTTAAACCCTATTGAGCATCTGTGGGGCATCCTCAGATGGAAGGTGGAGGAGCGCAAGGTCTCTAACATCCACCAGCTTCATGATGTCATCATGGAGGAGTGGAAGAGGGCTCCAGTGGCAACCTGTGAAGCTCTGGTGAAGTCCATGCCAAGGAGGGTTAAGGCAGTGCTGGAAAATAATGGTGGCCACACAAAATATTGACACTTTGGGCTCAATTTGGACATTTTAACTTAGGGGTGTACTCACTTTTGTTGCCAGCGGTTTAGACATTAATGGCTGTGTGTTGAGTTATTTTGAAGGGGCAGAAAATTTACACTGTTATACAAGCTGTACACTCACTACTTTACATTGTAGCAAAGTGTCATTTCTTTAGTCTTGTCACATGAAAAGATTTAATAATATATTTAAAAAAATGTGAGGGGTGTACTCACTTTTGTGAGATACTGTATGTATGTTCTTCTCATTGGCCACCAATGTAATGAGGCATCCTTCACTTTGACCACCACCATAACGGGCATTCTTCACACTGATTACCAATGCAAGAAGCATTCTTCCAAATGACCACCAATATGAGGAGCATTTTTTTCATTGAACACCAATGTAAGAGACATTCTTCCAGCTGACCACCAATGTAAGGGTACTCTTCCCCCCTGACCACCAATGTAAGGAGCATTCCTCCCATTGGCCACCAATGTAAGGAGCATTTCTTCCGCTAATCACCAATGTAAGGAATATTCTTCCCACTGATCACCAATGTAAGGAGCATTCCTTCCACTGACCACCAATGTAAGGAGCATTCCTTCCACTGACCACCAATGTAAGGAGCATTTCTCCCACTGGTCACCAATGTAAAGAGCAGTCATCCCACTGATCAACAATGTAAAGGGCATTTTCCCCCTGACCACCAATGTAAGGGGCATTCTTACCACTGATCACCAATTTAAGGAGCATTCCTCCCACTGACCACCAATGTAAAGAGCCTTCTTCCCAATGACACCAATGTAAGTGGCATTATTCCCACAGACCCCCATTGTAAGAGGAGCATTTTTCTTATTAGCCACCAATGATCCCCAGCGAATTAAAAGAAGACTTTTTGGGTATTTAACCACATCCCGCCCGCCCTATAGCAAAATGACGGCGGGATTGTGGTTGTATTATCCTGAGCGGACGTCATATGATGGCGGCAGGATAATACAGCTCTGCGCCCCCCCCCCCCGGCGATCGGTGATGTTAGGTGTCAGCCTGACACCCTGCATCTCCGATCTCGGTAAAGAGCCTACTGACGTAGGCTCTTTACCATGTGACCAGCCGTGTCCAATCACGGCTGGTCACATAGTAAACTGGAAGAGCCGTTGATCGGCTTTCCTTAGCTCGTGCCTGACAGGCACGAGTAAAGGAGCGCCGATCGGCGGCTCCCCTGACAGGGGGGTCGGCACTGGTAATCAGATCATTGATTACCAGTGCAGACCCTCGGGGGGTGGGGGGTGCCACTAGAACCACCAGGGATGCCCATCCATGACCCCAGGGATGCCCACCATGACCCCAGGGATGCCCCCTATGGCCACCAGGGATGGCAATCAGGGCTCAGGGAGCCCCCCATTGCCCTCCCCATCAGTGCTGCCCGTCCAGTGCCCTCCCTAAAAGTGCTGCCCACCAGTGCCCATCATTGCCATCTATCAGTGTCACCCACCTGTGCCCATTATTGCCCACCAGTGCCGCCTATTAGTGCCCATTAGTGCCCATCAGTGCCACCCATCAGTGTCGATCAGTGCTGCCTATCAGTGCCCACCAGTGCCGCCTATCAGTGCCCATCAGTGCCACCTATCAGTGCCCATCAGTGCCGCCTATCAGTGCCCATCAATGCCGCCTATCAGTGCCCAGCAGTGCCGCCTATCATTGTCCACCAATGCTGCATATCAGTGCTACCTATCAGTGCCACATATCAGTGCCTATCAGTGCCGCCTATCAGTGCCACCCCATCAGTGCATCCTCATCAGTGCCTGTCAGTGCAGTCTCATCAGTGCAGGAAAAAACGTATTTATTTACAAAATTGTATAAAATAAACCAAAAAAATGTATTTTTTTCAAACTTTTCGGTCTTTTTTTATTTGTTTAGCAAAAAGGAAAAAACCCAGAGGTGATCAAATACCACCAAAAGAAAGTTCTATTTGTGGGGGGAAAATGACATAAATTTGGTGTAAGCAAACATCTATACTCACCTTTATGTTTCAGCTTGGATCTAATGCTGCAGTTGTCACCCATTGGCTGTAAGTCTGAGATTTGAGCCATCACATGACCGTTGATCATTCAGTTCTCAGTCAGTCACTGCTCTCCGCTCTGTCAGTCAGTCACTGCTCTCCGCTCTGTCAGTCAGTCACTGCTCTCCGCTCTGTCAGTCAGTCACTGCTCTCCGCTATGACCCTCCTGTGAATGGGCAGCTGCAGCTGGCTTTGGCTTTTAGCTGCACACTGAGAGGCAGAGTCAGCTGTTAGTCAGCTTGGTTTATCCCGACAATATGGTCAAGATCCTTCCAGAGCCTGGAGTGGCTCTACAATGTTAGCTGAAATTGTGCTTTTGCCTTCTATAAGCTTACTCTGGGTCCCAGGAGAGCAAAAATAAGAGCACTCCTGTGACCCACAAGATAAATATGATCAAACAAGCTTCGGCCATACTTCTTTTTTGATTTTTAGCTGAGGTTCCCTAAGACCGGGACTTTCCTTCAAGGGTTCCTCCTGGGAAAAACAGTTGAGAAGGGCTGAAATAGATTATAATGTTCGATTTCTTCAACCAACAACTCTATTAAATATGCCACCATAGAGTGACCTGGTGCATTCTGGGTAACCTATGTGGCGGAAAGGTGAGTATATTAACCGGTTGCCGACCGCCGCAAGTACATATACTGCGGCGGTCAGCCCTGGCCAGGCAAAGTGACGTATGGGTACGTCACTTGCCTGTCACTTGCTTGTGAGCCAATCATGGGCGAGCACGCGCCCATGGAGGCGCGCGCCCGCCCCGGCTCGTTCCCTAGGAAGTCCGTACGTGTGACCGGTGGACCCGATGTCCGCCGGTCACTCGGCGATCGTCGGTGGAGAGGGAGAAAGGCAGCCGGCTAATGTAAACAAGCCGCCTGTCATTCTCCCCTGTGTAGGAATGGTGATCATACGGTTCTACTATGTAGGACCGTTGATCATTGTTCCTACACCAGTAGCCATGTCCAATCACAGTTAGAAGCACGCCCCTAGGGACACACTTAATCCCTCCTTCCCCAATAAAGTTAACCCCTTCCCTGCCAGTGTCATTTTGCAGTAACAGTGCATATATATAGCACTGATTACTGCAGTAATGTCACTGGTAACCCCAAAAGTGTCAAAAATGTCAGTCAAGGGTCCGATCTGTCCGCCGCAATGTCGCAGTACCGCAGAAAAAATCGCAGATCGCCGCCATTACGCGTTCAAAAAAAAAACACCAAAAATGACAAAAATCTTTCCCTTAGTTAGTAAACGCGATAACTTTTGCGCAAACCAATCAAAATACGCTTTTTGCGATTTTTTTTTACCAAACATATGTAGCATAAAACAAATTGGCCTAAAATGTTAAAACATTTTGATTTTTACATTTTTTTGGGGGGAATTTCATATAAAAAAATGTGAAAGTTATTGTTATTTTTGCAAAATTGAAGCTCTTTTTTTGTTTATAGCGCAAAAAGTAAAAATCGCACAGGTGATCAAATACCACCAAAAGAAAGCTTTGTTTGTGGGAAAAAAAGGACGTCAAATTCGTTTAGGTACAGCGTCGCACGACCGCGCAATTGTCCATTAAAGTCACGCAGTGCCGAATCACAAAAAAAACCCTGGTCGGAATGGGGATAAAATCTTCCGGGGCTTAAGTGGTTAACTCTTGTCTTGCAAAAGAGTTTCACATGAGGTATTTTTATAACACAACAGGGTCACTTTAAATATTGTTGTTTTTTTCCTGCTTCAAAAAGTCATTGGCTAGAGAGGGCTCCTCTGTCCTTCCTGGTGACCATTGTAACTGAGGCAGAAAGTGATGGAAAATCAAAAATTTTAGAGTTGTCATTATGTAGGGGACTTCCAATGGGCTAGATATTGGTGCCAAGTTGTACCAGTCCCCGCCCCAGCTTCTTCTTGGATAGGACAGTGACCCACTGCTGGTAGATGAAAGCCTTCGCCATGTTGTGCCCAACTCTTGCCCATAGGCCCACTCATGACATCCCTGGCCTTAATATTAGAGAAGAAAGGAATGTCGACACAAGAATTTGATTTCCACACTTTACTGTAGTTTACAAAGATGGCCATCACATTTGAAATCATTATTGACCTAACCTGGCCTAAAAAACATTTTGCATCGCGCTCACAGACCACTTCAGACAGTAGCCACTTAAGCCCCGGAAGATTTTACCCCCTTCCTGACCAGGGCCTATTTTGCGTTTCGGCACTGCGTGACTTTAACGGACAATTGTGCGGTCGTGCGACGCTGTACCCAAATGAAATTGATGTCATTTTTTTCCCACAAACAGAGCTTTCTTTTGGTGGTCATCGATCACCTGTGCGATTTTTTGATCATGCGCTATAAACAAGAAAAGAGCGACAATTTTGCAAAAATAACAATATTTTTCTCATTTTTTTTATATGAAATTCCCCCCCCCCCCCAAAAAAAATGTAAAAATCAAAATTTTTTAACATTTTAGGTCAATTTGTTTTCTGCTACATATGTTTGGTAAAAAAAATCGCAAAAAACGTATTTTGATTGGTTTGCGCAAAAGTTATTGCGTTTACTAACTAAGGTAAAGATTTTTGCCATTTTTATTGTTTTTTTTTAACGAGTAATGGCGGCGATCTGCGTTTTTTTTTTTGCGGGGCTGCAACATTGCGGCGGACAGATCGGGCCCTTGACTGACATTTTTGACACTTTTGGGGGTACCAGTGACATTACTACAGTAAACAGTGCTATACATATGCACTGTTACTGTAAAAATTACACTGGGAGGGAAGGGGTTAACTTTATTGGAGAGGGAGGGGTTAAATGTGTCCCTAGGGGCGTGTTTCTTACTGTGATTGGATGTGGCTGTGTGTGCAACAGCAGAGATCAACGGTCCTACATAGCAGGACCGTATGATCTGTGCTGTTACACAGGAGAGAATGACCGGCGGCTGTGTTTACATTAGCCGCCTGCCTTTCTCCCGCTGTATCCAACGATCGCGAGTGACCGGCGGACATCGGGTCCGCCGGTCACACGCGCGCGGCTGCTTAGTGAAGGAGCGGGGGCGGGAGCGCGCCTCCGGCGGCGCGCGCGCGCTACCTATTGGCTCACAGGCTAGTGACGTACCGGTACGTCACTTTGCCTGTGAGGGGCTGACCGCCGCCGTATATAGTCGGGCGGCGATCGGCAAGTGGTTAAAAAAAAAGAAAAACAAAAAGTGTCAAAAATGTCAGTTAGGGGTCCGATCTGTCCTCCGCAATTTCGCAGTCCAATTAAAAATTGCAGATCGCCGCCATTACTAGTAAAAATAAATAAATAAATAAAAATTACATAAATCTTTCCCGTAGTTAGTAGACGCAATAACTTTTGCGCAAACCAATCAAAATACGCTTATTGCGATTTTTTTTTACCAGAAATATGTAGCAGAATACAAATTGGCCTAAAATGTTAAAAAATTTTGATTTGAATTTTTTTTTTTGGGAATGTAGCAGAATGTGAAAAATATTTTTTTTTGCAAAATTATCGCTTTTTTTTTGTTTATAGCGCAAAAAATAAAAATCACACAGGTGATCAAATACCACCAAAAGAAAGCTCTGTTTGTGGGGAAAAAAGGAAGTCAATTTAATTTAGGTACAGTGTCACACGACTGCGCAATTGTCCGTTAAATTAACGCCGTGCCGAATCGCAAAATAGGGCCTGGTCATTAAGGGGGGAAAATCCTTCCGGTATGAAAGTGGTTAAACAAAGAAGATCACAAAACATGACTCTCCCCCCCAGGATCCTCCAGCAAGACCTGCAGAACAGTATACCAGAAAAGGCTCATTCTGGCCTCTGTGGCAATGAGAGGGTTACTGAGTCATAAAGCCAGAGATGCCACCCCCATTAAACCCCCTGAGGAAAATAAAAAGATGGCGGGTGCTCCAAATTAGCTCCATTTACCCATTTTTATCAAACAAACAAGATCACTTAACCACAATTACCCAATTATCTAATTAAGTCATTACACACAAGGTTCCCATTATCACAGCACAGGAGTCCTAGAACAGCAAAATGCCAAAAGCCCCGGAGGCAGAGGAAATGTTGAGCTAACCTCTTGTAGCAACTTACCAACCACTTACCCACTGCAAGAGGATGAAGTTTTCTAGGCAGACTTTGTTCCTTCTCCATTGTCTCCCTCCACTGTCCTTCCCCATCATCCTCCTTCATTCATTGTCCTTCTACATCGTCCTCCTCCATTGTCCTTCTTCATCATCCTCATTCATTGTCCTTCTCCATCGTCTTCCTTCATCGCCCTCCTTCATTGTCCTTCTCCATCATCCTCCTTCATCGCTCTCCTTCATTGTCCTTCTCCATCGTTCACCTTCATCACCCTCCTTTATTGTCCTTCTCCATTGTCCTCCCTAATCGTCCTTCTCCTTCATCCTCCTTCATTGTCCTTCTCCATTGTCGTACCTAATCATCCTTCTCCATCATCCTCCCCAATCATGCTTCTCCATCATCCTCCTTCATTGTCCTTCTCCATCGTCCTCCTTCATCACCCTCCTTTATTGTCCTTCTCCATTGTCCTCCCTAATCATCCTTCACCTTCATCCTCCTTCATTGTCCTTCTCCATTGTCGTAACCTAATCATCCTTCTCCATCATCCTCCCCAATCATGCTTCTCCATCATCCTCCTTCATTGTCCTTCTCCATCATCCTCCTTCATTGTCCTTCTCCATCATCCTCCCCAATCGTGCTTCTCCATCATCCTCCTTCATTGTCCTTCTCCATCAAATCTTTACTTTAGATATTATTTGTAAAGGGAGAGTGTTGGTTGGAGGGAAATAACCTGTATATAAAAATACTGGCACCGTCCCCTATGAAGTAGGAAGTGCAAGGTATGTTCCAGATCTCAATGGGAAAAGGAAGGGAAGGGGAAGGGGAAAGGGGAAAAGGAGAGGGAAGGAAGAGACACTGGAAATTGGGGATTTGAGGGTGCCCAAGAAAAAAAGCTGAAAATAGCTAAAAGCCATTCATTTTTCATCTGTAATACAAATAAAATACCACACAAAACTTAGTGCATTAAAATTACATATATGCATATAAGCATAAAATACACAAGTTATGATATTGATCCCAGAAGGAGGTACGGATCGACGCGTTTCGTCAACAGTGCAAGCTTCTTTAGTATCCGACTTCCAATCTATGTGAGCCTCCACAAATTACCCACAAAGCATATATGCAAGGAAATATCGTATTAACATCTTGAAAATGCATTCCTTCTTTTGGATAGGGGAAACAAGGGATATTTCTCAGATACGGATTTACTACTGGGATATGGATGTCTGACTGTGCCATATTTGACCCTGATTGGGTCTATTTGGGATTAGCAGCTGAATTTCCATGTTGTTGGGGATATTTAATTGGCTTTATTTTTGATTTCCACTTTATTGTTGGTATCCTCACTTATATTCTCAACATCCAGATTCAACATTAACCGCCGACCGCCCACAGCAATATTACTGCGGCAGAGCGGCTCAGCTGTGTCCAGTCACGTAGTAATACGTGACTGGAGTGCATGTGGTTTCGGCGGAGTGCGCACGCCCCGCCGGAGCCGCGCTCCCGCTGAGTTTAGAAACAGCGGGAGGTGGGCCACGGGAGGAGAGGCGGCAATCATCTGGGAAACGGAAAGAAGACCCGCCTGCTTATGTAAACAAAGCAGGCGGATCTTTTCTCAGACAGGCAGGGATAGATCAGTCGTTTCAGCTAAGCTACAACCCCAATCTCTCTGTGCCTGTCACAGAGCCCTTCCCCTACACACACACACAGATAGTAAGCATATAGGCATACATTAACCCATTGATCACCCATAGGGTTAACTTCTTCCCTGCCAACGGCATTATTACGGTAACAGTGCATATTATTAGCACTGATTACTGTAGTAATGTCACTGGTACTCCCAAAAGTGTCAAAAATGTCAGTTAGGGTTCCGATCTGTCCGCCGCAATGCCGCAGTTCCAATAAAAATCGCAGATCGTTACTAGTAAAAAAAACAAAAAAAAAAAACCAATAAAAATGACATAAATCTTTACCGTAGTTTGTAGACGAAATAACTTTTGTGCAAACCAATCAAAATACGCTTATTGCGGGTTTTTTTACCAAAAATATGTAGCAGAAAACAAATTGGCCTAAAATGTTAAAATATTTTGATTTTTAAATTTTTTTTTTTTGGGAATGTCCTATAGCAGAATGTGAAAAATATTGTTTTTTTTTTTTTCAGAATTGTCGCTTTTTTTGTTTATAGCGCAAAAAATAATAATCTCACAGGTGATGAAATGCCACCAAAAGAAAGCTCTGTTTGTGGGAAAAAAGGGACGTAAATTTTGTTTGGGTACAGCATCGCACGACCGTGCAAATGTTCGTTAAAGTAATGTAGTGCCGAATCGCAAAATAGGGCCTGGTCAGGAAGGGGGTAAAACCTTCCGGGGCTGAAGTGGTTATATTCAAATTTACACCTAAGGTCATTTTGCCTTTTCAAGATAGATATTAATATGATATTTCCTTGCTTTGTGGATGATTTGTAGAAGCTCACATAGATGGGAAGTCGGATCCTGAAGAAGCTGGCACTGTTGACGAAACGCGTCGACCCATACCTCATTCTGGGATCATCCAATATCTCCACATGTGTGTTTTATGCTTATATGCATATATGTAATTTTAATGCACTATGTTTTGTGTGGTATTTTAATTGTATTACAAAGTAAAAATGTACGGCTTTTTAGCTATTTTCAGCTTTTTTTCTTGGGAACACTCAAATCCCCAATTCCCAGTGTCTCTCCCTTCCCTCTCCTTTTCCCCTTCCCATTCCCTTTCCCTTTCTTTTCCCATTGAGACCTGGAACATACCTTGCACTTTCTATATTTATGAACTCGACATTTATGAAACATCTGTCTTGCCACTACCTTGCAGAAGGTGACTTTACTGCTACAATTGATGAGGATGATCAATGGTGACAATTATTATTGTCATTAAAGCATTATTTAACCCTTTCCATAAAGCTTAGGTATTGAACGCAATCAGCTGTGAGATTTCACTTACAGAAAGGAATTGATTTCTCCGAATGAGAGAGACGATTGATCAACTGATTGAGCAATGAATGGGAAGCCATGTGACCTAACGACCTGTGGATGACCTCTCACCCAGCCGCTGGACCGTTTAATAGCAGCAACATGCTTGTTGATTGCAGTCATTTGAAGAACACTTGTTCTAAATGTTGGGGGGAGAGGTCATTGCTGGATGTACATTTATTTATTTATTTCAGGAATTTATATAGCGCTATGATTTTATGCAGCGCTTTACATATATATTGTACATGCACATCAGTCCCTGCCATCCCCCCCTCGAAAATATCAAGACAATATTTTCACTAAAAATACACTAAAATCATTATTAGCGGACACAAACATAACAGAGAACCCTTGTGAATTAGCCCTTTTTTTTATTGTTTTTTACATTTAAAAAAATTTACATTTGCTTTAAAAAAAATTTAAAATGTTTACAGTTTTATTTTACAATATTTAAATTATTTATTACAATAATTATTTATTATTTTTTTTTACAATTTTTTTTTTTTTACAGTGCAGGGAATCCTGCAGCACTGGGGGGGGGGGGGGGGAGGGTGGGCATCACAGGGAAAGAGGGGCACACAGGTAGGGGGGATCAGAAGCAGGCAGAACAGGGAGGGGGGATCGGTGTCAGAGAAACAATTACAGAAATGATGCCCTGTGTCTGTGTCTCTCTCCGCAGCAGCTGAAAGCTGGAAGGAGCAGGAGAAACTGGCTTTCAGCTGCTGCAGAGCAGTGCCATCTTAAGAGCATTATAGGCCCCCGGGCAATGCAGTGCACTGGGGCCCCGCCTACACAATCGCTCACGAGAATAAAAATGCAAATTATCGATAAGGCGATATTTATTGGTAGATGTACGTTGGTCCCAATGAAGGAAGCTAGGGGGCAAGCGTGCGGTGCCGGCGGCACGCTCCTGCCCCCACTTGGCAGCGGGGGAAGCCGATGCGCGGGTAAGGCGGCTCCGATTAGGGTGGAGAGCACAGGGGGACAGGGAAAACCAGGGGGGTGGAGAGCACGGAGGGAAGGGGGGACTGGAAATCACTGAGGGGGGAGCCAGGGAGCAGAGGGGGGTGGAGAGCACTGGGGGGAGCCAGAGATCATAGGGGGGAAGCTGAAGAACACCAGGGGGCTAAATAGCACCGGGGGGGGGGCTAAAGAGCATGGGGGGGCTAAAGAGCGCTGGGGGGGACAAGAGCACTGGGGGGGGCAAGAGCACTGGCGGGGTGTTTAGAGCGGGGGGGATCTTAAGAGCAGGGGGGGGTGTTAAGAGCACTGGGGGGTGTTAAGAGCACAGGGGGGTGTTAAGAGCACTGGGGGGGTGTTAAGAGCACTGGGGGGGGGGTGTTAGGAGCACAGGGCGGGGTGTTAGGAGCACAGGGGGTGTGTGTTAGGAGCACTGGGGGGTGTTAGGAGCACAGGCGGGGTGTTAGGAGTACTGGGGGGGTGTTAGGAGCACTGGGGGGGTGTTAGGAGCACTGGGGAGTGTTAGGAGCACAGGCGGGTATTTAGGAGCACAGGCGGGTGTTAGGAGCACAGGGGGGGTGTTAGGAGCACTGGGGGGGTGTTAGGAGCACAGGCGGGGTGTTAGGAGCACAGGCGGGGTGTTAGGAGCACTGACGGGGTGTTAGGAACACTGGGGGGTGTTAGGAGCACAGGAGGGGTGTTAGGAGCACAGGAGGGGTGTTAGGAGCACAGGGGGGTGTTAGGAGCACTGGGGGGGGGGGGTGTTAGGAGCACAGGCGGGGTGTTAGGAGCACAGGCGGGGTGTTAGGAGCACTGACAGGGTGTTAGGAGCACTGTGGGGTGTTAGGAGCACAGGAGGGGTGTTAGGAGCACAGGAGGGGTGTTAGGAGCACAGGGGGTGTTAGGAGCACTGGGGGGGGGTGTTAGGAGCACAGGCGGGGTGTTAGGAGCACAGGCGGGGTGTTAGGAGCACTGACAGGGTGTTAGGAGCACTGGGGGGTGTTAGGAGCACAGGAGGGGTGTTAGGAGCACTGGGGGGGGGGGTGTTAGGAGCACAGGCGGGGTGTTAGGAGCACTGACGGGGTGTTAGGAACACTGGGGGGTGTTAGGAGCACAGGAGGGGTGTTAGGAGCACAGGGGGGTGTTAGGAGCACTGGGGGGGGGGGTGTTAGGAGCACAGGCGGGGTGTTAGGAGCACTGACAGGGTGTTAGGAGCACTGGGGGGTGTTAGGAGCACAGGAGGGGTGTTAGGAGCACTGGGGGTGTGTTAGGAGCACAGGGGGGGTGTTAGGAGCACAGGCGGGGTGTTAGGAGCACTGGGGGGGGTTTGGGAGCACAGAGGGGGCGTTAGGAGCACTGGGGGGTGTTAGGAGCACAGGGGGGGCTGTTAGGAGCACAGGGGGGGGGGGGTGTTAGGAGCACTGGGGGGGTGTTAGGAGCACAGGGGGGGTGTTAGGAGCACAGGCGGGGTGTTAGGAGCACTGGGGGGTGTTAAGAGCAGGGGGTGCTGGAAAGCACTAGGGGGCCAGCAAGTTGTATGGGAGGGGGATGGGACGGCTGCATGTGGATGGGTTGGTCCTTCCGTGTTCCTCCTGCTGCCGCTGGGTGACTGCAGGAGGGAGAGGAGAATCAGCCGTTCGGTGGCAGCGGAAGAAGTGCGGAGGGATGGATTCCTCTGTATGCAGCTGTTCCATCCCCTCTCCTATTCAGTCACACACAAGGCTGCTCACCTTCTTCCTACTGGCCGCCGCCCCCCCCCCCCCCCCTCCCGATAGAGAGAGAGAATACAAAAAAAAAAAACAGCAGTCTAATTACCTTCCCCCAGCGCCGCACACTGAGCTTCAATGGAGGAGGTGGGTAGAGCCATTCTAGGCACGGAGGAGGACGAGGAGGATCCTCCCCCGCTGTGCATGCCGGGTTCTCTGCTCCAGACGTCACTGGTTGCTAGATGCCAATCGGCTGGCCATCCTAGCAACCAGTGTAGCGCAGAGCCCGAAGCTACAGCAGCTGGCATCCACAGAGGAGCAGGCTAGTCTGGGGGGCCTAGACCACCAGGTAAATTAAGCTGGGGGGGACAGATGGGGGTAAATTGCCACCCTGCGTGGGGCCCCTTGGCAAGTGGGGCCCCTGGGCAACCGCCGGGCGTGCCCATTCGGAAAGACGGCCCTGCTGCAGAGAGCCGCACAGGGCTTCCTTCTGTAATTGCCCCTCTGCTAGACCGTACCGATTCCCCGGTGCTGTTGGGCCCCCCCTGTGTGCCCGGGACCCCTACAGTAGGACTGGTGGTCCCCCCCCCCCCCATCAGGGGCCCTGCCTGCTTTCAAGGAGTTTCAATCTAAGGTCCCTAATCCACATTCATACATACACATACTGGGGCCAATTTAGACAGGAACCAATTAATCCACCAGCATGTCTACAGAGTGTTGGAGGAAACCGGACTAC